>NW_026577997.1:5942500-6542500 GCF_029603195.1 Condylostylus longicornis
CTTTTGATTATTTGCTTATTAAATAATTTTATTGCTAATTATATATTGAATATTTATATTCTTAAATCTCTTAAGTATATTAGCTTCTATTTAATTATTAAATATTGTTAGTTTAGTGTTTACAAGGATCAATTACTTATGATTTTAATTCACATTTGTATTTTAATAATATTAAAAATATATTCCATATAAATAATTCTCCTCTTTCAAAAAATTATTCAATAAATTAAATCAATTGAAATAAATTGTAAATTTTTAGAAGAATATTACAATTTCTATAATATTTTGTAATATTCATATACGTATGTATGTATATAGCATAATAATTATGATATTGATTGTACTTAACAATTTACAATTTATAAAATCTTATATAAAGTAAGACCACACCACAATATCTTTATTTATATCTGTTTAATTTTCCATGTATAAAATAATAATTGGGTTTAAATTTACTTAAAACCATAAATTAAATTTATTGTATTTATAGTATTATTTATTGTAAAATAATTTTTTCAATTTATTCTATATAAATAGCTCTATATACATGTATATATTTTCAAATCAATTAAATTTAAATTAAATTTTTATATTAAATATTAAAAATTTATATTATTATTGTCATATAAATTAATTTACATATTATGTACATATGTTGTATATTAGTACAACGTAAGTTTTTAAGTTGATAAAATATTTTTTAAAAATTATAAAGTTGAAAATTTATCAACTTTAGTTTTAGAATAAATAGGATTTTATTCGATGGTATATGACGATTTTAAATTAAAGAGGAAGGAAAGAAGTAAAATTAAAAGGAACAAAATGGAAAATGAGTAAAAGTGTATATCACGCTCTTCATAAAATCAATTTTGTGACTATTTTACTTCAATCAAACTATTTTACTTCAATAAGTTATTAAGCATATCGTACATGTTTATGTGCTCTCTATATTTATTCGTGATTTTCTAACCAAACCCAAAACTATATTTAACACATAAGCTAAGGTTATCAAATATTTGAATGAAAGGTCTACACACTAAACGAAATAACAAAAATGTCCTTTCTGTTAAAAAGAACAATAATAATAAAAAGAAAAAAGAGCAAAAAATCAACTAAACAATAAAAAATAAAAGGAAAAATTCTTTAAATATTTCACCAACATTTAAAAAACAAGAAGAAGAAAAAATAACCAAAATACTAGTGGTAAATATCCAATAATATAAGAGTGTAATCGGTAAAATATGTTTTACGTGTGTAATTCTTATATTTTTTACACTCATGCATATATACATATATAAATAAAAAAGGGGCAAAAAAAAGAGGCCAAAAAGGAGGCAAAAAAAAAAAAAAACGTAAATAAATAAATAAAAAAACCAACAAAAATATAAGCAAGAAAATAAACTCAAGGATAATTTATACTTTTTTTGCTTTTTTCACATTTTGAAGGTAAATAAACATTGAAAAAAAAAACAAGGAAATTTAATATCGTACATGTTTATGTGCTCTCAAACTACTATATTGCACCTATAGATCAAAACTATCCTATATTTTATAAATTTACGCTAAGGATTTTTTAACTTAAAATTTTAAAAATACGGTATTAGAATTCGAATTTTACGAGATTACATTTTTTACGATATTATATATTTTTTAATCGATATTATATTTTTACGATATTATATTTTTTACGATAATAGAAATTAGAAGAACTTTCATAATAATAAAATTAAAGAATGTTTTTATAACATTGTAACTACAAAATATTTTTACGATATCACTTTTATTTTTGAGATAATAAAAGATGTAATTTTGAAAAACGATAAGATTTGAGATCATTGTCGATAGATCTACATTTTCGTTTACCTTTTAATAAATTGCATATAAAAACTAAATTAAGCAAATTACTTAACCAAATCTGAAAATGTTATCGTACAATCATTTCGACAAGCTACAAAGAAAGCAGATGAAAAGACGTAATATTGTGTTTCCACTATGCAATTTTTGTTGCGACTGTCTTGTTCTAATGGTGCGATATATACGGGTACATAAATACATGCACAAATATATCAAAAATATTTGCTTCTTTTAGAATATGCATCAAACTTTGTTATCGTTTTTTTTTTATTATTACGAGTATTATTATTATTGTACATATATCCTTAAAATGAGTTCAAGGATATTTAAGAATTATAATAATATAAAGTTTTTAAGTGATACTTTCACATATGTTACAACTATTTTAAGTGTGAAAACCACATTAGTAAAAAAAGAAAGAAAAAAATAAAAAAAAAGGGAAAGCAAAGAAAAATTCAAAAAAAAAATAAATAAAAATTCTTCTTCCTTGTTTTTTTTTACTCATTTTCTTTTTGTTTATTTTTTGAATTTTGTTTATTTTTGTTTTTTTGGTATTTTTAATATTATATAAAAATTAAATTAAATTTTTGTAATTTTTAGTGCGTAAAATTATTTGACATTTAAACTTATTTATTACATAAAAAAATATTTTTTTGTATATAGAATATTTACATAATAGTATTTATAGAGTATATACAGTGAGAGAATGGAAAAAAAATTATCATAAAAATTTTGAAATTATTTATAATTTGAATTTTATTTAATTAGAATAAAATCAATGTTTAATGTTAAAAAATTTTTAATGGGACAACAAATGGAAAGGGGCCAATTGTCATTTTCGTCATAAATTGAATTTTTGTACCACTATTATGCTTGCTTATTTCTATCCACAATTAAAAATTTTTGACAATATTCTTTTCAATTGAATTTATAATCAATGAAAACTTAAGTTTCTGTCCCTATAAGTAGGCAAAATATGTGTACACAGTACGAAAATAATTTCAATAAAATATTGTTTTTATTAAAATTTTTACTATGTATAGTTTATTGAATATTATCTAGATTCTAGAATAATTATGATATTTTGATCCTCAACACTAATTTGTAAGTGCAATTTATGTATATCTAGCATAATATTCTTATATAATTTAATAGTGTTAAAATTACAACATTAAAAAATCTATAAATAATGAAAATTTTTCTGAATTATTTTTGATTAAATTAACAATTTGGTTTTCTTTTTTAGCACTGTCTATAAAAGTATAAAATTTACTTTTCCTTTTTAATAAACTATATTGTATAAGTGAATTTGTAATGATGGCGCCATACTATTTTAATAATATCTAAAATATAATAATTATGTTAAAGAATTTTAAGAACTTTTATGACAATTATTTAAAAATATTTTTATTAATATTTTTGAAAAATTAAAGCAAATTTATAACAATTTAAAATTTGAATGGGTAATTAATTTAAATTAAATATAAAAGTTTTTTTTACATGTAAAATTTTTAATAATTTATTTATGGTATTTAAATAATTATTGATATTTTATTATGTTCTTATAAATTCTATTAATTTAGTCTTTACGCCATTTTTTACCATACTAAGCACGGATTTTAGTTATTTGATAGAAATCAATAAAATTTTATTAACATTTGATTTGAGCATATTGACATAATCACTCAAAATTTTCTCTAGAGTTCTCTAGAGCGTATATAATATTGGAATGAGATTTATAAGAGCTTATGTTAAATTAAACTTACATGAATATATAAAGTCATATAAATGTATAAATTTTATTTCTCTAACTTTTTTTTTCGCTCAATTTATTTCTCTCATCGCAAGATTTGATTTGACTTCATATACGGAGAACGAAAATATATATTACAATATTTTTGAGACGCTTTAAGAGATGTGATACCAATGACTGTTTATAGGAGTAATGAGCTCACATTAAAACTGTTTCGTTCGTATTAGGCAAGGTAATGAACCACCTTAAATTATTGAGAGTTTTTTTAATCGATATTCCATGCAATTATTTCAAAAATTCCTTTCGAATATAAAAATACATAAGAGTTGCCATATGAAATATTTTATAACTTTAAGGTATACTTTGAAAAATGAAGTGATTAACAGGAAAATTATGGTTCTCGTTGTGATATTTTAATATTTTTACAAAGTCATAGTAATATTTTATCTGGAAAATGTTTAAAGCCTATATAAATAAAGAAAACTATACAACTAAAATTTGTTATAATTTAAACTTTAAAATTTAAAAATAAGTAATAAATTTTTTGGATTTCTATTTTTAAAGTATAAAGTTAATATAAAAAGTTTATCCATAAATAATGAGAAAATTATACAAAAAAAAATAACTTTAATATTTAAACAGAATATAATATAACCTTGTTGAATGTTTTAGTTCAAAAAAAAAAATAACACTGATATTCACGTTTTAAACATTTATTTTAATTTCAGGGTTTTTTTTTTTTTCATTTTAAATCAAAAATTTAAAAGTTGACGTGTGCTTTTTATATTTTTTTTTTTCAAAAGAAATTTTTTCTTTAAAAATATTTTCATATCATTAAAATTTTTGCTTTTTAGTTTTGAAAATGCAAAAATATTATTATTCATAGTTTATGGTGGCGGCGGCATACTAAAAATATGAATACAGCTGCGGCATATGTCTTTTTAAATAATTGATTACTTGGATTTTATATTTGTTAGCAAATACAGACAAGAGATAAAGTATTGGATTTCATGAAAAAATCATTGATTTTGTATATTGAAGAATATTAAGTACTTTATATGTTAAAGTCATGGAATATTCTTTTATGGGTATATATAGACATTATAATAATATAGTATTTTATTTTATTCAAAAAATTGGTATTAGAAACGAGATTTAGATTAAAATTTTATTTGTAGTTTATCGTACAAAAAAATTTCATTTTAAATTCATTGGGTTTTTTTGAAAATATTTTCAATTTTCCAAAATTTTAATAATTTATTTCTATAAATTAAATAGTAGTTTTCCAAATATTTCAGTATTTTTGGTATTAAAAATAATTTTTTAGAAGTTTAATGACAAAAAGTGACTGAAATTCTTGTCTATAGCACTGAAAATTACTGCCACACTGAAAATTAATAGAAAATATTTGTAAGTCAATTGATTTTGCATTAAATTTGAATGTATTTTTGTATGCCAACTAATATATTATGGGTGTAAATGTTATATGCAATACTCATAAAACGCACAATTGCATTCAGATGTTCAGTTGGGTTAGCATTTTTAGTTGCGACTTCAAAATTACAGTGAACTATAATAATATTGTATTGACATAAAAATAAAGCTAAGTAGCTGATCATATTAAAAAATTGATATTTCAGCTTCAATGATCTATATATGGGGTTGCTTAATAGTGTATATTTAATAATAAAGGTTTCCGCAATATAGATTCACCTGAGATAAATATTATGCATATTCGGTATAAAAATAAAAGATATATGATTACCTTCTGATACAAGATATTACAAATTGCTAAAAAAATTTTGTCATCTATTGTATATATATGTATATATATACAAAAAAAAAATATATATATTATAAAACTTAAATAAAAATGTGGGAACTTAAAATAAAAAAAAATTAAATAAAAGTAAAATAACCTAAATTTAATGTTAGAAAAACAAAAATAAAAAAAAATATGTAAGGAAATATAAATTAAAATAAAGGAAATATTCTAACCTTTATACTAATAAAAAAGACACAAAAAAAAAAAATAAATTCCTTTTCATAAAAAAAAAAAAATTTTTAAAGGGTAAAAATATATGTGTGTTTTCTACTATTTTATATGTGTAATTAAATGAAAATGATATTTACCATACATACATGTACACATATGTATATTATATTTGTTTTAAAGTGTTATACACATACAATTTATTGTTTATAATATTTATAATTTGTCAAATATGTTATACATAAGGTTGATATCTAAAAAAAAAGGTAAAAATGTTGAAATTTTGCAAAAGGAAGTAGCAAAGTAACAAAAATTAAGTAGAAAAGTAGTAGTATAAAAGTAGTTGAACAAAATAATAATATACTTATAAGAATATTGAATATGAATTTATTCTTTTATTTTCATATATTTTCCAGTTTTCGTGAAACTTTAATATTTTATTTAAAATATATGTGTGATATTTTCTCTTAATTTTGTAAATTCCAAGAATTAGTAATGAAAAGTGTAATATCAACATTTTTGTTTGATTTTCTGAATTATTTACACATAATCATTTTCGGATTCAAGCAATGAAGACCCTTTTGAAATTAATAATGGTATAAACTGGAAAAACTTCAAAAACTAATGAGAACTTTAAAATTACCCAAAAAAAAAGTATTGTATTTTACTACAAAATATGCATTGCGGCAACACTAATTCACTAATATTTTTTGTTTAATTATACAAAAGAGAAATTTCTCTTTTTGAAAAAATTTTTTTTGTTTTATAAGATTTATGTAAATAAATTTTTGCATTGTTTATTAATTTATTTTTTTTTATTTTTTGAGAAAAATACTAAAAATTAATTTACCATTTTTATTTTCGCATATTGCACTCTTCACATTATTTTAGTTTTTTTTAAATATGTCTATTTAATTGTACATACATTGCTATAGTACAAATATTTGGATTATTTTTATAAATAAAAAAAAAATATATATAATTAATAATAAATTGGAATTTTTTAATTTTTTTTTTTTTTGTTTCTAATATTAAATTAATTACAATGATTATTTATAACATGAAGTCTGTATGATTTTTAAATAAATTAATAGAGAGAACAAAAACTCTCTTTGTATTTTACTCAAATAAATATTCAGACCGAGAGAATTATATTTTTTTAATAGGTACTCATAGTTTGTACATTATATGGTAAATGCATGCTACTTACTGTAGTGGATATTAAATTATTGAATTATTGAAGAATATAATTGTAAATTTTATATTGAATTTTTCACTTTTAATAGGATTTTAAAATTCATTTTTAATGTAATGATTTTAAAAATTATTTCGGAATTGAATTAATTTTATTAATATTCTTAGCATCAGAAATTTCTTATAATTCTTATATGACCTTCTTATATACCTTGAATTCTAATGGATTATGCGTTCTAATAAATTAAAAACATGTTTGATTCATTATTTTGAGTGAATATGTGAAATCTTTTGCCAAATATCTCTGACAAGAAAAAGACATGTATAATAATAATTGATTATATCGTTGACGTAATCCACTAGCCTAGAAATCAACCGCCTAGAATTACATACAAAAATAAAATATAAATTCTGTGAGGACATCTACTCGTCCTATAGAGAGACAGCAAATGTCCTAGCGCTTATTTAAAGAAAAAACTCCAATTAGCGAATTAAATTAAAATAATGTCTATACTAAATTATACTGTAGCACTGTATCAGCTAAAATTTTTTATCAGTGTCAATTATATGATGTGAAATACATTTGATATCTGAATAATTTTTTCAAAAATCTCATGTCTCTATGGGATTTTATTAAAATATGATCTAATTAATTTCTATATATGAATCTAATTATGATTTAATTAATAATTATTTCTTTTATACTTATTATAATAATAGGAGTATATGAGTAATAAATTGTAAAGCATTTTCCAACAAATTAAAGAAGTTCTTTGGGTTCATTTACAAAATTATTTTGCTTTCAACAACATAGTGGTGAATATTACATACTCGTACGTGTAAAATAATCTTTATTTTGTTCAAAAAATATTCTTTTTTCATTAAATATTGGAATATAATATTTTCTTTTTACATATTTTATTGATCATTTTCCAAGAAATTTTTCACCGTAAACTCTATACACATAATATGTTAGTATTCCCTATAGGTAATACTAAAAGAGCAAATAAGGTAAATATAAAATAAAATTTTTTGATTTGACATACCCTATGTTTACTTATTTTTCTAATTACACAAAATATACTTGTATATAGTAATGGAAATCAAATTTTCCCATGAATATTATAATGGCCAATAACAAGTCTCTTGTGAGTCTTAACGAGTATATACAAAGAACACTAAAAACAAAAAATATAAATATTTTTTGTGAAATATAAAATAAATAAATTTTTGTTAAAAACATTATAATTACGAGTATAAGTAAAGAAAATAGTAAAATATCAAATTAATTTCCCATTACATAATATTTAAGTATTAAAAATATAAAAGAGAATTACGTAAGTAGTTTGTATACATTTTAATAACAACACGATTTCAAAGGAAAATAATATCCAAGAACATATAATGGAATTTTATCCATTATAATTTTCTTTTATATATAATATACTATGTGTATGTGTAACATAATATTTTATGAATAGAATACAATTTTCTTCCCTAAATGTTAATATTTTTGTTTTTGTTTTTTGCATATAAAATATAAAAATATTATTTACTTAAAAGATGTCAACTATATAAAACTAAGAGAATTAAGAGGAAAAGAGAAAAATATGGAAGAGAGAAGTATGAACAGTACATTTTACATAGCAATTTTGAAGATTGATTAAAATATTTATGAAAGGGAACAAACGTGTATTATTATTAGCTGTTTTTTTTTTATGTTACAATAGTAACTATTACAATTGTCTTATTGTAAACATAACATTAGCATTATTGTGTTTTATTGTTTGTAAAGTAGTGTATGGTATTATTTTCCCAACACTGTAATGTTTCATAATGAAATATGGGAATTTGTTTTTTTTTCAGTATAGATTTTAGTTATACAAAATTATTTAAAAAATAGTGTAAAGGAGATTGAGAGTTTGTATTATAGAAATTTTTCTTGAGTTGGGAAAAATTTATTTAAATTTAAAGAAGAGTGAAAAAGGTCATATTTTTATGAAATTGTGTTTAGAAAATTAAACACATATTACAAATATATTATACAATTAACTCTAGAGATATTATATAAAAAACTACAGTGATATTATACAATTAATGTGATAATATGGGGCAGTATCTCGGTTGAAATTGAGGTATTTCAGTAGAGGCTCTTTGTTTTCGAAAATCACCCAATTTAACTTCATCTCTGAAAAAATTATTTTTTGACAATATTTTTTTTTTTGGTTCTTACTATATACAGAATATCATATTTGATTTATATTAAATTTACATTACTAATATTCTTGAAAGGATGCCTTCAAAACTAATATCCAATCAATTATATTCCTCTGTTATTTTAAAAAAAAAAAGAAAAAATATAATATTATTTTCTTTATTTTCAACATTTTCACATTATTCAATTTTGCTTGAAAATTTTCTGACGCATAAAGAAAACTTTTTCATAATTTATAATGAAATATTTTCTATTCTGCTTACAAATCATAATTTTTTGAAAGCAAACAAATAATAAATCATTATGTATATAGAGAGCTATGTAAAAACGTTTCAAGGTAAAATAAAATAATAAATAAAATCTTGAAATATTTGATTTAGGATTATAGTAGAGAAAAACAAGAAAAAAACATAAAAGAAATAATTTTTAGCATGTTTTCTCAATATTATTGATTTATAATCAATTTTGCCCCGATAAGTATGCAATATTATTGAAAAATATTGTATGCACATGGAAAATTTTATTCTTTATTAACGAACATATACAATGTTGAACTAAATAACAAATTTGAAAAATATGAGTAAAATAACACTTTAAAATAGATCGTAAATTAAAATTCATTAAATTTACTAGCACATTTTCATTAGAGAATTTCAGTATTAAATAACGCGATATCGTAAAAATTTTGTACAAATAAGTGATACATAAAATTGCTAATGGATTTCTATATTTAAATGAAATATAGTTAAATTAATATTATGTACTTATGGATATTTTGTTCTCCTAAATTTTTTATTTTTGGAAATATTCCAAAAATAAAATTTACATATATAATTTAAGTACATTTAACGTAAAGGTGATAAATTGCAAACGCATATACATAAAATGGCTTGCAATAAATAATGTATAGCTGCCTAACAATTTGTTGTGGAATTAAAAAAAACATTGTGTATATGAATACATGAACATTAATTTAATAAATTTTTTGAAAGAGAACATTTTTACTTGTACTATGCCAAATGTACACCTGTCTAATATATATAAAATTACTGTTATAAGCAAAAAAAAAAAATAAACACATTTTCAATTAGTTAATAATAAATTATACTAAATTTTAAATACCTTGCTTGCATTATGTATATATTGCAAATTATATATATATATATATATATATATAATTTTTCATATATATATATATTTGCAATATTTTTATATATATTGCAAATTATATGTATATATATATATATATAAATTATATATATATTTATATATATATATATATAAACATATATATATATATATATATATATATTTATATATATATATAAATATATATAATTTGTACATATATATATATATACATATATATATATATATATATATATACATATATATATATATAATATATATAGATATATGTATATATATATATATATATATATATATATATAATATAATATTTCAATTGCATATATATATATATATATATATATATATATATATATATATGTAGGTATATATAAACATAATATGCAATTGAAAAATATTTAAATATAAAAAATATATTTAAAAAAAAACAAGCGCCTCACATCATGTGAATATGAATTATAGTTTAAGAGGAAACTATATGTATAAATTTTCCCCATAACAAATAACATTCATGAGGTGTACATGCTGTGATATAAAGTGGTATATATAGTTAAAATTTAATAAATTGTTCTATATATTTACCATAATATTTCATTAATTAAACATGGATACACTTAACATTTTATTATTATTATTAATTGAAATCATGTAATTTAGAATGTTAAATTTAAATATGTGCCACTATGATACTGTTCAAATTTTATAAAATGTTATACAATGTAAAATAGACAATATAGTTAATGGTTCTATATAAATTATTAACATGTAAGCAAATTAATTTTTCAAAAATTATATATGATCTGAAAATTATGAAATTAAAATCTTATTCAGCATTTTAAATATTTTCCAGTAGCAGTAGCCAGTAACTTCATAATTTTAGAAAAAAATTAAAATTTAAAATTGTCAAATACTCCAATATCTAATTTTAAATTCATTAACTTGAATTTTATATTAAACAGGGAAAATTACAGATGAAAATTGCAAAATATTTTATTTCATTATTAAATAATAAAATAAGTAACACATACAATTGAAATTCTGCCTTTTCTGATTCCAATAGAAGTTAAAGCATGCGCGTTCTTGGAACAGATTCAAAGCAGTATTTATTGAAAAAAAACAGAATTTTAATTAGAAATTTTATTCAAATATTTAAGATACTTTGATTCTCTTAAAATATAATAAATATGAGGCAGATAGAGCAAAAGAATAAGCCATAAAAGCCTAAAAAACTGTTATAGTCCACTCAATTTTTGAAATTTTATAATCATTATACTTGGATAAATATCGCCATGAATTTAAACAGAGCTACAGTCATGATTTTCATTGAAAATTATTCATCAGTTCTTATAACTTATATGCAATTGCGATATTTTATAAACAATATTAGACTATATAACAGTTTTGAATAATATCTGATTCATCTTAAACAAAATCTATAATATAATATACACTTTAATTGATAGTACATTTATATATAATACATAACATATGCATTATTAAATTTTCGAAAAAATTTTAAATAAAATTGTTGAGTAAAATAAAAATTAATAAAATTTTTTTTAATTGCATTTACTTAAAATCGAGTACCTATATATAATTACATATATACATACTTGTATAATTATACGTTTGGAAAATTTTTTCCCACTTTTTAACTTTTTAAAAAAAAATATCTCATAAATCATATCAACTATGAACAATATACTCTGTCTGACTATCTAGCTTAATTAAATTATATTATTAATGATTCTTTAGATATTTTTTGTTAAGAACTAATTTTATATTACATATACTAATATAAAAACGTATATACTATTTTTCATATGTATAAGTATATAGGTGCAGTATAATGGTTTTAATTTTTAAAAAATTGTTATATTGCATCAAGAGTTGCATGAGAATATTTCTGATCATTAAACAAAATTATATTATTTTTACACTCATTTGTGGTATTGTGGAGAAATGGAATTGAAATTGAGCTTTTGGAATTTGTATATGGCGTTAGTGAAATAAAAATATACGAAAGCTTGGATCTCTCCATATAACGTATATATATAGGTGCTCATATTTTAATTTTTAAATTAAAATTACTGTAGATTACTTTTAAATCAAACTGTTATACTTAAATATATTTTTATATAGTAATAAATTTATAATTATTAAAAAGAATTTGAGACGAATATTTATTGAGAGTATTTATTTAGAGATCTCATTAAATATAGAGTGCGAGAGAAATGTTGAATAATTACAGAGAACATTAGCTGGGTTAACAATCATTTTGAATAACTTAGATTTCAAAATTGCTTATAAACTGTAATTGCTGAATTTAGTCATTATTACTCTTTGATAATCAAACTATAGCCTGAATGTAATTTGTAAAAGAAATTCGAAAGATAAATTACAAAAAATTTATTCAATTTGCGACATTAAAACATTCTAAACGTTATAAAAATTTTTAATATGCTCATCATTCTCTCCACTATATGCTATAAACAACAACAAGAAATGCAATTAATATTAAAATGAGGACAAAATATATTATTATTTTTCTTCTTTCTTTCTTTTCTCTCTTATATATTAATTGAACTTCAAGAAAAGGAAGGGTTTATATACATACAATGGAATGGTGACGTGACGACGATAACGGTGAGGAAATAAAAAAATAACATAATGTGCATAACAAAAAAAAAAATAACACAAGAAAACGAGCAAAAAAAAAAATAAAGTGAGAACACTTACTTTGTAACGGAAAAATAATTATGTAGTTTTGTATGAATAGAAGAAAAACAAAAACATAAAAAATGGAAAAATAATAAAAAAAAAAAACAAATAAAGGTATGAGAGAGAAAAGAGGGTGTTAAAAAAATTGCAAATTATAATCTACTTTACATGAGCCCGCATTAATTTTATGACATGCAGAGAGAATTTATGCAATAAGAAAAAAAAATTGAAAATGGAAAATGCAAAATATAAATTTTGTGTTTTTCTTTTTCTGTCTTACTTTTTTTTGTTTTTTGTTTTTATATCAAACATACTTGAAAATTTCCTCTCTTTTAACCAGGATATCATTATATACAAGGATAATATTGTAAAATATATGAGACGCATTGAAATTGCGTTACTATTTGTGTACCTACATTAATTTCGCGTATATACACTGGAAAAAAATTTGCTGGTTATTTTAATAAAATTGCAATTAAATTAATTTAAATGTTTGGATATTTTTGATTAACAACCAGTTTTGGTTAAATTAATCAAAATAAATACAGTTATTGTATTCACAACGATTATCATAATGACGTTCGGAACTATAAAGTTTGTAATTACGTTCGCGACTATTATCACAACTACCATACAAAAAAAGTATTATAAATATTTGGCGAAAAAGGTTATTAATTTCAAATATTAGTACAATGACTTTTTTGTATATTAAAAATCTAAAATTATTATTTTAAAAAATTTCCCTATTCACAATATATTGTAGTATTTCACCTATTCACAATATATTCCTAGTAATTCCCCTATTCACAATATATCGTAGTATAAATTGTGAATAGGGGAATATTTCAATAATCAGTTTTGTACAACAAAAAATTATTTGTTTTGAAATTGATAATAAAAATTTGCAATCATTGTAAAAGCCAAAATTATTAAAAATTACCAATAAAATTTTCTCAGTGTATTCAAAATAAATGTAAAAAAATTAAGACATGGAAAATATTTTAGATTGCATTTATTTACACATTTTATACAAAAAAAAATTTTTTTTTTTTTGAGACTCATTATCTTTGTTTTTTATGTATTATAAATAGTGCTCAAGGCTTTATAATGTTGTATAAAAAATAAGAAAAAAAATTAAAAATTAATTAAATTTAATAAATGCGTTAACAGGAAATTTAATTAAAAATGGTGATATGATTAAAGTGGCACCTTATCAAATATAAAATTTTCTCTTTCTTTTTTTTTAATTTTTTTGCTATTATTCAATTATATGATAAAATGGCAGAATATATTTTTTAAGTGGTGATATTTAATTTCTTCTCTTGTAAAATTAGCAATCAAATTATACTTTCATACTTCTATATATTGTAAAATAATAAAGAGAAAAATAAAAATGAACAAATAATATGAGAGAAGTGTTTTGTATGTTCATAATATGTAAGAGTGCAATAGTCGTATATGCATTAAACTTCAAATTAATTAAGTTTGTTTTGTTATATAGATTCTATAAATTTGTATAACAGAATATAAAGGAGGTAAAATTTCGAAAATTTAAAATAAAAGAGGAATATTAAAATTTGAGCTGACCTTTGAGTAAAATTTTCATATATTTTGAGTTGTATAATGAGTGCGCTCTCTGAACTAATTGAGCAGTATAAGCAAGTTAATAAATATACTTCCTTGCAAGTAAAAAGTATTTAAATTGCAATTAAGTCAGCAATAATCATTGAGTCAGAATTAATGAATATAAAGAATCAAAAAATATTTTGATAATTTTTAATAAAATTTTTGCACTGTTGAGCGAAGAGGTTATTTTGAAAGCTATTTTTGTGTGTCTCGAAGATTTTTTAAAATGCTCTGCTTACACTTTTTATTACTATTACAGAGGAAATTAAAAACCCTAATATATTTAATTATCATTGGATTGGATTTTACTCAAACTAGAATTAAAAGTATAACACTTTCACATTCAAAAACTTGAGCAAATTCTCCTGTCGAATATTCTCAAATATTAAATCATATTCAATGTACACCATGTACGTATAACAAACGGATACATGCAATTATAAAATATTAAAATATAGACTTATATACATGTATGTATTGAAAATGATTTATATATGATATTTGCATTTAAAAAAAAAATATGCTGCTATAGTAATTTTCTCCCGAAAAAAAGAGCAAAAAAAAAATATATCATATTATTGAAATCAGAGAGTTTTATCATACAAATATAGTTTTTTTTTTCTTTTCATAAATAATTCCGGGAAAACGGGAAAATAATCCACAAAGAGAGAAAAATATTTATTATATTAAAGATATTTTCGAAATATTTTCGTAACATTTACACACTATTTATATTCGAATGTAAAAAAATATTATAAAAATCCTATACTAGTTCAAAGTATTTTATTTCAATTTCTCCGAATAAAAGAAATAAATTATATTCGAATATTTTAAATAATTTCGAAAATATTTACAATACGATGTATATTAAATTAGCTACGATGTATATTAAATTTTCGAATATGTGTTATGAATATAAAAATTCCAATATAAATTATTATGAAAAGAAATGAATGTATAATAGGATTGTAAAATTAAATAATTTTAGATAAATATTCCGCCTGATTGTATGCAATCATATTCATTCGGTAGTGAATTAAATAATTTATTAGTTAGCTAGTTATAATTGTTATATTATAATATAATGGTTAGAATACGGAATATGGCTGGGTGTTATAATATATACAAATACCTAATTGTTATAAAATTAAAATGTGAAGTATAGGTGATTAAATTTTAAAATTTATCGCCTAGATGTATGCAATTATATTAACATTAGTTTAATATTTATATTACTAATATAGCTAGCAAATTTTCAGAAATACAGTAAGAATTCGAACAATATCAATTAGCTAGTATTGGACGCACTGTAATAATTTCAAAATAATATGGTTTTTTTTATTTATGGCTAGGGTATAGTTTAAATAGAATAGCTGCCTGGGAATTGTGCACCTCATTATATGCAATTATATTTATTAAATACATTATGGAATTGTGTATGTATATTATTTTTTTTCAGATATCATTAGTAAATTTCGAAATATATGTTCATTTCAATTATTTTATTTTTATTTCATTATTACCTTGCGTTTTTATTAAGGTAAAAATATCTGTAATTTGCGCTTATTTTTTATTTGGTTTAATTTTTTTCTTCATTATTATTCCTAGCTATATAAGTATATAAAAATTGTAATAAAATTTCCCTTACAGGATGTTGTAGGTAATTCGGAATTGCTTTAAGCTGATTAGGCATAAAAAAGTTATAGAAAAAAAAAACAAACAAAGAAAATGAGAATAAAAATAAAAAATAAAATTCTATGTTGATATTATTTTTCTCTCCCTCTGCCTCTTTCCTCTCTTCTCTCTTCTGCTGTGCTTGTTTTATATTTTGTTTTTATTTTGGAATTTTCAATGTTACATTGTTGTATAATGGTTTAGACATTTCCGTAATTGAAGGGAAAAAAATACTTATTTTATTATTTTTTGTTTGTTTGTTTTGTTTTTTATTTCCCCTTTAAATTTTTGTTATATAGGAATGATATGACTTAAAGCATTTATTTTGTACCTTTTCCTCATTTGTTTCATTTTATCTTTTATTTCGTTTTGTTGACTTTTGTTACTTTTATCATATGCTTGTAATGTTAATGTTATTATTTTAGTTTATGTTCTCATATTTATAAACTGTGTAATTCTATAGTTAGAGCATATCCTTCTGTTTTTGTATTCTATGAATTAAAAATGTTCTAAAATATAATTTTGTTTTATGATCGAGGGGTTGTTATTTTTTTTCACAGTAATATAGAGAATGTTTTATTGAATCTAATGTGAATTACGTATACGAAGAGAATTTATGCACAGAGAATAATTTTAGATACATAAAATCTGTGAATAATTCATGAATTCTCTATGTAGTTATATAACATGGTTGCATTGATAAGGTATACGTTTGTTATACTTTTTCTAAACGCGAATTTTTTTTTTTTGAATATTTTGTTTATTTTAGTTTTAAAAATGAATATTATAATCCTAAGAGTATAAAATTTAATTTTTAAATAAATACGATATTAAATAATAATATGGAATACAATAACTATTCTCATAAAATAATAGATATTAAAATTCTATTATCCTTTTTAGAATATTATTTTATTATTATTATCGATGTTGTAAGGGTGTAGTATGTGGATATATCGCACCTATGGAGTAATACTGACACATATTCAAAATTAATGTCATGATATTTTTAGGTTTAGGTTTTACGATATTATTGAAAACCAATTATAGTTTGAAATGAGGCAGACTTGTTATTAAAAATTTTATTTATACAAGTAGAATATTAATTCACTGAAATGATGGTAGATGGTGCAAGCAGTTGCATAATTACTTCGATTAGTTCAAATAAGGAGATAAATATTTCGTTTCACACATATTTATCTAATTTTCGGTAATGCTTCAATGATGCTATTGTACATAGGTGCAATATTGAACAAGGTACTTGTATATACGAATTTTTTATATCATAATAATATTTAAAATTTAAATATTAAAATACTTTTCTAATGATAATTCAATTCAATATTTTAATTGAGTATTATTGCAAAGTTTATGAAAAATTCAATTTAAATTTAGAAAAAAATTAAATTGCATAAAATAAATATCACTATGGTTTGCATTTCTTGTTATTAAATGGTATATAGTTTGGTCTATTGATAGTTTTGAATTTTTTGTCTAAACATGGTTAGATATTCACATTACTTAAATAATGAATTCGATTCCAATTTTGATTATGTTTAAAAATACGATTACCATTCTGATTCCAGCTTCAACTCTGAATCTGATTCTGTTTCCGACTCTGAAATTCGAGAAACAAGGCAACAAGGGAGATGGTACAACAAACCAAGTGTTCTACAGTTGATATTAAAGTAAAGATTTCCAAAAGCTTTTCAAACAAAATTCAAATTAATTCAAATTTAAGCTGTATAGTTCTTTTTCAATAGGTTTAGAAAATTTGATTGTTATAAAAATCAATAACGCCCAGGGTTTCCGTATAATATTAGCACACAATAATTCGAGCCCATTATAATTTTCAGAGCATTCAAAATGTAGTTTGCTGTCCCATAAGATTATGTTATTTTTGCAGTAGTGCTTATTATTATAAATTTTTCCTTTTCCTACTAATATTCAATTTAAATTCATTATATTGTATTTGGATTATATAGGCGTAATAATCAAGCTAAAATTAAAAAAAAAATATAATATTATTTCAGATAATTTATCCAGGAGGATATAGGCAATGTATATGAGAATTAATCTAAATTTATTATTATTATATAAAACATTAAATCCATTGCCTTATCATTATAAAGGTATAGAATTTCAAAAAAAAAAAAATTTCATTAGAAAAATTGTATAAGGGGCGAAAACATTAATACCTTCATTAAAATTTTGATTTTTTTCTGCATTTTTCTTTCTGTGGCTCTGGTTTTTAATGGTAATCCTCTATATATATACATATATAACAAAAGGATGAATAAAACAATAAAAGAGAAACCAAAGTTTATTCTATATTAATGCCATAAAATATTCTTGTATTCTTGTATTCAGTATTAAAAAATCTACATGATTCTTTAAATCTTCCAATATTAAATAGTTTCTCCTAAGAGAGAAAATTAAATTTTTTACACAAAGATTTTATTTTTTTTCTTTTGGAAAAAAAAAACTTTTATTCAAATTCTCAGACTATTCTATTTGGAATTAATAAAAGTATAACTTTATTTTTTTTTCACTCATCTAGATATAGAAGCGGTAGAAAGTAAGATTGGGGGTGGTTTGAAAACTTTCTTTTGAATTGAAGTGAACAAAATAATGAAAAAGTTTTCTCCAAAAAATAAAACTTTTAATTTTACAAGTTAACACTTTAAATGTGCATATATAATTCTATGGGGACGAATCATTAGTATATATATTAACATAAGGTGTATAAAATAATTTAATATTAAATGCAATAGGGAATTATGTTGAACATGTAACGAAAAAAAACTTTAAAATTTAAGTTAATTAATAAATTATATTATATTTTAAGAGTAGATTATACTAAAGTGTTATATTTTGTTAAAGTTATATATCATGCATAAGATGTTAAATAGAAATTAAGGTGTTAAATAATGATAATAATTTGGTATTTATGAGAGAAATGTTATTTTAGAAATTAAAGAATGTAGCATGGTATACTTGCATCGCAGTATTCAACACTTAATTATTATTTAAAAAGAAACTGTTAAGGAAGTAGAAAAGAGAATTGTTTAATTTGAGAAATTTTCTTAAGTACAACTTTTACTAAAATTGAGATAATTTCCAAGGGTATTTTTTAACAATTATGTTATGTATATAAACATGAGTTCGCTTAAGGATTACTATACGGGTTTTTGCTGATTTTTATGAATGTTGTGAATTATCTGCTTGAATTTTTAATATCATACACATAATATAGTAAATCTACTATATTTTCAGTAAAAAAAATTTTTATTTTTAGATAAAAATTCAATGTTGAATATCAAACATTTTCTGATAAATTCGATTATTTTATATTTTTACATAAAATATTTAAATTCTCTTAGAAAATATTTTGTAAATTATTATAGGAAAAATAGACAATTATTTTTATTTCAAATAAAATTCTAGTTTAAAGTTATAGAATTCCAAAATTATTTTAAATATTGGATTATAATAGATATTTACCATTTTAATTACAATATTCAATTCTATTATTAAATTCTCTGAGTTGTCTGAACTGTGAACAATACTTATTTACCAGTAAATTTTTAAATGAAGCTTTCTCTCTGTTTCATTTTAATATTTTTATAATACAATAATAAATTCTCTAATAAGATACTGTTATTAATTAATAAAAATATTTAGGTTCACAAAAACAAAAAAAAATCCAAACAACATTTGCATTATCGAGAGAAATTTCTCTCCATTTAAGTAATTTGCACATATTTTCTTTCATATCTTAAACTTGACTCTCACATTTCTTGGGTTAAAATTTCACATCATAAACAATGACGAGAAATTTCACATCACAATATTGTAACATTGATTACTTTAAAAGAGTGCAATAATATTATTAAAAAAAATATATATTCGAAATTTTTAATACATGTTTTTATTCAACTCACTCAAAAACAGAGAGAGAGAGAGAGAGAGACTGTATGCAATTTAAATACAACAGAAACGAGGACTATGACAAAGAGATTTATTTGAGATTTATTGAAATATGAGTAGTATGGTGTAGTTGTGTAGATAATATTTGATTTTAAATTGAGAAATCACATTTCAAATGTATTAAGTCAAAAAAAAAAACATGAGATTTTTTACAGTATGGCTCTGTCTTCTCTTTAAAAATGTGATAGCAAATGTGATTGTAAAATGTGATGGTAAAATGTGATGGCAAAAATATTTTTTAATTTTAACATTTTCAATTTGAAATCTTATAACATTTGTTTCTGTTTTTTTCTCTCTCTCTCTCTGTTTCAAATTTAGTAAAGATAAAGTTTTATGCACATTATTAATTTTTCATATTTTCCATTTTTATTTTATTTGAACATATTTTTATGAAATTTATAAAATTTATGTAAATTTTTTTTTTTATTTTATAAAAATAACTAATCCAGAGTATTAAAATCGAACATTTTTTTTTCAGAAATGAAATATTTTTTTTTTTTTGTGTCTGTTATTATGTAGAGAAAATTTCAACTTATTTCAATTTTGAAAATGTTAAAATTTATTTGTAATATTAAAAATTTGTAAAATAAAAAAAAAAATAATGATAAATTACGGAAACAAATGCAAAAAAAAAATGTTTCATTTTTTGAAACTTTTCTCTTTTATTATGAAAAAAAAAAAAAATTTTTAAAGTTAGTAAAATTTTATTCATCCTTTTATTTTTGTTGTTTTTGTATTTTATTCGAAAAAGGATAAAAATTGAAAACTTTTATATAGGTACGTTTAAAATTTGACAATATTTGGTGTACAATTTAAATGTGTGTATAATAGATTCGAATATTATTATTGAAGTGCAATGAAAATTTTGACAAAAAAATATTTCAAAATTTTATGTTTAATGCTGAAAAAAAAAAGCTCTATTGAATATCTATAATAATATAGAAAAACTATTTTGTGTTATGTAAGTTTTTCAGATTTATTTAATGTAGCATCTAGTGTAGAATCTAGTTCACTTTTGATACCGGCTGGACTAAGACCTTTCAAATAAAAATATTGAATGACATAACGATGACCAATTTTATCTATATTAAAAATTTACTGAAAAGCTTTACTATTAATAGTCGGTAATCTGAAAAGAAAAAAAAAAAATAAAAGTGTGTCAGTTAATCCTTAAAATGATAGGGCTTTCTGCCAGGTTTATTTTGTTTTAAAAATTTTTGTGTTTTCTTGGTTAGGCTTCTTAATTGTGGGACAGCCCTCGTAACTACTGTCATAAGATTTAATTATTCACAAGCAACTCAGTTTAATTATTGTTATGAAATGAATGCAAATTATTGAAAAATAATGTTAAAAATTTAAGGGCTAACATTCAATAGAAACTGTTTGGCATTTTTATTCTGCATTGCTATTATGTAAGAAAACAATTAATTATAGTTAATACATCATAAATTCAATAAGTTCAGCATTTTCTTAATTTATTAAGAAAATTCAGAGTAAAGAAGCAATATGGCATTAAAATTATTGGATGATTTTACAAAAGGAAACGTACATTATCATTTGATGCTGCCAAAAATGGCTGCGGTGGCTTGGGGGGATGCTCCTGTACCACTCGGTTCCCTTAGAATCTACAAATCTACAATTATCATTTGATTGTTTTATATGTTCATCATCCTTCAAAAATTTCTGTCAGCTACACTGCTTCTCTATATATCGTTCCACCTGGGCCTAGGTCTCCTTCTGTTGCGCGTGTTCACAGGTGTAGCTCTAATTATTGATTTTGTTAATCTTTTTTTTTGGCCCGCGCAGTCTTGATTCTCTGACTTTCGACAAAGCGTACAATATTTTCACCCCTAATTAGATTAAGTGGATCTGCGCTTGACTTTGTGTAGTAGTTTTCAGTATCATTCTGCTTCGATCCATAAATTTTCCTTACAATGTTTTCTTTAAAATACGTCCATATGCTTCGCCGCAGGTTACGACCAGCCTAATCAACGTTTTGTACATTTGGAATTTGTAGGTAGGTATTTTCTGTTTGTGTTGTTCATATTATTTATTTGAGCAACCAGATACGAAAACTTGCTTACACCTTCGAAACTATATCTCACAATAACAATATTTAGTACGGTTCTTTTACTATTTGATTTCGAAAATTTAAGATATTTTGTCTTGTTTTCGTTTATCGTTTGACTAATATTTGAACAAGATTCTTCCAGCTCGGTGAAGATTTCTTTTAGATCCCGTAATCATTTGCATATCCGTTTATTTGAATTGATCTATTAATTGTATTTCCATTTCTTTACAGATGTCGAATCGCATAATGTATTGCTAGATCAAAAATAGTCGGAGAGAATGTATCACCTTTTTATACCCTGCACTTCGTGAAGGGTATATTAACTTTGGTATGGAGTTTGTAACTACTTGAAGGAGTCATCTGCGGTATGGACATATATATATATTCTTGCTCAGCGTAAAATTCTGCGTCGATTTAGACATGTCCGTCCGTCCGTCCGTCCGTCCGTCCGTCCGTCCGTCCGTCCGTCCGTCCGTCCGTCCGATCGCACGATAACTCAAAAACCAATAATGCAATCGACACCAAACTTTCACAAGTTTTTTCTTTTGTGCCAAGGACGAACCCTATTGTTATTGGACTAAGTCGGACAACGGGTTCGGGTAGCTGCCATACAACTCCAAGAGTTTATTTTAAATATTTCAAAAACTAATAAAGCTATAAATATAAAATTTTGTATACATGTGTCCAATTATATTCTACACATGCTCTAAAAATTATAATGGGATAGCTGCACCGGTTCGGGTGGCTGCCATACAACTCCAACAGCAAATTTTTTATATTCGGCAAAATAATAAAGTCAGATTCATGAAACTTGGCAGTCATGTGTCCAATTATAGGTCAAATATATTTCCGAAGTTTTGGAGGAATTGCTTGACAGGTTCGGGTACCTGCCATACAACTCCATAAGCTAATTTTAAATATTTGGAAAAAGAATAAAGTCAGATTCATGAAACTTGGCAGTTGTGTGTCCGATTATGGATCAGATATATTTGTGAAGTTTTAGTGGAATTGCTTGACAAGTTCGGGTACTTGCCATACAACCCCAAAAGCTTATTTTAAATATTTGGAAAAATAATAAAGTCAAATTCATGAGACTTGGCAGTCGTGTGTCCAATTATGGGTCAGACATATTTCTAAAGTTTTGGTGCGATTGCTTGACAGGTTCGAGTAGCTCCCATACAAGTCTAAAAGCTTATTCTTAATATATGGAAAAATAATAAAGTCAGATTCATGAAACTTGGCAGTCATGTGTCCAATTATGGGTCAGACATATTTCCGAAGTTTTGGATTAATTGCTTGACAGGTTCGGGTACCTGCCACACAACTCCATAAGCTAATTTTAAATATTTGGAAAAAGAATAAAGTCAGATTCATGAAACTTGGCAGTTGTGTGTCCGATTATAGATCAGATATATTTGTGAAGTTTTAGTTTAATTGCTTGACAGGTTCGGGTACTTGCCATACAACCCCAAAAGCTTATTTTAAATATTTGGAAAAATAATAAAGTCAAATTCATGAGACTTGGCAGTCGTGTGTCCAATTATGGGTCAGACATATTTCTAAAGTTTTGGTGCGATTGCTTGACAGGTTCGAGTGGCTCCCATACAAGTCTAAAAGCTTATTCTTAATATTTGGAAAAATAATAAAGTCAGATTCATGAAACTTGGCAGTCATGTGTCCAATTATGGGTCAGACATATTTCTGAAGTTGTGGTGGAATTGCTTAACAGGTTCGAGTAGATCCCATACAAGTATAAAAGCTTATTCTTAATATTTGGAAAAATAATAAAGTCAGATTCATGAAACTTGGCAGTTGTATGTCCGATTATAGATCAGATATATTTGTGAAGTTTTGATGGAATTGCTTGACAGGTTTAGGTACTTACCATACAACTCCAAAAGCTAATTTTAAATATTTTGAAAAATTATAAGGTCAGATTGATGAAACTTGGCAGTCGGATGTCCAATTTTAGGTCAGACATGTCCGTGAAGTTTCTATAGAATGATTTCACAGGTTCGAGTAATTGCTACACAATAACGAAAGGTGCAGGGTATAATTCAATCGGTTTATACCGACTGAAACGTTTTTACTTGTTTATCCTTCATTTATGTAATATACTTTTGACTATATTTGATTAGGCTGGATTGTCATTATATTTTTTAAGGCCTTTATATAGTAAACAAGTGAACAGATTAATATTATTTCTTTGATAAAGTTCATAAGATTCTTGTAATTTCATGAGCAATATGATAATAATTATGGGATGATTTTCTGAAAAAAAAATTTGTTGATTATTTCAATTATTTTCGAAAACAAAACCAAAAAAAAAATACAAAAGAAATTTTTACTTTCTTCTCAGCGTACTTATGAACTTTAAATTTTGCAAGGACATTCGAAAATTTTCAAAAAATAAAATTTAAATGAATAGAAAATTGAAAGAAAAAAATTGAATTTTAATTAAAGGTGTGCATAATAATGGTTTTTTATTATAAAGCCTTCATTTTGCTATTGTTATTATTATTATTATTTGTTCAAAATTATTTCATTATCCTGACTGGATAATATTATTATTTCTATATTATATTTTTACATATTTCTTCCAATTTTTATTATAATTTTTATTTTTAATTTTATTTTAATAAAAACAAAAGGATATCCTTTTGTTTCCATGTCTGTTTGTTGTGTTTTTTGTGTTTTCATGTTATCCTTGTTTGTTTATATGAATTTTATGCCTTTATCAAAATATTATTTCTAGTTTGATTAATTATCCTTGCTAAGGGATAAATATATAGGATTTTTGTTTATTTTTTTTTGTATTTTTTTTTTATTATTGTTGTTTACGTATCTTACTTTGATAATATTATCCTTTTATTTTAATTCTAGATTTATTTTTTATTTATGTGAATATTTTTAAAAAAGTTTTTTTTTTTATTCAGAGTTTCTATTTTGTTTAAAAAAAAAATATATTTTTTATTTTTATTTTTATTATTTTTATTTTGTATACTTTTTTAATTTATTTTCTTTATTCTGGGAATTCAGAATTTATTACTTTATTTTTTTTGTTTCTTTTATTCTCATAATTCTCATATTCTCAGGGAGAATACCCTCTTGTCCTTCTCTTTCTCCTTTTTATACCCGTACGAACGTATGTTTGAAGGATATACTAAATTTGCCTTACCGTTTGTAACGCTAAGAAATAACGGTGTTAGATATAGACTCAAGTGTATGTTTTTGATCAGCGTCAAATTCTGAGTTGATTTAGCTTTGTCTGTCCGTCCGTTCGTCCCAACGATAACTCAAAAACTAATTGCGCTAAGTTCACCAAATTTTCACAAATGATTTATTGTAATAAGTGCCAGAACCCTATTTAAATTTTACAACTTCAAAATTTATTTGGCGTTATCTCAGAAACTATAAAAGCTATGGCATTGAAATTTCACACAAACGAATATATTAGTAGGACCGATGTGCTTAATAAAATTCGTTAAAATTTCTTGGCTCTTTCTGGTAGCTGCCATACAACTTCAACAGTAGTTTGGCATGCACAGTATTTTGAAAAACACATGGTACTGAAATTTTTCATAAATTAATATACGGCAACTCCATAGTCAGTTATGGCATCTTTATTCGCGCACATAGAATAACAAATTCGTACGGGTATCACAGAGTTGACAAGGTCAACTATATTTTTTTCTCGTTTTTTCATAATATTTTTCTGTTTCAATTTTATGCAATTTTTATTTTTCACAATTTTAATCAACTTTCTCTTTATTTTTTCTCTCTTGTTAATTTTTGTATTTTTCAAGAACCTGAAGGTGAACGTGAAATATATGGCGCTCTGATGAAGTGAATAAGCATAAAGATAAAGTTAATATTTTTCTATTCTAACCAAATGAATATGGTAAAAAAGATGGAGAAAAAAAAAATATGAGTGAAAAAAAAAAAGAATAATTCTTTTTTCTCATTTCTTATTTCATATATACTGGAAACAGTTTATTTTAAAATTTTTCAACCGTTAATTTATATGGGTGTATGTAATATGAGTATTTTATTATATAAGAATTATAGTGAGATAATTTATTTTATCTATTTGAGATTTTGGAAATTTATAAGTATGAGTAAAAAATATTTGTAAATATTTTACTCATAAATTTTACTCTGTAGTTTTGTTTATTATATGGGAGACAGAATATTATGTAGAGTTTACAAATGTTATTTTAGATTATAATTAATAATTTTTATAGTCCTAGTTTACAATATTATGTTGACTTAGAATACATGTATTGCCCAATATGATTTTCTAATTGAAAAGTAATTCTCTGATGTGTTATTTTAAAATTTCAATGTAGTTTTAATATAAAATTAAAAATTCTGTTAAAGAATAAAAGAAGGAATAATTATTTGGGTCAACTAATAAATTATAAATTGAGATTAACACTACGAGTATTAAAAGAAATAAGAAATTTTATATTTTCTGATTTGTAATATAATTCTGAGGTCACAAATATAATAACTGCCTAAATCCAGTTTCGACACCTCAAAACCTTATCATCTATTTGAAATCATAATTCTTCTTAATTTTCTTGAGTTTCCTTACTTTTTATATGAAGTATTATGGCTTTTGATTCGTACCAAAGCTGAATTGAGTTTGAAGACCGTATCCTACTGCAATATGAAAGTCAAGATTCCTATATTTTTAAAGATTTTGTTAAAATTTTTGTTAATGTGCCTCAACCAGTTCTACTGTTTGATTTTACCTAAAACTTGTGTTAAAAATTAATGTAAATTCATCGAAAATATTTTACTTTGCTATAATTTTGTTACAAATGTTTTTGTTCGTATTCTTAGGGTAATTTTTTAGTTTTCAGTAGTAATATGTTACTGATATTCACTGCAGTATATTTAACAGCATAAACGAAATTTATACTGCACGTAAATGGTTGCGCACTATATTTCAAAAGTGTTTTTTATTTTTTTTATAAAATTCAAATAAAAAATTTTTAAAATTCAAATGGAATTATGGAAAAATATTTTTATGTACAATACATAAGAATTATTCAAAATTCAAAGATAACACCGTCCCCCCTTCTTCTAATATTCAAGTTATTTTGCGATTTTTTTAAGGTTGACAAATTTTATTAAAAAGAATTTATTTTTTACCACTATTTTTTTTTCCCCAAAATTTTTTTATATACACACTTTTTATTCTATTCAATATTATATACTCAATTATTAGAAACCTTAATATTTAAAAAAAAAAATCTGAATATTGCACCCCTGTGACAAAATTGTATTAATTCAAAATAATTTTGTATGAGTTTTAACTGAATGTATGTAAACCTTAACTGAAACGTAAAAAATTCAACATTTTTAATTTAAAACATGAAAAAGTCAATATTTTCATATAAAACGTAAACAATTCAATATTGTTTACGTAAAACGTAAAAAATTCAATAATTTCATGTAAAACGTAAAAAACTCAATATCTTCCATTTAAAACGTAAAAAACTCGATATTTTTAATGGAAAACATGAAAAACATAAAATTTTACAGTTAAAACGTAACAAACTTAAAATTTTTTATTTTAGTCGCATTATTTTCATATGAAACGTAAACAATTTAATATTGTTTACGTAAAACGTAAAAAATTCAATATTTTCATATAAAACGTAAAAATCTCAATATTTTCAATTAGAAGCATGAAAAACACAAAATTTTAAAGTTAAAACGCATGAAACCTACAATTTTTCATTTTAAACAGAATATTTTAATATAAAACGTAAATAATCCAACATTGTTTACGTAAAACGTAAAAAATTCAATATTTTCATATAAAACGTAAAAAATTCAGCATCTTCCCATTAAAACGTAAAACTCTCGATATTTTTAATTCAAAACATGAAAAACGTTATTCATATTCCCTATTATTTGATATTGTCGTAGGGGTGCAAAAAATTTCATATTGCATTATAGAATTTTCTCTCCAACTGTGATTACTGCTGGATATAAAGTTATTTTCTTATCATCAAGAAAGTAACGCAAAGAAAAAATAATGAAAAAACGAAAAAAAAAGAAAATATTATGATTAAAAGTAAGGTTATAACGGTGTGGTTATGTCACGTCCTTGAAAATCCTTGATGATATATCATCCAAAAGAGATCAAAAGATAAAAAGGATAAAAAGTAAAAATTTAATCTTTTTTCTGGGTTCAGATAATATAAAGGTTGAAAAGCAGTACAGCAGTAATAATTTTTGTTTCTTCATGCAAAAATATTATATTTTCTTTTTTCTGGTTTATTTTATATTTAAAATTTATCATTTGGAATTGGTGCGGATTGCCATAATTTGTAGATTACTTTCTGTGTTACATATGAAACATACAATATGTAGCATAAAATATATTTTTGTATTTATAATTTAAAATTTGAAAGAGAAAACAAAAAGGTCCTGGGAAAAAACTTTTAATTTTCTTAAACATAAACCTATATTTAATATGAAAAAGATGCCAATATTTTATGAAATTCTTATATAAATTTTAATCTTTAATATATATATGTGTGTATGTAGATCAGTACAATATGTGTAGGATTAACAACATATTTAAATAAATACACGGTAATTTATTTCTCTTTAGAAGTAGTATTAATTTTTTTTAACCATTTTATATAAATGATAAAAATTGTATGTATATATGTTTGTATAATTAAGAAAAAAATACGATATTTTGACAATTATTTTTCTAAAAATATTTTAGTTTGTATAATTAAATTATGGTTGGAAACAAAAAAAGTAAAAAGAATAAAAATTAAAAGGATTTATGCGATTATTTTTGGAAAAAAAACAAAAATTATTAAAATTAATAACATTTTGGTTTAAATTGCTTTATTTTTGGTTATTTGTTAACTTTTAACATTGTATAAATTTATTATATATACGTATATCGTATATTGCTATAAACACGATTAAATTAATTAAAACAAATTTGAAAAGATTATTATTTTAATTTAAGGTATAATTACATAAGGTCTACAATATATTTAATTGTTATAATGAGGGATAAGATTTCTAAAGTTTCAAATTTATGCGCAAAAAACTTATTATTCATATTTGGTTTTAATGATTTATTATCGGAGGATATTCAATTACAAAAATTTCAAAAAATATTTGATTTTGAACCTATATTTTAAATTATTTTAATTGGAAAAATTATTAATAATAATTTATTTTTAATATACGAGAAGAGTTAATACTGTTTGGTGTAGAAATTATTATTGCATTGCTTGTGCTCTTTAATATATTCATCTCTTAATGAGAAATATTAAAAAAGTTAACAAGAATAACAGCAAGGGGAAAATAATAGATGAATTAATTCTCTGCTCTTTTGTAAAATTCATTCTTCTCCTGTCCTGTTATTGTTTACACAAATGAGAAGTTTACATTCGAAAATACGAGTACTGTAACAGTGGTCAGTAAAATATTCAATATTATTAGAAGTAGCGATAAAGAGAGAACGATTTATTAATGCGTTATTTTTCTCTTCCCAAAATTTGTTACTACACTCATTTTATGCTATAAACAATATTCCGCAATAAAGACTGTGCGTTATACAAAATAAAATTGTTGTTTATGGTGAGATTTTCAATATATGCCCATTTATATATATAAGGTAATGAATAATATTATATAAAAGTAATAATTAAAATATGAGTGACCGCTTTGTGGTAATATGGGAAAATAAATTAACATGATGATAAAAAATGAATTGTTCTTTTTTTTATGTAATATTGTGGGAATTTTTTTTTTATTAATTTTATATTATCCTTAAATTATTCTTATTTTCATTATTATTTTGTTGTTTTACGAAAACATATGAAAAATAAATGAGTTTGATTTTAATTACAAATTTCTGTTATGAGCATTCAAAATGATAATCTGATAACTAAAAAATAAAAAATTTTGTTGAAAATTTTATTGAAAATTGTTGAAATATTTAAATTTTGTTATTATTTCATTACAATTACTGTAGTAAATGTTAAATTTACTTTAAGTAGTTGAATTTCAATGGGAGGGGTTTTTGGTGAGTATTTTATCGGAATTTTCTTTATAAAGACCTGACGGAACTAAAATTATATTCGGTTACTCATATTTGGTAAACGATAACAAAGTTGAACAAAAAATATTATTATAAAAAATCTATTTATAAAAATATTTCAAAAATTTATAATTTTCCAGCATGACTCATAGCTTCTCTTAATCAAATAACTATAATTGGTTTTGATTATTTAAAAAAAAAAATAGTTGAAAAATTATAATAACGGTAACACTTTAATATATTCAATATAGACAATTATAAATCTTGAAAAATGTGGGTATTTTACTTTTCCAATTACCCAAGCCATCATAATTCATCAACCATACTATAATTAAGCCTAATTTACCAGGATTCAATAAAATCACATTAAAGAGAAAGTAATTCCTATTTATGACCTGTATATGAAATCATATTTCTGGTTCGAAGTCTATTTACCCTATAGTTTTATGTTAAATAAAATATTCTTTGCTAATTTTATTTAAAATAAGTTTCCTAAAAAAAAAATTATAATTAAATATTTTGTATATAATGAAAAGATTTGTTGACATCCATTTAAAATACGTGAGTGATCCTTTGTTTTTTTACTTCTCTCAATTAAATCCCATAATATAGATTAAAATTAGCGTATATAATATGAACTTGAAAGGTATGTCATAAATAATAAATCAGGCATAGTGGTATACTCTATATCCCTTAATATAATGCATGAATTTTTGCTCATGATTTAATTAAAGATAGGCAAAAATTATTTATTTTTGGTTTTCCTGTTTTCCTTATTTATTATTTTTTTTTTTTATCCAATTTGATTGTTATATATTTAGAATAATATAAACAAAAAAATTAGTTTGTTTTTTTTTTCTGAAAATTTTTAATCTAGCATAAAAATTTATTTTTATTTTATATTATAAATCGTTAAATATTATGGTAAACCACCATGTTTTTTGCTTTTTTCCTATTTTGTGTTTTCTTTTTTTGATAAATTAATATTTATTCCAAATCAATAACATTTATATTTGAGAGGAAAATTTCATTTTATGATAAAATATTAATTTAGAAATAGGGTTAAGTGGGGTGTATTCAAATAGTGGTGAGTGTAAACAACACAAATGTAAAATTTAAACGATTTATTATAGCATATTTACCGTATGTCTTTGGTTGTTTGGTTGACATGGCCGTTGCAGCAGGTCTACCACGCTCCAATTAGCAGAAATGTGCTGTTTTTCTACAACTACACCTCGAGGCCGTCATTTAGCGTACGTTTACAGGTGGCATAACTAAGCCACCCTGAGATTCTTTTGAAGAATCTATTAAAACTCTCGATACAAATCTTCGATATCTCGTACAACCTCTTTAGGCACAATTTGCCCCACCTGAATAGTCTGATTTTTACAAGTGCCCGGCTCCGCCTAGAGCCGGGCACTTGTAAAAATCGTGAAAAATTGTCTTCTTCTTGCCGTATATCATTAATATTTAAGTTTTTTTTTTTTTTGGCGCAATTTGAATAAAATCATAATTAAGAAGAAATTTTTAAAAATATTTTTAATTTTCAAAACACAATGTTTCAACTTTGAAATCACCAATTTTCTCATAAATTTATTCAAATAAACTCCGATATTACCCAGTATTATTTGACAAAACATAATAGAGAAATAAAAGTCCGTGGCAGGATATGAAAAAATTCTTGTAAAGTATGATATGTCAACACTCCACCTACTTGTATATGAAAATAAACCCGTATTTAATATAATTCTCTGATAATGTTGAAATATTCAATAAGATCAAGACCTTTTCATAATAAAAAACAGCAAGAATGAAAAAACACACTCGCTAAAATTATGTTCGATAACTTGCCTAAAATCTATAAGAATTTTTCTAAATTCAAAATCTTTACTTTTCCCCCCCCCCCCCCCCTAATTACCTTATATATATTTAAAAATAGTACACTATATAAATTAGAATATTAAATATTGCTATTAAATTATTGTCATAATTTATGAGATCATATTTGATATATATACATATATATTTGATATATATACATATATATTTGATATATACTGCATATATATACATACATATACATAATAAATTATTTATTATAATAAATATAATAAATATGTAAAATAAAAATTATATAGTGTATGTTTTGGATATTGAAATTTTATTATTCAATATTTATAAATAAGTAAACATGCTTACGGCGGCGGGTATATTGAAATATTCAATATTTTTGTATATATAATGTCAAACTATTAATCAGTGTGATGATATAAAATAAACTAATATAATAAAAAAAACAAGAAAAGCAAAAACAAAATAAAAAACTTTATATTTTTCCTTTTTCCTTAAAAATATTTAATGTTTTCAAATATCCTTTATATATATGTACGTATGTATATATTAGATAATATTCATAAATTATTATGATATGCGTTTGTTTATGTGTTATATTTGTACGTGTACATACATATAATATTCAAATACCCTCGTTATCTTTGTGTTTATTTATTTGATCCATTTTTTAGCCTAAGGACAATAATTATTTTATATAATATTCTACACGCATATATATGTACATATTTATGTATTTATAAATTTAATATTTTTCATATATGCACGTACATATATAAAATTAAATAATAATGCAAATTTAAGAATATTTTTACTGATTTCGAAATGATTATGAAAATTCGTGATTTTATAAGATTTTTTTTTTGTTCTGTTTTGTTATAAGGAGATGTGATGGAAAATATTTAATTAAATTTTATAAAATTTTTAAAATAGATTTTCAAAAATTAGTATAGAAATTCAAATACATATATTAATTAATTTATTTATTTTATTTGAATTTATTTTGATTTATACAGAAATTCTCAAAAGAAATTGTTATAATAACAGCTTATTTAGTTTTATTATAGTGAAAATTTTCACCCTCTCCAGTATATTAATATCATATGTAGTGTGATATTGTGTGATACGATAAGAATTTTCGAGAAATTAAAAGTATTAAAGCATTAAAATGACCATTAAAGAGGAAATTTGGTATAATTTGGTATAAATTTGCAAGGGTTGTAAAGAAAAATCATTGATTCTATTAAGGTCAATTGAAGATCAAATGTGAAATTTATAGTGTTAATCAAATGAGGAATTATTTTTAGAATTGTAGAGAATTTTATTTTAATTAATGAATTAATTCATTTTCATTAATTAAGAAAAATTATGATTTAGTTGATAAATGCACTTTAATTACACAGAGTATTCGAAATTCAATGATACTGCCGAAATAGAATGATAAAATATGTTTAGACGAATAAAAACCATTATACGAAATTTTGGTTTTTTCGACATCCTTCTTGAGTTATACAACTTCAAAGCCTATATAATCGTAAAATATTTTTGTAAAATTTTTTTGAAAATTTTGATTTTGAATTTTCAGTAATTTTCAGTAATTTTTGTTACTATATTAGAAATGGAATTTCGTGGGGGGTTTTAAAATGATTATAAATCAAGTGGGCTTTGCTTGTCATATATCCCGAATTATAAGCAAATATTTTGAAAATTGTATATGGTTTCCATATATATGCCAATAATTGTTTCTTAATATTTTTTGCTTCTCTAAACTAGTTTTATCACTCTATTGCCGCAAAACCATTCGGTCTCCCACCAAAATTAACACAATCAAATTTAGTGTACATTCATATATTATACAATTTCAATTATTATTAATAATTTTATATTAATTATTTACAAATTTAAAGCTTAAGTTAAGGATTAAAAAAAAATTTTATTAACATACCAATGCAAATGACTCCCATTTAACTTATTTTTAACTATTTTATTTTACAAGGATTTACATGCAAATAATATGGTTTATAATGTTTAAATAAAATAAAATTTTAATTAACATTATTATTTTATATATTTCATTATTATAATTTTAATTATTATATCACAATATTTATAATTGTTGAATATTTTTTTTTTTTAATTAGACTTATTGACATAATGAAAAATAAATAATGAATAATTAATCAAATTATTAATTATTATAATATCCGATATGTTATAACTCTATTATTAAATAATAATCCTGTATATATGTATGTATACGTATTATGTATATGTATATCTTTAGGGTATTAAATAATCCATATATATGATATGGTTAAAAGAGATAATAAAAATATTGTTCTCATAAATGGATTAAAAAAAATATATTTTTTTTTTCAAATTATAATTTTAAATTTATTAGTTAATCATTCAGATTAAAATTTCATAAATTTTTTGTTTTGTTTTTTGTTTTTTGGAAATTTTATTATTAAATTATAAATAGAATATATTATGGTATATAAGATGTTAATTAATTAATTATTATTGTAAAGGTTTTAAAGATTTTAAAAAATTTCTTTAATTTTGAACAGTTTCATAAAATTTCGAGTAAAGGTAATTATCATGACACTATTCTCTCACATCATCGCAAGGTGATACACATATATTGCTATCCTAAAAGATATATTAAGTAGCGTGCAACTGTTGCAACACTGTTTTTGATGTGAATATTATTCGTAAATTGAATAATAAAATTTTGGGAAGGTATCTGCGGACATATCAAGTTTATTCTGACAAAATGTGTATTTATTTTAACCCTTTACTGCCCACATTTAAAATTTTGAAATGCAAATAAAAAAATTAATTATAATTCTTTATCAGCACTAGGAACAGAAATTTTTTGTATAGAAATTTTTGAAAAATTTTTAGAATTATTTTAAAAAGAGTCTGCATTTTTACGAGAAAATTTTCGGAGTATCGTTATTTAAAGTATAAATATAATTTATAATTAACAAAAAAAATTTTCTAAAAAGTTTTGTTGGCAGTATTTTACGTAAAACAAAAATTTTTATTCAGAAAAATTGCCCTACTACACAAAAATATTTGCAAAATTTTGATTTCTTTGTGTCCCATCCCAAATGTTTAGAAAAACGTTAGTATGTTTAGTAGTAAAAAAATAATCTTGACAATTGCTTTAAAGACAAATTTAGAAATTTAATTACATGAAAAGCGGTACTTTATTCGTTTAAAAGCAAATTGAGAAACGCAAGGGTTAAACAGAAGTCCATAAAACTTTTCGATTTAATTCAGAATTTTTATGTTATATTTATATGCTTCTATATGTTGAACCAATTCTAAAGGTTTAAAAAATTATAAAAGAATTTTACTTGCCAAATTAAACCGAATAGGATTAAATGAGTAAACATTTTGAATTAAATTTTATTTGACCCTACAATTTTAAAAGAATTTCAGTATGATTACATTGAATTTCCATTTAAATATTACCTTGTCTATATACACTCTATATATACATGTAAATTTATATGGTTAACAATAATATTTCCTGACCAGATCATTCATTTCCAATATATTTTATAGTATAGAATTCCATAATATCCAAAAGTAAGGGAGAGCAAAGTAAAATATGTTTTGATTCGTAAATAGTCATATGACCATTTTATCTCATGAAAAAATTCTATGTATATCTATCTGAAATTCTTCTATTCTATTGTCTATCAATCTTAAATTGAAATGTTTAGAACCAATCTAATATGTATACAATAATATGTATATTTGGTGGCTTGGGGGGATGCTCCTGTCCCACTCGGTTCCCTAAGAATATGTATACAAAATTCATACATATGAGGAAGATTTATGAGTTTTATTTATATCGTTTTTTCATCCCTTAAATTTTGTGTACATACAAGTTCTGTATTAAAATTGACAGAAAAATAGAGGAGAATGATGAAAAATAGAAAAAAAAAAAACGAAATAATAATAATTAAGCGGTTGAATGAACACAATATTTTTCATATGGCATTTCAAATATGGATTTTGCCAGCTCTGACTATTAGAATATACAGAAAATTTATTCCTTTTTATTCCTTTAATTCCATTTTTAGGGTCTTTTGGTTTTTTAGGTATTGTATGTTTTTTTGCAAAGTAAGTGTGACAGACAATGAGGCCAAATATAGAAGCTTAAACCAAAAAACAAGAAAAGAAGCAGAAGCAAACCAAACAAATAAAATTAACTGTCATCTTATTTAATTTCTATTATTCTTCCCTTTTTTCTCATTTCATATAATTTTTCATATGCCATCTCATTGGCTTATATTTGAATAATATGAAAAATTCTATGTAAGTGTATCCGATTGTATACTTAAACTTTCAATTTCTAAAAAATAAAAAATAACCTCGAATGAGAATAAGAGTGTATAAAGTAGCACATTTCATTTTCGCAAAAATTTAAGTCGATAAATTGCTTTTAAAGAGCCGAAATTAAAAATATATCAAAATTATTTATTTTTAATCAAATTGCATACATTTAGGAGGAATATTTTTAAAATAATTTTGAAAAAAGTGTTATACTAACGTAAAAGCTGGTCTAATATTTTAATTACGGTAAATTCTTGGGATGATGGGGGTTCAGACAGAAAAGTTATTTAAAAATTTAAAATATTTCAGATTTTGTGCGGGAGCTAAAAAAAAACTATAACTTAAGAGGAGCTGTAATATAAGAGGTACAGAGGATTTACGAAAATTTTGTTCTAGAAAAATAATTTTTAAAGTAAACGGCCTGTTTCTACATAAAACTTAAGCGTTTTAACAAGAATGGGTGGACAGACTGGCAAAAACACACTTATAAGTAGATTCTTTTTGCGATTTGGTTCAAAATTTTGCTAAAAATGAATGAGTAAGAGTATAGTATTATGGGCAACTACCATGAGTGTATGTTTTTTTTTTTTTTTGTATAGAAATAATGAAAATATTTTTTATTTCACACCCTTGTCATAAATATTTTATTTTGCAATTTATAATCAACGTGACAAGAAAGGTAAATATAAAGAAAAAAAAAAAATTTTGCTAGTTGGGTAACACATATAACAGTGGTTAGCATTTTACTCTACATGAGCAGGAAAAATGGCTATTCGAGCACAGTATATGTATAAATATACGTACATACATAGTATTTGATATTATTGATGAAAAGGTCAAGATTGAAAAGAAAGGATAACCATTAATATATTATAAAAAAACATACACATATAAATTGCATACTTTTAGGGGTCAATTGTTATATACAACACCGTACGGTATTAAAATTACTATGGTATGGGACAATTATTATAAAACTATTTAAAATTTATTCTTTTAGGGTTGATAAGAGTGTAACCAATAATGTTATATAAGGTCATAATATTGTTTATTTATATTCAATTACATTGAGGGACACACTTTAATAATTTAATATGTTCGATTAAAGAGTTTTTATTATTTATTATTAGAGTTGAACGTACTTTTAAATTAAATGTGTATTGAATGTTTATTGTGGGAATAAGAGCACATACTTTATAATATTGATTGTAAGATTTTTTCCATCAAATTTAATTAAATATTTTTTTTGGTATTGGTATTCTAGTTTGCCACATAAAGAAAAGTTTAAAAGGTAAAGAAATTTTCAAAAAATAAATTTAGAAAAAAAAATTTGACAAACTATGTATGTGGCATTTTATAGAAATTCTAATTTTATCCGGGTATACATAAACAATCTTCAAAGAATAAAGATATAACTTGATAAAATTAGGAGATTTAGGTATTTGTTGTAATAATTTAGTAAGAATTTTAATAATTTAATCAGAATCGTAATAATTTTAGGAACACGTGCCAATTTATATATCAGTTATGCATGTGTAAAATAATATTGCGACCCATGAATAATCACATACTATAATAGTTAGGAGGAAATTAAGTTAGGAATTGTATAGAGAAAACTGATTGAAATTTAAGAGAAAACTAGGATTGAAGAGATGAAATACTCCCTATTACAAAAAGTGAATTAACTGTAATACGCACATATATATTGTGTATAAAGAGTTTATCTATAATAATTTAATTTTAAATAGAATATTCAAAAATACACGTACTCGACACATTTTCTATAATTAAATCTCTAATGGAATAAAGTTTTCATGAAATATTTTAAGGTTTTATTAAATTTAAATTAAAAATTAAATACAATATGGCAAACTACTTAATAAAATATGTACTAAAAAATTTTGTATAAATTATAAATTTAAATTAATGAAATATCATGTATTATTGATAATGTACGTAAATAGGAAAAACTTTAAATTAAAAGTGGTTTTATATAGGGTTCCGGTTACAAATTATATACAAGGTGTCTCATATAAAGTTCACTGCATATACATCGTTGTATAAGCTTTCATGAGTAGACAAAACTTTTGTATGGAGATAAAGTTCACAGTTCAACAAGGGTACGGAGTTGCAGGGGCTTAAAATCAATTTCGACTGATTTTTTTACTTTTTGAAATTTTAAATATAACTTCGTGACGGTATAAGACACACACATTATTAAATACGATTTGGAAACCTCAGAATAAGGGCTTTTACATGAATATCTATATTATGTATAATTTGTTCAAATTTCGGAATCACATGACTATAAAATTCAAAAAATTTGAAATTTTAATTTTTGATTTTTAAAAAAATGTTAATTTTCTAGGAGACGTAACATTGCTGTCTTTTATAATATTAGCACAGCTAACAACCTTGTCATTTAAGTTTCAATTTGGTGTATGAGTTAACATGTAACCTGATCTGGTTTAGAAGTTATTTTAGTGTTTATGGCACATTTTTTTCTACAATGACTTCGAAAAATGTACAACAACCATTCAAAATATAAAAAAATAAATAAATAAATAAAAATTGTGTCTCTCTTCTGTTATGCAAATATAACAACCAAGTTTCCCTTACATTTGCAAAAGTTAATGGCCCAGAGAATGTCTTATGGAACCTTTTATACTTAAACAACTATTTTATTTTTTAAAAAATTCATTAAATTTTCATTTTCTACATAATTAAAATGACCTATATTTTTTTTCTATACATAATATATACATACACAATAAATACTAGTATAAATACAAATGTATATTATGGATTATTTTATTTTAGATTTAAGTAAAAATAACCAATGTAGTTGTTGAATTTTCAAATAATTGCAAATTAGAGTTATACTTTTTGAATTACATAAATTAACCAATCCTATCCATTATTTTTAATACAAATTCAGGTGAATCTAAAAAAGTAATACTGAACCTCTAATGATAACATTATATATATATTTAAATATATGCATTTTATATAGTAATATTTTTGATATTTGAATGACATGCCGGATAACATGGAATAGAGGCCAAAAATAAATGCAATTTTTTTTCATATATGAATTTAAAAATTTTTAGATTTTTAATTGAAAAATTTCAATTTCACTTAATTAAAAATTAATTACCATCATTACAATGCGATTAATTAAAAAACAAAAAAAAAAATGGTAGCAAAACAATGAAAAAAATATAAGAAGAAAAAAAGCGAAAACAAAATTGTATCACTTGATGAAAAATAAACAATTTCGAGAACCATGAGCAGAAAAACAACTGGGAAAAAAAACTATGTATAGTAAAAATGTAAAAATAATAAAAAAAAAAATAATAAAACTGAATTCAAATTTTAAAATTGCTCCGGGATATTTTTGAATAATGGTTACATAATAACAGAACAGTTTACATTGTACACAAAAATAAAAATAGCAAGAGTCTGTAAATTTGGACTTTTTTTTTTTTTTTTGAATTTTCGTTTTGTTACACTTTATTCTAAAAATATAAAAAATCATTGTAAAATTTAATTAAACATGATGTTTATGCATAATGTAGGTAATACATAAAGAATATAATATGAAGTAATAATTTTAAATTGGAATTAAAGACCAAGGATTTGTAAAGTAGCACATTTCCTTTAATTGTGTTCTTATCCTTTTATTTTTAGGATAACAATACAATTAAGAAAATTCGTAAGTTTCGAGAAATTTTACGTTAAATTAGATTTCAGATTCAGATAGTTAGATTAGATTGCCGTTTCAGAAAACTTAGTATACATATTATCGTAAATAATATCGTAAAAATTTTTAATACCGTATACAAAGTATCAAGAAAAAAAAACCGTTGTTGATTTTCGGTATCAAGGTCTAAGGACGAATGGTAGGTTGAAGAAAATTTTTTTCAATTAAAACAAATTATTTATAGGAACTGTTCAAAATGAGAGAGAATTTTCCATTATGAAAGAAATTTTTCATTATTACTTATACGGTATTCGGTTTAACAACGTGTAAATGCAATCATCTTTTTTGAAAATTTATTGTTAATATTGTGTGTGTGTGTGTAGGATAACTTGTAAATTTTACTATTGTAATACTGTTATAATACTGTCATTTACTTAAATTCTACTTAAGTTTCCTTTTTAATAAAATTCAATTTTTCATCAATATTAAAATTCTATTTATAACAATTTTTTTGTTTCTTTATAGGTAAATTCCAATCTAGTGTGCTGGATAATTATAAGGGTATTTAAATAGAAATAATTAACAGATTTTTGAATATGAGTTTGTTAATTAAATTCAAAATAAATTTAATAATTTAAAAATTAGATTAAAGAATTAGATTTTCTTCTATGATCGACTTAATATTGAAATAAATTATGTCATACATAATATTCCAACACAATTTTATACTATGAAATGAGAATTTAATGCGAATATAACGAGAAAGAGAAAGATTTAAGAAGGAGAATATTCTCTCTTATTTGGAATAGTTTTCAATAGCTACCTAAAAAATATTTCTCTAATCGCTCACCATAGCATATACGGTAAGTATACGTGTGTTAATAAATCTCTTAAGAAACAATAAGAATTTCTGGCCGAAAATAAATATACAGGAATACACAATAAATAAAAAATTTTAATAATAATATTTTTCGAACACATAATTACATGATTCATTTACATAATAATACAAAACAAAAACTGTTATACGTCATACAATAAGTAAAAGCAAAATAGTATTTAACATTTTAATGAAATTTTTTCTTACGTTTTTAATATAAAAATTAATTGTAGTTGTGTGTGCGTACAGGAATTATATAATATGAGTATAAATATACAAGTATGAGTTCATAAATTAGAAACGATCAGATTTTTCTATTAATTTTTTCTTGTTTAAATTAATTTATTTGCATTTTTTATTCAAGTTTTTTGTTTGTTTTTATTTCATTATTGTTTTTGCGCGACTTAGTGGGTCAGCACTTAAAAAAAAAACCACTCAAATGTTTGGTTTTTCATTGGATTTAGGTTATTAAACAGCTATAGTATTATTTTATATATAGAATTTTAATTTTATATAATTATGTTTAAAAGAAAATTAAAATGGAAGAAAAAAGGAAGGACAAAATGGAAGGAAAAACTTGGAAGTAAGAGAAACGAAAAAAAATTTAATAATTTAATTGTGAACCGTTCTAAGTGTGCTTTTGTTCCTTTATTTTTTTTTTTTTTTGTTTTAATAAGCATTAAATGAATTTTTAATGAATTTAATAAAATTTGGAAAGAAAATGGCATATTTTGTATTTTATATAAGAAGAAAATTCAATAAAAGAAAATTTTTAATAAAAATTCAATTTTAGAGTTTTTGGGACCATGTTAAAAATGTTTTTCCAAAATAAATTAAAATTTATTTGCAGTCCATAAAATTTATGATATTTTTTGTTAAGCTATTTTTGTAAAATTAATTAAAAAATTTTTTAATTATTAAAGTTATTTTTACTTTTTCAAATATTTCAATTCAATTCAATTTAATTCAAATTAAAAATATTGAGCTTTTAAGAATTTGACATTGAAGTTGTATTTTGAAGTGATTTTGGAATTTTTAATTTAAGTTTTTATAATAAATAACTGCTGAAACTGCTGAAAGCCCAAAATATTGATTTTTTTTTAAATTATTTGAAAAATTCTAAAATCTCTACTATATTACTACTATTAGCTTCCTGCTATTACGGAAGCCGATTTAAATAATATTTTCTCTTTAATCAAAGAAAAAAAAGAGAAAGAGAGTCAGCAAGTTCTATAATAAGATTTTTAATTACTGTGTGCGGCATACACTGTACACTGACACTTTTCACATAACAATGGCTTTGTTATATAAATTTAGTATTTAAACCATCATGTATTTAAAATGTAATGTCCATTGCATTATAGGATACAACATTTATTTAATATACTTAAATAGTAAACTGAAATATTTTTATTAAATAAAATTAAATATTTTCTTTTTATAGCTTATATTCGGGTATGAAATGCCATAAAAATAACATTTTATTTATATATTATTCTTTAAATTTGCCTCAAGTCATATATTGTACCTATAGGTCTAATATATGTGCACGTATATGTATATTAGACAATGTGTTGTATTAAAATTTTATTAAGAATTTTCTTAAGAATTGAATAATTTTTATTATGATCTAGCCTTAAGAAATTTTTTTGTTAAAAAAGAGCAAATTTGCTACATTTTCCTAAATTCTTAAATTATTTTTTATTATTTATTTTTTATTTTTCTAAGTAAATTTTTTTGAAGAAAAGGAAAATTGAAAAATTCCTTTATAAAAAATTTTTCCAAAATTCTTTGCATATTTCTAGGAGAATATTTATCTTTTTTTTTTCTGCACTCTCTTCTTACTCTTTTTGCTTTAAGGTAATTTAATTAGGAGAAGAAAAATAAAAAACAAGTCAAAAAATTGAGTGAATAAAACAAATATGTAGGAGAAACAGAAAACTGGAAGCAAAAAAATGAGAAGAAAGGGAGAGAGGAAGGAGGGAAGATGAGAGAAAATAAATTTTCGGTTTTAATTATTTGAAGGATTTTCATTTTTTTTTTCATATTTTTATTTTGTCCTTATTGTTAATCACAATATTTTGTACCCGTAGCTGTATTAAAAATTTTTTTGGAATTTATCATTATTCTTTTTATTCAATAAAAAATGAAGTCATTTAATATCAATTAACATTATCTATATATATTTACATATGTATAGGTATATAAATTTTTTTAATAGAATAAATGAATTTTAATTGACTTCTAGTAAAATATTTAGGATAAAAAATAAGGACAATATTTTTAGAATCAAAAATAAAAGTTAATTATTTAAAAACAAAATGTGTTGATTCAGTTATCAAATTTTAAATAAGTATTTTTGTTAAATGCATTTAATCGGTCACAAAATGCTCATTATACAGTAAAACTTTAATATAATGAACCATTTTTCATAGAACAAATTTCTCTATTTAACGAACAATTATTGTGGCTTCATCAAATTTTACAATTTATTTTAATTTTTACAATTTAACAATTTTTTTCTTTACACATTTTGATTTAATTATCGAAAGATTATTGAATGATAGTTTCTTATATGGAAATTTCACTGTATTAAAAATTTTTTCAATTCTATTACTTATTTTCTTAATATTTTCAAAATAAGAGAAGAATCTCCCTATATGGCGGCCCATAAAAATCAGCAGTGCTGTTAGTATTTAAAATTTATTCTTAATTAAAACAGAGATTGTAAAATAAAATTTCAATTCGTTTTAAGTTACAGCATATAAGACATGCTCCAGTATAACGAAACACCGGTTAGAATTTGAATTTACGTACTCTTATGGTAATGTCTATTTAATGGCACACAGTAATATTATATGTTAGAGCATTTAGAACATGACAAAATAATAAATTTATAGTTGTCTTCAAATTTATTTCCAAAAAGAAGCTCATATCCTTTTCAAGGATTACAAAAAAAAAAAAAGGTCATGAAAAACCTATTAAAAATTTGTAAAATCAAAATTTTCGATTTCCTTCCATTTTCTCGCATATAAGAACTATATATGAGAATTTCACATATTCTGATTACACTTCATAAATTTAATAAATACCTGTGTACAAATAATACTCATACATATATCTATACATACTAACAATAAAAACCTAAAATCGAATTTATTTACATGTTAGCCTTCAACTTGTATACTTTTCCAATTTCTTTATAAAATAAACTAAAGTAGTTCAGTTAATATTCGAAAAAAAAATATATTTTTGAATATTTTAATAAAATATTCAAATTGGAAAATTTTCATCAGTGTGTATGTATGTGTGTGTGCTTAGCTTAAAACTGAAAGTTATTACCATAAATATTCACTAATATACTTAAAATTATATGTTTTTCTTGTTTAGAATTTAGGAAAAGAGAATAAAAATAAGAAAAACAAGGATAACAAAAAAAAAAAATTGTTCTATAAAAGATGAAAATTTTTCTTTATATATACCATATATCCTTAAAGGCAAAATCATAGTTCAAATATAATAAAAACCTATTTTCATATACATACACAAATTGTGTATAATGTATAATAGTAGTATACTAGTATGATAGTACATAAATAATGATATGCACTATATGATATACAATTCCGAAATTCCTTATTTCAGATAATATACGAGTATAAAATCAAAAAGGACTTAAGGAATTTTAATAATTTATATATGTATATTATGTATTTAAACCTTCACATATATGTATGTAGATCATTTTAGATATTTGCATATTTAAACAAGGATATTTTTATTTTTCAACACTATATATACTATAAGGATATTAATGAAAGAAAGGTAAGATTTTAAATTTTATAGTAGTTGAAAATTTTTGTAAAACTGTCCTTTCAGATAATAAGATTCAAAATTGTAGACTGGCTATTTCAACTTGAGAATCGGACCCGAATTAACTCTTTGTAGGAATACAAGGTTTTCCTTAAATTATGTGAAATCCTTTTAGAATCTCAGTTCGAAAACATTCAGTCTTCAGAACTGAGTATGCGAAATTACAGAGTTTCGGTATTTCTCAAAAATATTTCTCAACATTATAAAGGGGAGAAATAAATTTGCAATACCATACTGGTTTAATTCAACACTATGTATAACAATTCTATTTTTTTTAGAGATCAAAGCTATTGCAATTCAAAAAAAAAAAGCAAATTTAGAGTGTATGTATTTTGTCTCTTACTTAAGTCAACAGCAGACTAGAATAATTTTTTTGAAAGTCCATAATGTATTCAGTTTAGAAGAACGAGTTTTATGAAAAAAATTTTGAAAAAATTTTATAGTATTTTTTAATTACTTTTTAAAAAGATATTTGAATCTGACATGAGTCGTGGACCACTTGAATTACTTATATGTGGGGTTAAAAATGTATAGCATATTGAATTTATTAATTAACTTTTATCTTTGCATAAAACACAGAAAATTTGCTGAATTGCTTAGTTAAAAATTTTTAAATTGGAAGTGTTAGTCAATATTTTGAAATATCCCAAGTATTTAATATTTGTATAGGGAACCAAGTAAATTTCTTAAGTTAATTCGCGATTGAAGTCAGCTAGAAGTGTTTTGAGATATAATACGGCGGAGCGTATTTAATAAAATCCAGGAGTTTGGTAGGGTTTTGGAGGAATATGGTTTGAATATCAGAAATATGCGTACTCCGTACTCGGTTTCGGTAAGGTTATTAATATTCAAGAAAATTATGACTTCGTAATTCTGAAAAGGAAAGATTAGGAGAATAACCCCTGGCGGGTAGGAAGAGTTCCATTTACATTGATTGTTTTAAAACAGCCAGAGGGACTGAAGCTGGAGTCTTCTGTGAGGAAATAGCTCTGGTGATATTTATCAGGTTGTCAGATTACAGAAGTGTATCTCATGCTGTAAGTCAGTACTAAGTTGGCATATGCTAGTTTCAAGTGAAAAGTATCTACAAAGGCAAGAGTGTGGGCAAACTCGGATATCACAACAATTGATTACTCGTTATTCTCATCATTGGAACGCTACTATCTTCTTTTATCAAGCTAATCTAATCTATATCGTTTCAAATTAAATAAACTGTTGAGTTAATTGCAACTTAAGAGAACCTTTGACTGTTTAAGAATTGAGTTATAATTATTGATTAAGGTTCCATACTGTCTCACTAAATTTTCCTAGGTTTCCGATATATAAAAATTATAAATATAAAAAAAATTCAAATTTTAAAAATTTCTTCCTTTTATTTTTTCTTTTTTTTTTTGAATATGAAACGTAGATGAAAATAAAGACCTGAATAATGTACTGTGACCTAATTTGCATTACAGCAAGTTTTGAAATTTCTTTCGTTAGTTCAATTCGTTTTTTTAATTTCTGCCAAAAAAAAAGCAATAGGAAAAAAAAATCCTGAATAATATTGTTTTTTATATGAAGCTACCACACTGAAAAAGGATATATTTATTTTATTTTGACAAATCAGTATTTTTAAAGGATTTATAAGCTTATTATTATGCAAAAAAGAAAAGAAAATATAAAATATTTCCATGACTTGAAAAATCTCTATTAGAAATTTAATCTTTTAAAAAAATTTTTGATCATTTTTATTTCATTTTTTATCATTTTTTATATAAATGGAATTGTGATAGTCAATTATGTTAGTAAGGATCCTTATGAAAACAATAATTTTAAATGTGTTGGATTTAAGTGACTATTAAATATTTTGGTGCGAAAACGTTATGAAACTGGTAGTAAATTTCAGTGATCTCGCTAAAGTTCCCTACTGTATAATGTTCCTTGTTCATTTTTAAAGTCAAAATTGTAATATTCTCCTTAATATATTGAGATATTTGGATGAATGTTGATCAAAAATCTTTGAGGAAAACGGTTTCTTTCACTTTATATTCCATAGATTGTTGGAACAAATCACGAACTAGTTGTACTACTTACAAGGTGATAAGAAATATAAAATTTTATATGAATTTCTAATATATTAACAGTGCCGGATCTACTATATATACAACGAAAGCATTAGCAATGGGCGTTGGAAAACAGAGGCGTCATTAATACTGAAAAAAAATTAAATTTTAATAAATAAAATTTTTTTTCAATTTCATTACGTATTTTTCAAAAATTGTATATTGTTCATTGCTTTGAAAGGTCGATGGGGGCACAATACGACGAAGGGCGCCGAACAAGTCAGAGACGGACTTGCGTATACATAAGGTACAAGATTTGTATATAACAAGTACAGGAGAATTTGTAATCAAATTTTCATTAAAATTTTATGATTAAACAACCAGAATATGGTCTTAAATATGACAATTAATTGAGATTACCCGCCACATAGTTGATTTGGTTGTCTATTAAAATATGTATTTGGACAATTTAAACGAAACTAGTGAGTGTGTTATAGGATGTGTTGAATATCACAAACATTTAAGAGTGGTCAAAAAAAATAATAAATTTTGTGAATGATTAATAAGATCTCGCAAAGGTGATACAATGATAATTTACTGCAATATCGTTATTTTATATAAATTCATAAATTTCTGACAAATATATTAACTGATCCACTGTAAGTATTGAAATTGTTGAATCTTACAATTTATTCGAAAAAACAATTCCAGCTTCGAGAAATAAATCTGATTTGAATAAAAGAAACTATTTTAATTCCCATTGTTAGCTTTCTGTAAAGGCAGAACGAAAAAAAAATTTCAATACTAAAATAAAATTTTTGTAACATTAAAGCATGAAATAATTTAAAAAGTTTTCTTTAACTTAAACTTTTCTTTATTTATGAGATTATTATAAATGCAATTTAAATAAAAAAATTTTCTTCTTTTTTTTAATTCACAATTTTCTTTACTATTTTCCATTTTATATTACTATTTTTTTTCTCTATTATTTTATTAAAAATTTTTTTTTTAATTCTAAAAGAACTTTTGATAAATTTTCGTTTTTCTTTTATATTTTTATGTGTTATACTTATTGTGGAAAATTAAAACCGTAAGAAGTAAATTTTTTTTTTAAATAAATGAAACAGACTGATTTAAAAGAATTTTAACACTATTAAATTAAAAATAGCAAGAGAAAGAGTGAGACAGATAACGTTATAAAATTTGTGGTTTTTTATTTTAGTGTTGAAATTCTCAATGCAACAGTAATTTTGATTTTAATCAAAACCAATTATAACATTGAAAAGAGAATTGTTATTCTCGTGAAAAGGAAGTGAATAAAATACTCAAAATTTTCAAATGAGAAAAATAAAATTTTTTTTCTCATTTTAAAACGAGCAACTTACTATTATTGCCACAGTGATTCTTAATGTAGAGTACAATAATACATACCATCATGTACCGGAGATATCTTATAAAATGAGAGATATTTTTCTGTGAGATGTTGCTTAATATAAGAATCGGAGAGCGAAACGACTTCACAAGAGTATTTACTTACTGCATTCACGTAATAAAGAGAACAATATTTTTAATGCTTTGCTAGAAGATATACAAATTTGTAGTCGATTCTCACCGCTACTAGCATGTTAATAGTGTAAATTGTGCAAGTAAACTCTGTCCCGAGTTTATTCTGCCCAAGAATAGTGTATATGGTTTTAAAATAAATAGAGCATATTTTTAATAATGATAACATAATTTTTTCCCATTTTTTTAGTATTTTAAATTTTTAAATTTATTTTGGTGTTGTATAACAAAATTTAGTTGAAAATTCGAAAACACTATCATATTCTACAGAAATTATAACAGTTTCTTAAAATATATTTTGTTCAGCTAATTATTTAAAGAATGTAATTTATTTTGAATGTTCAATTAGTTTCAGTATTTCAGTCTTATACACTTTAAGTATTCCCATGAATTTCTATCTATATATAGATATGGTATATATCTTAGTATATCTAATATATGGTATCATAGATATATGGTATATATCTGTGGTATATCTTAGAAAAGATAATGAAGAAAATTCAATTCTTTAGTTTTTTTATTACATTTATACACAATACATTAATACATACATATAAGCATAATTTATATGTATATTAATATTCTACGTATAAATATGAATATATATATATATACATATATATATATATATATATATATTTTCATTTAAACACCATCAGTTGTCACTGTCAATCAATTTAATTGATTCATATATTCATTAATTCCCAAAAGGATCATTAATAATTATTCGCTATTGTAAATATCCGTTAAAATTTTTAACGAAGATTAATAATAATAATGTACACAAACAATATATACCATATATATATATATATATATAAATGTGTGTAAGTAGTATAATGAATAATGTAAGTAAAAAAAGAGAAAACTATTAATTTCAACAAAAGAAAAATCATCAACTGAAATGAAAATTTCGAGAAGAAGGGAGAAAAAAAAACGAGATCAAATTTTAAGGAGTGTATGGGTGGAAACGAATAGTATGACATCTATAAGTAACAAAAAGAGAAAAAAAAATTAAGAAAATCCTTGTATAATCATTGATAAGAAAAAAATTATTATAAGACGTATGCTTCGTTTCATAAGCAGTTTGTTTTTTTTGTTATTCTTCGGTTGTCAAGAAGTGCACATAAATTGAAGAATATTTTTAATATATATAGAGAAAAAACTTTGAAAATAAATAAAGTTATGTTAAACAACTTTAGGTTATACAACCGCAAGAGAATTAAAAAATTTCCAGGAGAAACATTAAGTCTCTTTGTAAAATATTCATTTAAACTTGGATCCTGTACAATTAAACTTACGATTTTTACTGGAATATGTGATTTACAAGTTAAAATTAAATACTCGTATTATAAGATAACTGTTATACTGATAAACGAATATACTGTTATACTGTTATACAAATGAAGTTATAAATAAAATCATGTCGGCAACAGTTGTTCTAATGGCAATATTTTCATATCATTAAACTAAAATTTTATTTACATGCAATTTAAGCACGCTTTTCAGTATAACACTTGTGTATATATAAAAATAATAGGGTACAATTAATTGTAATGATCGGTAATAGAATAGATTTTGAGTTATATTGTGTAGTGCTGTAAATTTTAAGCAACCGATGAGATGAGTGTAAGTCTTAAAACTAGAGATTTTGTTAAGTTATCGTATTTAAACAGAAAAAGTGCCACTAAAATCGTAGGCTAGTACAGGTGTATAAATAATATTTTTATCTTCTCGAAAAAACTTGCAAGAAAAGTATTCCTGCCCTTCTATTTATATTTTACCTTATACTCGTATTTGGTATTAAAGACGCATCCCCAATTTTTGTATTATCCTTTTGAAATGCTTATTCACATAGTCTTGTACTAGTTTAAAAATTAAAATTTCTTTATTGCATAACATGAGAAATCTTTTCAAGATTTTCCATAATATCTGCAAGAATCAAAAAAAGGAGAGATTGAAAATTGAAGAAGAAAAAGAAACAAAAAAAGAAAATAATTTTCTTATGTCACTATAAATTTGATTGCAGATATTATGTAAAAAGAAAAAAAAGTGTAAAAGAAAAAGAACTGTGTAATCACATTACCATATATAACTATTCTACACATATATACATACATATAATATGTATGCATACATGTATATATCTAATTCAAATATTAGCACAATGATATGTACGTATATTAAGGAATGTACATACATAATTATAAGAAGAACACAAATCAAGAAAGTGTGAAAATTAAATAGAAAGTTTTAATTTAATCATGTTTGCATATGCAATGTCAAATACCAAGATGACTTAACTATGCAATCAAAACTGTACACACATATACACAGAATAATGTATGTTGTGCATCTTTAAAAATGTTTTTATAGAGCATACAAGAAAATCAAAAATTCTTCTGTCTCAAATCATAAATTTTCTAATATATTAAGTAATCAAATTTGGAAAATTTTTTTTTCTGTTTGCTAGTTAAATAAAAATTTGGCAATATTTTATTTTACATAAAATGACTTCAGGAATCGTTTAGTTAAAGACTATGTATTTTAAATAAAAACAGGGGTTAAGGTGCAAAATGGGTTATGGTGCATTCGGAAGGTCTTGTTATCTGACTGACGATCAAACATTTTTTGTAATTTATAACTTAGCATTCATAAAATTTTCTTCGAATATTTAATAAAGATTTTATGAACGATTTAGGTCTTCCTCAAAGATTCTTGGGACATGGTCCAGTGAAATGTCATCCACACAAACTTGGAAAATCAAACTCCTTTTTGTGTATATTCTGTCGGGATGATGAGGAAACAATTATACACATATTGTATAATTATTCTCGTCTAGCCGCTGGGAGGCACAAATTGTGTGAACAGGGCTGTTTAAGTATTAAGGTATTTAATTAAGTATTTAACGCACTAGTAGAATAATTTATTTGTTTTTGTATTAGGACCTCCCGCTCTTGCTACCAACACTACTACTACTACTGGTACTGCTGTTACTACTGCTACAACTACTAGTACTACTACTACTGTTGCTACTGCTACTACTGCTACTACTACTAGTACTACTACTACTACTACTACTGTTACTACTTCTACTACTGCCAGTATTACTGCTACTACTACTAGTACTACTACTACTACTACTACTGTTACTACTACTACTACTGCCAGTATTACTGCTGCTACTACTACCACTGATACTAGTACTACTGTTACTGCTACTACTACTGTTAATTCTAGTACTACTGTTACTACTACTGCTATTACTAATGCTACTACTACCACTAATACTACTACTTAATCAGTTATTGAAAACAAATTTTATTTAAAAAAAAATTTTATTTAATTTCTGTATAAAAATAATTAAATAAATTTTTCTAAATAAAATTATACAAAAAAATTTAATTTAAATTTATTTTACTAAATTATTTACAAAAAAAAAAAAAAAAACAAAAAATCTATTTAATTTAAATTTATAATTTTTAATGTTTATTAAATTAAGTTGAAAAAAGTAATTTAAAAGTACATAAAAGAAAAAAAAAATTTAATTTTTCTTGTTTATTTTGTAATTAATTTAAATTCTTAAGTTCATTAAAATAGTAGGACATTTTTAAACTATGACCAAAGATATTAGAATTGTTTAACATGTACAAATATACACAATTATCATTGTATGTACTCACAGTATTTATTTACATGGTATATAGTCCATCTACTTGTTAATTTCTTATTTAAATATTAATTTTTTCATATATAGGTATAAGTACACTTAGTTGTAATTTAAGGAAATCTCGATAATTATAAAAAAAAAGTTTATATTATGGGTAAACTTGTTTAAGCAACAAATATTTTCAAAGAATTTCGAGTGACCACTATTTTATATTCAAATGTTGGTATTTTCTGTGAGTTTCTCATTAGAATTCACATGGAATATGTACAGGTTTTCCAAAGCGTTTTATTAGTAAAGGAATGAAATCAAGAGCGTACGTAGTTGTAGGAGTTGTAGAAATACAGTAGGTGGCCTCTTGTACATGAAAATGCGAAAATCTTAGTTAGCCCTGATAGTTTTAAGTTTTTTCCTTTCATGATCAAAAGAATTACTAATATTTAAATGGCCTAAAAGATACTAAGATTTCGGTTAAAAAAAATATGTATTTCTAAATTATGGAGGAATGAAGCTTAAATTTGGATTTGTTATTGGGTTTATAGTCTATACATTGTACCTGAACTAATTTTGTTTAATCGAATTTGAAGCTGAAGCTGACTATTTCTAATAGAAAGGAAACTGGTTCAAGTATATCTTTCAGTACATATTGTTGCCTTTGTAGACTGAAATTTTACAATAGAATTTTGTACTTTTGTTAAACTTCCTGGTAGCTTATGAATCATGTATGTATGTATAATTTTCAATTTAAGCGTACATATGTATGTATAAATAACTATAATTTTTTTATTTTAATTATAAATTACCTCTGACTATTTGTGTATAAAAATTTTATTACATTTTTTTTACTTTTATCCTTTTGATTTTCTTTTTTTTGTTTATACTTATGCATTGTTATAATTTTATTTTTTTTTACAAAAAAGGTTAAGTATTTCAATTAGAAATTCATTAAAACTAATAAAATCCATTCACATACAAACAAATTTTTATAATGTATATACTTTACGTATACATAAAATTCATTGAATATTAAAATTGAAATATACTCGTAAAATTAGAAAAAGTAAAATATGTACATATGTATGTATGTATTCTTGTTTTTAAAATCATAGCATATTTTTAAGCCTAATATGTAATCGAACAAAAAATGCAAAAAATTTATATACACACATACAAACATGTATATTTGATTCCAGTACTATTCTGTACTCTCTATATGATGTTGTTGAATGCTTTTTGTATTCTAATATTATTTTTTTTTGAGTATAATTTAAGTTAACATTGAATTTATTATAAAAGAAAAAACGCAAATCATATAAATAAAAAATAAAATCTATTACTATTTATTATTATTTTTATGTATGTATTTATGTATGCATAATATGAATTCGAGTACAAAATATTAAGTGAGTTAATATTTACACAGAAAAAAATTCTGTATGTAATTTAATGGAATTTTTTGACAAAGCTTTTTGTTACAGAACTTTTGATGAAACAGAATAAATGACAATACTATAAAAAATATTAATGGGCTAAATTCTAGTATAACATGTATGTATTGAAAAATTCAAAATTAGCAACAGATTTTGATGTTAATGTTCGTTACAGTTATATGAATAGGGAATAATAGCGGGAATAATAGGTAATAATATAATAATACAGTTTAATAGAATAGGGAATATTATAGCAGTCTTAATCTATAAGATTCTAAATATAATTTAATTTTATCTCATAAAAACTATTTATGCTTCACACTATCAAAATTTTATATAAATGAATTTAATATAAAGCGACAATTTTTATAGTAACATAACTACTTAACGGTAATAATATATAAGACAGAAAAATAATTTTGTAAAATATTAGAAAAGTTTCAGAAAGCTGCAATACCGGACCATATATGCGAAATTAGCATTACCAATGAGTGCCGGAAAACAAGCGCGTCGAAATTAAAACTTTTTATTAATCAGTTCTATATGATTAAACTTGCATTCAGCATGATAAAGTTACAAGAAAGTTAGATTATTATGCGCAATGCACAATTTTTTTACATATTGTTCATTAATTGACAGCGGGCAGATGGTGAACTTTTTGTGTACCGTATAGGGTGCTGAACAAGGTCGATTCCAGCCTGGGATTTTAATGCGTTTCTGTAATGAAAATCTTGAAATTATTCATTTGTACCCATATTCTTTAGAGTTGACACAATAAATTTCTACTGTTCCCGATTCTGTTGTGGCATTATATCTGGCTTTGATTAAGTAAATCTTGTCATAAAAAATATATTCACCACAGAATGTTGAAATAATATACGTAATATTTTATGAGAAAAATTTCTCAATGAGGAAATTTTCATTAACATTTTTTTACTGTGTATTTTGTATATCATTGTATATAGTGAGTATATCCCTTTATAACTAAAGTAATAAAGTATATATTGTCAAAATGAGTACAATTAGAATATATACTTAGATTTTTTCTATATTTTGTTTTTGTAGTATTTGTTTTTTTTTTTTACATTTTATATACACTTTTAAGAGTAATTATACTTAATAATTAAAAATTACTTGAAAGTATATTTGAAACCACTTAACATACTTTTCTATATATACAAAAAAAATATTTTTTTTTTATAAAAATTTTGAAAGGATTTTTTAAGTACTTTTAAATATTTTTCTATATTATAATAATAATGTAATTTTTATAAAGATAAAATCAGGTGAATTATTTTTGTATATTTGAAATCTATATACCTTAAAAGCTTTCAAGATTTAGATATGATTATCCTTGATTTTTTTGTTAATTTAAATTTCAACGTAATAATAATTGAATTATGTATTTAAATAAAATATAAACCCATGCATTTTCATTTTAAAAATGTTACATATAAAGTAAATTTGAATATTAAAGCGAAAATTTGAAATTTCTTCATACAACTGCAGAAACAGATAGATGATGTAATCAAAGGAACGAGTCAAGATAGAAAAATTAAAAAATTTTTCTTTTCGAACTAGACTGTAATCACTGACCGTCCGCTTTGTTCAGTGACAATCTACCAACTGAGCTACAGAGGTATGAAGAAATTACCAGCAAATTATTCTTCGTATTGCTTTATACTGTAATTTACATGGTAACCAAGTATTGTTTACCACAATCACAAGAACATACAAATTGTTATTTAAATTAAATTAATAATATTTACTATTTAAATTAAAACTTGTAAATTCTATAGGCTAAAGCTTTGGATCTACTGTACACTAGATATTCTAGATACTAGTCGACGTGTTTTGGTATAATGGACCTAAAAGCCTTATGTACATTCGGATATGTTCGTGATTCGTAATATGGTATGCAAAATTAGTAAATATAAAACTATTTTGTAAGAGAAATTAATTAATAAAAAATAAGAGAAAATTTAATATTACCATTCGTTATTCATTGTAACAGGATATAAGTTAAAAGTATGAATTTTATTCAAGTGACATTTAGAAGAAGTGTCATTAATAATTTTTCAAGAACTTTTTATTTCGATAGTGTTATAATAGGTTAATGACCCTTATTGTTCAGTAAATTTATAATCAATATTTAAAAAATTACAGAATATTCCAACTACTAGCACGTCGAACATAAAATTCTTTAAAATTGGAATTCCTATAGGTAAAATTGGAATTCTGTGTAATAATTGGCTAATATATAATATTAAAACAGGAAATATTGCAATAGAATTTTAATTCTATATTAAGAATTTAATTAAGTATGCATATAAGGTTTAAATATTAAAAGAATTTTACGTAAATTACGCGTACTTGTTTCTATTGTTATACTCGTACAGTATTCAAATTCAAGTTTAAATTTGTTATAACCCAATTGAGTCCCATAAACTTTTATATTTAAGTCAAAAGAATTTCTGTTAATAAATCTCTATTACTTCTAGTTTAGCTCGAAAACACAATTCTATAAGATTTTAAAATCTCCAAATTTTTTTACTTAATTTTAAATGATATTATTTTTCTGTATAATATTCGTACATACATTATACATGTAATTTATACATGTAATTTATAAAAATAACAAACGACATTGAAACAATTTTTTTTTTATAATAAAACAGCAAGAGATTTTAAGAAAACCAACATTTAAATGAAATTTTTGTCCTGTGGTTCAATTATAATTGAAATTGCGTGTATAAAAATATAATTGATATTTAATTGGTATACAAAAAAAAAAAAAACATAACAAATTTTATTAATCTGTAGGGAAATAAAAGGAAAAGTGAAAGAAAAAAAGTAAAAGTGTTGAAAAGAAAATTAATTCAAAATATTCTCACTAGTTGCTCACTATATTTTAAAAAAACATACATACAATCACAATATTATAGCGTTAATTTGTATACACTTCACATTGGTCGGGAATCAATCATTTTACGCTTAACAATTTACAATTATTTGAATACAGGATCGAAAAACAAAATGACTTGGTTGTTTTTAATGATTTAAGGTAGACTTAATGTTATAATTTTGAATAAGTTGTAATTATTACCAAATACTTAGCAGTTCCCTGAAAATTTTTGAAATTTTTGGAATTAATTATTAATAAATTTAACACGGGTATATGAATTACATCAGAATACAGGAACGTATTAACTATAAGTTGAATAAATACGAGTAAAATATGCAAAGGACTCCTTCATTAAACTTATATTTTGACTATAATTTTCTTATTTATAGGTAAGAGTCTCTATATATTCATATATACACATACAATTTAAAAAAGTAAACTGTATACATATACATATATACATATGAAGCTTATAAATCAAAAATATTTCAACTTGCTTCCACATTGCAAGTATATTAATTTAATCTCGAATGAAAATTAAAAGAAAAGGAAGAAAAATTTTATTTTCTTAAAAATTTTATTAAAGAACTTTTAAAATATTCACCTGTACAACAAAAATATTAATTTTTTTTTTCAGTTTCAGTTTTATTTAACAAAAATTTGTTTTTTTTTCTTTTTATTTGGTTTCTACTTATATAAGAAAAGAATATCCTTTTGAGTAAAATCTTAATAGTTATCTAGTTTCGAAAAAAAAAGAAAATATATATAAAAAAAAATTGTAGGTATGTGCAAGTGTACAGGGTTAAAAATTATTTAAAAAACAAATCTGTTTTAAGCACAATGTTGTTCCAGTTAAAGTGTTCTACATACATACAAAACACATACACAATACAATATACTATGAGTATCCTTTTTCTTCTTCATCAGATTTTTTTTTTTAATATGGAATTATTTTTGTAAAATAATAGCTTTGTATTTAAAAGTTAAAATAAAAAGAAAATAAAAATTTTGAGTTTTCTGTCTCTCTACATCTTTCTCATTTTTTCTCAATGCCGTCCGTTCTCTCTCTCTCTATCTCTATCTCTCAAGTTTGTTTTTATTTTTTCCAAATGAAATGAAATAAAAGTTATTTTTCTTTTCAACAAAAAAAATAATAAAGAATATTTAAGTTTCAAGAGTACTAGTTACCCTTTGGCTATGGAAATATTATTTTCATATATAAATATTCTCATATACTCGTATAGGTATATATATACAAATGTAATGTATATATATATGAAATATAAGCTAGTATATACACAAAGAATCAGAAAATAATAATAAAAAAAATATGTAAGTAAATTTATTTTTTCTTTACAGGATTTTTCAAAAGTATTTTAGATTTTCTAAGAAAAAAAATGAAAAGAGAAAATTTCTAAGGCTTATTTAGTACATATATATATATATATATATATGTAAGAGTATCTAATTTTTTTTATATATATAGAAAAGGTTAAAAAGTACTCTTAACTACTATTAAAGTTTTTTTTTTTATTTCTGGTAGGATGATAGGAGAGAGAAAAAAAAAATAAATAAAAAATATGAAAAAAAATTTCTTAAACAATTAAAAAATAAAAGAAAAATATTATTTGATACATCCTGGAGAATTTTAGCACAAACATAGAAATTTATTGTTGTAAAAATAGAAAGCGATTTCTACTTTAAAGTTTGCTATAAAATAATTTTTTGTTGTAAAAAAAAATTGAGTCGCACAAAATCAAATTGGACAAATTCGAAAAATGATAATTTTGAGACGCAGAAAAATTTTGTGTGTTAAATTATGAGCCTATGTTCTCTTTGGGAGAATCGGTTAGCTTAGATAGGCCACCTGTAATCATACAGTCAATAGTCGCCTGGCAATCACGGAATAGTGGTAGAAAAATGGTGCATTTGTGCTAATTGGGGTGCGGTGGACCTGGTGCAAAGGCAACGTTAACCTATCATGGGTCTAATTTTGTGCGTAAAACATTTATATTATGTTACGAGTATTACATAACATTTATAAAAATGAATAAACGCAAGTTTTTTTTTTATAGTTTTACATAGCTTTTAAAATAAAATTGAAATACAAAAAGAAGGCATTCAGATCATTTTTCTAGCTCACAGATTGAATGAATTTTGCACTTAAAATCGACAGACATACCATTCTTATCAAATATTCTTGACATGTACACTAAAATATTTTAAAAACGAAGAAGGTACACCGCACAGATTTGGGCAGATTTGCATGAACTAAGGTTTTTCCTAACAATTTTATGCAATTATTTCGAAATCAATAATTTCTTGGCTGAATCACTTTGATTTTGTGTGTTTAACTTGTTGTTAAGTGAAAAATTTTTAATATATGATTAAAGTGTGAAGAAAATATTTTGTATATATACAATTTATATTTTAAACATCATCAAACAAAGATTTAAAATAGGTCAATGTATTGGGAGCTTTAATTTACCCACATTTCTTTTTCTTTTTTTTGTGAAAAATTTTTATTATTTTATAAAAAGAAATTAATTTAAAAGAAAAAAGGAATATTTTTTTCTTTGTTTGATTTTAAATATTTAAATTAAGAATTTTACGAGTCTATTAGGCAATTTTACTATAGGCTATAGACTTGTAATTGTTATAAAATATTGTGTAGTTTTGTGTTCGGAAAAATGAAATTTTTTCTTTTATGTTATAAAATTAAAAATATTTTCTTATAATATTCATTTTAAATAATAATTATTTTATGTATATAATTTGTTTCAGTGATTTTTAATAATGGTTTGTAAATCAAATTTATTTTAAATGTGCTTTACGAGAATGACATGTTCTTGGTCTATTTATTTTGTTTAATTCTAATCTTAAAATTTAATTAAAAACGAAGGTATAAGAAAATACACGAAGGCATCAGTCTGTCTGATATCATTCAGTCAAATACGAGTATTCTTGTATATTAATATTATCTAATTGCATCCTGTGAAATTTTATCTTAAAATATATTATTGAGCCCCCATTATATATAATTGTAAATTAGTATTAGAATGTAAATTAAAGAATAAAGATATGTTCTCATTATAAAAAGCAATAAAATTTTAATTGAGATTTAAATAAAATTGAAAATAATTATATTTGATTAAGAAAGATATAAATTTTCGAATTAATGTTGTTAAGAAAACTTTCGCAAAATTTTTTTAATTCGTAAAGCATAAATTATTCTAATTTCCAATAATTTAAATAAAATTACGAAATACTATATTTACTTAAAGATAATTTATGTTATTTATAATTATGTAATTGTGTACTCTTCTTAAAATTATATAAAACGGTAATTTTTAAAAATTGCATATTTACAGGGGTAAAAAAATTCTTTTTTCTTTTGTGCCATTTGGTTCTTATTTGGCTATCTTACAGTAAATTAGAGTTTACTGCTTTTCGTTTGTGCCAGAAAATAACATAAAACGGTAATTTAAAAAATTGCATATTTAGCGGGGTTCAAAAAATTTTTTTCCCTTGGTTCTTATTTGGTTATCTTGCAATAAGTCATTGTATTAATGCATTTTATAATTTGGAAATTGTTTTTGAGATTATTGTGTTTTACGATATTAAATAATAGTGTTTACGATATTAAATAATGGAAATAATTTTGTGAAGCTTAAGAAAGTGTTGGAGGGATTACCCTCACGATACTTGGACTCTATAGTGCAGTGATGATGAGTTGATTATGTTTTCAAAACTAAAATGGATTTATTATGACGCGGATTCAATTCGGATGACCTTAGTGTGTCCCTAACTTCATACCTTTCGTTATACTTAAAAGCAATCTATTATTTTATTAAAAAAGAACCTTCCATATTTAAGAGAAAATTCTATAAAATCTTACGAAAAATTTTTATTTTTTCTTATTTTTAATAATATTTAAATTTATTCTTTGAAATAATAAATATCTATTTCATTCCTTTTTTTTTACCCATTTTTCTACTGTTTTAATAAAATCTCAGGTGTTTTTTTCTAACAAAAAAAAAACAAAAAAAAAAGAATTATTTTTCGCCAAATTTTTCTTTCTCTTTAATTTTTTCCAAATTCTAAATCACTTCAAATAATAATAACGTATGATATTCTACTTGTTTTTGTTCTTCCTTACAACCTTAGAAGTTTTCGAAAGAAAAAGGTTGAAAGTAGCTTTGCTCTGTTCTTTTTTCTTAATATCAAAACCTGTTTACAAACACACACGTTCTTTTGTATAAGAAAATATTACAACAAAATTTATGTAGATGGTGTTGCCTTTTTTTTGATTTTGTTTGAGTGTAGGACGTATGCGAAAAAAAAACTAGGAGAAAACATAAAAAAATATGAAAAATACAAATACAAAGCAAAAGAAGGGAAACCGTTGAGAAGTAGAGCTTTTTAAATATTTTCAGCATGTCCTCGTTACGCTAATGGTAACATTTTGCAATTTGTAAAATTATATTTAATAAAGCACTTCCATTTATTTCTTTGACGTTCCATATTTATTTTTGAAAAAAGAAATATAAAAAATAAAAATTAAAATCATAAAAAATAAAAAGTAAAGTGAGATTTTTTTTTACTGTTTTTTTTTTTTTTCTTTAAATTTTATGCATATACTCTTAAGAAATATTTCCCGGATTCCCAATTCATTTGAAAAATATGTAATAGAAAAAATTCTGCTCAAGATTCAAAATATTATATTCAATTTCTAAAATTTCAAAGGAAAGTGTTATTTGTTTTGACAAGACGTGTTTTATGATGGATAATCAAAAATACATTAAAATGTGGGTAACTATTATCAAAGATTTAATACCAAAGCAGAAACCAAAAAGTTTACTTGAATGAGTAAAATTTCTTGGGAAATTATTTTGGGTATTGTTGTAATAAAGTTATTCTGAGTATTGTTAGAATTTTACCAAAATGAAAAAAAAAAAAACAAATTATTATTACGATATAATTTTGATTAATTTACGGTAATAGAAAAAATTCAAAAATTTTAAAATTTTATATCTGTTAATTCGTTTTTATTGCTAACTGAATAAAAAATAATGTTTATATAAATTTACGATATTAAAAAAATACGATCAAATTTACGATCATGCGAAAAATAAATATAGGCTTATTAATCTGATATTATTCTAAACATAAATCAAATCATACAAAAAATTTGCGTCCATAAAAAAATTTTTTTTACGATAAACTTCACTATCACTATTACTTAATGATTCGATTTTAAAAATATTATTTTGAGTTGAAGAATTTGATAGCTATATAATATTAAAATAATTGTTCATGTATTTAAAATTTAAAATAGTCTTACATTGGCGCAAACAAATTTTGTATTAAAATAAACTAAAAACGTTTGGTAATCTTTTCATTCAATATACAATGGTACCCACAAATAAAAAAATTACATATAGTTCCTGTTGAAAACGAGGATACTCATTGAAAAATTATTTTACATATTAGATACTTACATTTATATTTTCTTTTGGTTGCCAGTATGCGTTTGGCATATAATATGACGGAAAGGTATTATCAGTTGTAATATATGAGGACATGACTAGAAAATATTTCTTTTAGTGCGTTGATGTGAACGAATCATTATAAGGTGTTTTAATTCGTGTGATGAAACGAGAATTTGGAAGGGGAATGGTAGATGATGGTATATACGAGAATTGAGAAAATCCAAAAGAAAAAAAAATTTTTTAACTCAAGGAGTTCAGTAAAGAGGTAGGAAGTAAACAAACAAACAAAAAGGCAGACAAAATATAAAAAAAAAAAAATCTTTTTTGGATAGAAATATAATAACAAAAACAAACAAACAAACAAAAGAAGGATTCCTATTTTATTCAAGGCGAAACAGTAAAGCAGTTAAAAAAGGAAGAATAAAAAATAAATAAAAATTTTTTCTTTGCTGTTTTCTTTTTTATACATTTTTAAAGTATAATTTACAGGTGTATATCAGGTGTACATCATGACCTAAATATATATTTATATTCATATATTTGTAGGTGCATGTATGTTTGTTTTTTATCCTTGATTGTTTTCTTTTACTTAATTTTAAATTTTGTTTTTTGTTTTGTTTTTGTGTACCAAGGATATAAAGGATATAAAAAAATGTGCCATTCTATTTAAATTTTCAATTTCTTTATCATACCATTTCTCTTTGAATCCCTTCAAACCATCTTATTTTCCACTTTGTTTTTTATTTTTTTTTTTTTGATATCCTTTATACATATATCCTTCTTATATATTGGAAATTGAAGGTGGATTAAAATATTATGAATGAATTCGTTCAATGTTTGACAATCTCCATTTAGTTTTTATGCTTTATATTGAATATAACTGGATAATACAAGTATTTACATATATCATACATGTCATATATAAACATGTATGATTGAAAGTTGTGTGAGAAATAATGTAGGACACATACGTATTTGTGGAAAACTCAAAGTATGTGTATATATAGGTATTCAATAGTGAAATTGAAATCATTTTAAAAAGAATTGGAGCATATAAAATGAAAGTAACTAATCCTTTTTATGGTAATATAGTATTTAATTTTAAGGCATGATATGGTTACCAGAATATCAGAAAACCCCAAAATAAAATATAAGCATTGCGTTATCGAGAATTTTGATTAGAAAATTGAAAGCTATTAAAGAAATATTTTGGTTTTTATTTTTCGTATTATTGTTGTTATTTTGTATTGAAAAATAAACTATTTGATTTGAATGGAAATTTTTGTTTTTTTTTTTTTAACTATTTCTGAATACAAGATTTTATAATGTATGATTAGTTTGCATAATAGATGTATGTGTGTGTGCGCGTATGTGTGGTTTAATAATTATGCAGGATTTTGTAAAAATAAATATTTGAGAAATTTGAAGAAAACCATTTTCTTTCATGTACTTTATTTCGAAATATTTCAAAAGGATATTGAAAAAAAAACATGTATAATATGTAGGTACTCGTTTGTAATTTTGATAGGCCACATAATTTCGAAAAAAAGAGAAACAAATTAAAATTTGATCTTAATGTTAATTATCTTACAAACAAGTATTTTGTGGTATAAGAAGACTGCACATATGAAGAGAATTTTAAAAGGATAATAAGGATATAAATTATTATAGGAATATAAGGTACAAGTTTTAAATGGTATAAGAGATAAATGAAAAATTAATTGAAGAATGTAATTTTGAAAATTACAAATATCTTCTTAAATCATTGGACTATGTACGTATATATAGTCGTGTGTCGTACGTATATATAATGAGAAAAACAAACCTTAAATATGCTCGAATAATTACTATGAAAAGAGATTTTGTATAAAGTAAAGATTTTTTTTTCAAAGATTGTAAGAATTTATGTGAATAATTCCAGGTATTTGGGTGGCTATGGCTATCTGAAATTAGAATTTATTTTGAAAATTAAAATTAAATTCTAATTATTTTGAAAATTACTTTGTATATTGGAAAAAATATATATGTGAAGAATGCATAATATTCAAGTTATTTATATAGTATGCAATTTGTGAACATTAATAAGATTTTAAAGATCTTTTGTATAGGAAATAATACTCGTATATAGAAGTTATAAAATGCGAAAATGAAAGATAATTGACATTGAAAATGTTAATCAAATAATATTCTTGAAGAAAATTCTTGGTCTAGCAAAAGCTCTTTCATCTCAATATTTTTTAATTGAACAAAACATTAAAATTCGCAACTAATTTGCCCAAAGCAATTTGAAAACAAAAAATAAATTTAACATTTCCGAATTGAAAAATAAGCCGAAATAGTTACTAATTCCTAAAACAAATTCATTTTAATATTCGGAATTCGGTGTTCAGAAGAATATTAATATCAAATTGATGATACAGTTCACACTGTTTAAGATTAATATAAGGCTTCATTGTCTCTGAAATTCAAATATCTTACATATTCAAAGAACCGTACAATTTAAATATAACCCTTAACTACTTAAAAATAATATCTATGACTGTAAAGATTCATGTATGTGAATATATTGAGTATGTGAATTTTTTTTCCACATAAACTGTGTGGAAATCGATATTGATTTCTTTGATTCATTATAAAACATGTGTGTCACATTTAATTATTATGACACATAAATGAAATGTGTTATTAATATGATTTCATATATGCGACACATAAAATTAAGATTTCTCAATTTCTAAAATTTTTTAAAAAGCCTACACATACACATGAATATAATCACATAAATTGTAATACAAAAAAATAAGGATATACAAGATTTCCTTTCCGTTTTCCTTGAAAATTTTCCACTTTAATAATGAAATGTATATGAAGAATTTTTCATTTTTCTCAAAGCGGAAATAAATTTCATTTTTTTTTTGGTTTTTTATTATTGTACCTGGCATACACATTTAAATTTTATATGCCAAAAAATTCTTTTTTTTTTTCATTTTTTAACACCTTTTTAGAATATAATAAAAATTCACGAAATTTTCATAAAAAATTCATAAGTAAAAATATTCTGTGAAAAAAAAAAATGATGACATAAAGAAGGAAAACCCACGTTATGTAACATGAAAAGAATTGAAATAAAGAAATACAAAAAAAAAAAAGGGACAGGACGTGGAAATAAATTGAAACAAATCTTGTTTTCTGTTTTTGCTTTTCGAACTTAAAATGACAAACGTTTTGTTACTTTTTACTCACTGTTCCCCTTTTTACTCACTCTTTTACAAAGCCAAAGGAAGACAATTTTAAAAGTTGTCATCCTCAATCAAAATTTCTTTGGAAAAACAAAAAAAAAAAAAAACAAATAAATTTCAAAATTAAAGAAGACAACAATTTTTGTGCTCCTTCTAAATTTTTTTTTTTTTGTATCCAGCTATCATAATTTTATCATCACCGAACCTATCAGAATTTTTTACTTTTCTTTTTGTATTTATTATAATTTTTACACCTGATTTAATTCAAATACCGGAATATTTCAACAATAAAAGACAATAATGTACAGCAAAAAAAAATAAATGGATTTGAGGTACAGAGTGTTTTCGTATACAATATTTTGGACTATCTTGTGGACGAACGAAATACTCACTACATCATGGTTATATTACGAAATACATTCTTGGTGTGTATCTCTTGTGAGTATGTTTTGTTTGTATCTCTTAACTCTAGGTGTGCACCTCTTGTTTTCAAAAATATCAAATAATTTATAAGGATTTCTAATCGAATTCCCTAATGAGTAAGCAAATTTATGGTTCGATTTTGAATTAAAAATTGAACTATTTCTTGATGATGTGGAACGAAAGTTCTCTGAGACTAAGCAGTAAAAATTTAGCCGAAAATTTCTTAAATTATTTGATTAAATTTGCATTAAGTTCTGAAATTTTCAGGATTAAAGGTTTACTAATAAATTTTTGTTCCCTTTACCAAGGAACAGAATATTTTTGTGTATATTGGATAGAAAGCAATATAATATATTGTGATGTGAAAATTGACCGTGAAATATATTAATAAGCTTAGTTCGGGTATGGTAATTCAATTGGAGGCAATTCGCGATTCATAGATTCTCGAAAACAATTAGGATACATAATGATGACAAAATATCAAGTACTGCTGTCCCGTGTAAGTAAAAAACCTACTTAAAACCACTCATAAACAGTCTCATATGCCTCATAATACTAAAATATTATTATATTCCAATTTGAATCAAACACGTTGTATTTCCGAAATGAGAAAAATCTACCAAGTATAAGCAGAAACAAAAAAAAAAAAACATTTGAAAGAAACATGAATCGTAAATTTGTAAAGTAAAGATCCAAAGGTTACTGAACAAAAAAAAAAAAACAAAACTTTTCACCAATAATAAAACAAAAAAAAAAAATTATAAATAAAAATATAATTTGCAAGCAATTGAGAAATTGTCCTCGCAATAAAAAACACAAAGACAAAATTCAAGGAACATTAAAAAGAAGAATAAGAAAAACCGAAACAAGAGAGAAAAAAAAAAATAATCGCCTGACAGTTTCTTTTGTATTTTGAAAGTGATAACAAACCCACGGAGAGTATTTGAAAATTTCCAAGAAAATATTAGAATGATTTTACCAAATTTTAAGTACGGAAAATCATCCCGTCTAATTTTAAGAGGAGCAAATCATTGCAAGCAAAAAAAAAAAAATAACCATCCCGTGATATTAGATAACATTTTAATTTTTTGTTTCCTCGGTTTTGATATTCTAAAAATAAAAACTTTGGGGAAATCTTAAAAATTCTAAGAAAACCAAATTAAATTTTTCTTGTTTTTTAATTTTTTTTTTTTTTTTTAATTTATATTTCTGTTTTGTATTACTGAAAATATAATCATATTATTTTTATTTAAATTAAGAAGACAAAAATAAGAATATTAAATTTTTGTGCTCTTATAGCATTAAGACTATAAAATAGAAAATGTGAAATCTTTCAAATCGTTTAATTTTTTGGTATTTCGTAGGCGTTTGATTATTAAATTCTATTTTATTTTAATTCAGATTTAATCTTTATAATCTTTGAAAACGGAGCTCAATTTTAATATTTAAATAAATTTGAATGGCAATTGTTTTGTTCTATGTTCGTACAATTGCCAATATCAAACAATATCAAACAAAACAAATCAAACATACCTGATATCACAATTCAATCATACAAAATTCGTGAGTAATTTTTGATGTATAAATTCTGGCTGAGGGCTCCAATGGTAATTTAACTTTTAACTTTTTGATTTAACACAAAATATGAAATATTTAATTGGAAAAATTAATTTAATCCACGATCACATGCAGCTACCTACTTAAGTACGCTATGAAATTCTGTTTATTTTGTGAAAATCACCCCAAAATTTGGTATTGATCTTCAAATTGTTTGTTTTTAATTATTTGTATTGTCTGGATTTTGAAAATGAACTTATGAAATTACAATTAATTCAACATTTTTTACTGGGTCCTTCATTTTCTCTTCTTTAATTTTTGTAATTGAAACAGAATTCATTTGATCCTATGGAATATTATTAAAGCTGATAAATATGAAGAATTTCTTTTTTCAAATTTCAATACTTAAAATATTCCTAATTCCTTGTAATCCTGTTGAAAATGAAAGATGAAATAAACAAGCAACTAAATAAAATTTCAAAATTTTGAATTTTTCTTCAAAAAATTCGAAAATCAAAAAACAAAAAATTTAATTAAATTAAAAAATTGAATATTTGAACTTTGTTTTTTCGACTCAAAAAGTTAACCAATGTTGATGTAAAAAATTTTTAACCAAATTTTTATAAACTATGGCAAAAAAAAAAAAATTTATAAAAAAATTAAATGTCAACAACAATGATGCTTTGCGTTGAGTAATTTATTAAAAATTTTGTTATTCGGAGTCGAAATAGTATGGCAAAAATGAATGGAACCTGTTTTTGAGATTTTCATAAATATTTTTTCTGGGATTATGCCAAACCTCAATGATTTCATTTTTTGGAAATTTTATTTCAATAACGCAAAATTAGTTGCGGTCTATCAAATCGTTCTTCTTTTAAAATTTAGTAACGTTACATTTAGTAGAACCTTCTATTACTCATCATATAGTTAAAAAAAAATATGATGTAAATATTAGAGACCCTGAATATTTCAAAATTTTTCAGTTATCATCACTGGAAAACTAAATTTTGGAAATAACAGGTTATTAACAATTTCTGCAACATTTATTTTAGAGGTTGGCTCCTTTGGTATTCCTTTATGTTGTTTTTTTTTAAAGTACGGCAGCTAATTCTCTTAAAGAACAGAAGCTATAAAAGTCATGGTGAATGGATTAAAATGCATAGATTGTAAATTATACAGATGGGGTAACAATGTACCGCGACCATCATAAAGAATCTATTGTGCCCAAAATAAAATGTAGAACAACATTGAATACGAATACACCAGTATAAAAGCCAAAATATCGTAAAATGCTGTACTATGCGAATAAATTATAAACTATTTTGATATAATTCTATACTTTATAAATTTCAAAATGGCGCTGATTTATTGCATTAATGTTAAAATAAATAATATTGGTCAACATTTTTCAAATTAGTTCATTTTTAACATAGGAGCTTTTTCAATACGAAAAAAAAAATTCAAAAAATAAAAATAAGGAAATTACAAAAATATTGTCCGAAAAAGTTTATTTTTCAAAAAGAAAAAAAAAAATTTCATCGAGGTGAAAATAAATTTACCATAAATATAAAAACCACAATTTGTGCAATGTTTAACAGGATGTTGGACAAGGATTCAAGTCAAAACATTATCCAAAAACAAGAACAAAGAACAAAAAACAAACTAGAAAGAAAAACCTATACGAAAAAGTATAGAACCAAAACAATATAAATTGGATTAGATTGTTTAGGAACACACACCTTTGAAAATTTATTATCCTTGGAATAATGCCAAAATGTTTGCACTGAATTATAATGAACACTTATAACAAAATAATAAGAACAATAATTTTTCCCTTCTTTTGGTTTTGTTGGCTCTATATTTGTTGTAAGGCGGTTGTTATAAAAGATAGAAATGGATTAGGAAACCTTCACTTTATACTTTTTTCAAAATCACCAAAAAAATAAGAAAATATCAGAAACAAACAACAACAAAATAACTTCTAGAAGTGTGTGTAAATAAAAATTACAGGGTGTTTAAATTTAAAACAATTTTTTTATTTCAGAAAAATTATGGTGGATATGGTGCAGGTTGTATTATGGTGGATATGGTGTAGATCGGGGTTGTAGAGCACCATAACCGGCGCAAAAGGAAACCTGTTGTGCCTCTATTTGAGCACCCGATATACACCTTATAGAAGGATATGTGAACAATTAAAATGATCAAGTCAAGGGTTAAGACAATCCGTGGAGAAATATTGGAATTACAATGTCATTCATAAAAAGCAACTGTTTGATTCCTCTTTTACAATAATTTTAATCAGAATATAATAATTTCTTTCAACATTTTACAATAATTTTAACAGGTATTTAATTATATAAGTACCATAAGTCCATATTAACTAATCGCAATATTTTTTGTTTGACAGTTTTGCCTATAAATGGGAACCGTACTCACTTCTTAAGCCAATCAATAACATTCCAAAATTGACTTTAAATTCTGTTAAGTTATCAGATTACTAAATAATAAAGCCATAATTTGAAGAAGGAATAAAAAGGAATGGCTGAAATAAGGAAAGACTCGAGTGTATTAATACAAAAGATATAGACTTATTAAATTAATTAATTAGGAAAGAAAATCAGCCAAGAAATGAGTGATAACCATTTGACACAAACTATTACTTAAGCCGCAATTTGCTAAACTTATGATCAAATTAATTAAGCAGTACATAAATTATCAAAAGTCCACGTCTAATAGAATCCTTGCACTCCATATCCTAGACGTTTTCTCATTGCGATCATGTGATATTCTATATTGTTGTCTTGAACCTTTAAAAGCTCAACCGATGTCAAATTATGCGATTTTTTCTTAAAAATAGCCCTGTTCCTCTTCTACTTTAAAAAGTTAATTTGAATTTGAACACCCTACAATATAAATAAAATGTATACATTAAGATTTTCAAGATTATAAATTCTTACAGTCTTGAATTATATGAAAGGATAATATTTGAAAAAAATACTCGTATATATAGACTGCAATCATTTCTATATACACAGTTAAATACAATAATCTGAAAAGAAAGGAAAAGGAAGAAATAAGTTCATAAACATTTAAACAATAATAAAGTGAGATAATTTGTTTCACTGAACTAATTTTATCGAAATTCAAGGTAATATTTTTGTTTTTTTTTTTCTGTTTTATTATCTAAAAAAATATAAGCTGCTAAAAGAAGGATATATCAAGGATTACCAGTTAAAAGAATTATTTACTTTGTTATTATTATTTTTATTATTACAATTGTTGTTCATAAATTTATTTGCTATATAAAAATATTCTTATATATACACGCACACATAGGTCTATTATAAGATTTATAAGATTTAAGAAAAAAACTAGTTGATAGAATAGTTGAGTACATTAGGTACGTTAGGTAAGTCAGTAAGTAAGTAGAATTATAGTTATGTAATGATGTTATTGATATTTATAATTTGATATTGAATTGGGCAATTATTTAACGTTTTCTTAGCTGAAATGGTACACGAAATAAAATGTTAACGGAACGTTTGAATTTCCGCCTGATTACTTCTAAAAATATCCCATGTTAAATCCCTCACATATTTGTGCTCCATATTTGTTAACAAATTTGTTTTTTGGTCTTCTCACTTCTTTTGATATTATACTGTGTCGTGAAATTCAGGGTAGGGTCACTCTATATATTTCAGAAAATGCTCTAAAGGCCCTGCAGCACCCCACCTGTTCACATTCGACAATTTAAGAGCCCAACATTAAAAAAGCCGTCTTCCTATTGTCAATATAAATAATGGCACACTTAACCTCTATTTAACCACTTTATGGTCATGGCTTTTGCAAGGTTTTCAGCTTTAAATACATTATTGTCGTCCGCCAATTTATAATATCTGTGTCTTTGCAGACCCGTTTCTTCACAGAATACTCCTGTTTCCAGTCCAGCTGGATATTTTAGAATTTTCAGTGTAAATGGAATACCTCCTTCCCGGCAAGGGGCGTTATCCCCATTCAATCCTTCCTTCCCGGAATTCCCTCTAATCCTTCCTTCCTGGAAACGTTGTAATCCATCTAAATATTTGTAATCTCAACGGAGTTGGGAGTCCGCAGATTTCCAATATCCAAACCAGATTTCTGCAAAATTTTACTATCAGTATAACTCCTGATTTTTAGAAAGCACGTATGAAGTATCACATCATTCTTTGCCGCCATACTGTGTTAAACTATTGACTTATTTAAGTGTAATTTGTGTGTTGATATCTTGATGTTATTAAATATAGTATAGATGACTGTGTTAATTAATGCTCAAACGATGTCAAATATCATTTACATTTATGAAACCGAAAGTAATGAATACTAAGTTTTAAATGTAAAAAAAAATTTACTTGTTGGTCTTTTGTTTTTCCATTAATTAAAAATTTTTTCTTTTAAATATTAAGTAAGTTATCATTTTATTTACCTAGTTTTGTTTTTTTTTTTTTTTTACTTTGGAAGTGACAACATCAAACATTATAATTTTTCTTTTCTTCTTTTGTGAAAGTTTTTGTTTTTTATCCTTTTACGTCCTGCTTTTGTGTTTAAATAATTTTAAATTCAAAGGTATTTTTAGTTTGCTTTTACTTTTATAATGTTTCAATTTGTAGAATATGAACTTTATCTAAAACGATTCTCATTTATGAGTACAGGACCGATACCGTAGGATCTGTGACAAATAGCATCCTGTATGATTCCCATCTCGACCTACATTAGCGCTATATCTGAAAAATTGCAATATTGTAGCCAACCCAAGCCGCGAGATATACATGCGAACTAAAGAAAACCCTTCCCGAAGCATTTCAGTTGTAGGCGAGTTACCTGTTCGCATTCACACAAAAAGTGCTCTACCGTTTTATCCTCCTTCAAGTTAATCCGGCAGATTTCTTTGTCCGACAATTGACTATCCTTTTCAGTGAGACCATCGAGAGTCATTGTATAGAGACTTTACCCACCAGTGACCACCTTAAATTTGGACGACCAAGTTTTGTGGATATTGTTTTGTGAAAATTTTGATGACCAAGTTTTGGATATTTACAAAAATTATAAGAAGTTTTAAATATTTTCTAAATAGAATTGTAAACTGTTGGTTGCTCAATACAAAAAGTGTTGTAGGCTGCTTATTTTGCAAGATAATTGAAAAATTCAAATCCTAATATAAAAACCAGTTGATGTTAGAAAACCCAGCATTCTTTTGCAAATATTTGAAATAGCTAAAGGGATTTAACTGCAGTCAACCCATCATGAGTTCAATGATTTGCCGCACTTCATATATAATTGACTCGCAAGCACACAAAAATATTTTCTATACGATCAGCATATTAATCAGCATGAATTTCTCATTTAGTAATTTGGAAAATTAGTTTCAGAATCTATAATTTTGTTAAAGAAATCCAAAAATTTCTAAAGTTGTAGGCGTAACAGGCTGAAGTATCCGATATCTTAAAGTTGTCTATAAGAAAATTATTGTTTTTTCTTTTTTCATTCCTCAATGAAAAGTAGTTTTTTTTTCTGTTCTTTAGTGCTTCCCTATTTCTTGTTGAGTGATTCATAATGACAAAGTGGGAAACAAGTAAAATATTATTTTTTAATTATTTAATGAAAAAAAAAACACTAAAATAAAAAATGAAAAAAAAAAAAATTATATTTTAATTTACTCTTATTATAAACACAAACTTATTTTTGAGAAAATCCCTAAGGGAATAATTATTTCGTTAGTAGAATGTATATACTTTGTAAGTATATATACAAATACAACATTACATTATAAATAAGTAAAAGTTCTTATTAAAAGAATTACTGTGTATAGGAACAACTAGTGTATAGGAAAAAAAAAAGAGTAAAATTAAAGTAAACAACAAATTTGTAAGAGTTGTGAGAGCAGCAAAGATGGCAGAGTGGAAAGAAGATGGTGATGTAAAAAATATTAAAAATATAACTATGTTGTAAGATTACCATTCCAACTTTGTACATAATATACACCTACAAATACATATAGGTAATATAAATATACAAAAATTATATTATGATTGTATAATGGGATCATTATAGTAGTTGTTTATTAGTAAACAACAGTAGGTATATAGGTATGATTATGTAAAATATTTAATAGGAAAAATTTGTATATGGCCCATGAAAGTTTTTGTTTTTTCAATTTAACTCTCTTATAAAATATTCTATTATTATTTTAATACAAAGTATGAATGTATGTGTATTTTAAGAGTAAAATTTTATTTTTAATATCTATACAGACAATATATATATATATATATATATATATATAGAAAATATTTGTAAATACTGAACAGATTTTTAGTAGAATATTTGTAGAAAATATAAATTCCTTTCAATTAAGGATGAATAAAAAAAAAAATAGAAAACAAAAATAAACAAAGAATATATTTTAAATTTCTTAAGGGATTAATATAAAATGTATAACTATATATAAACAGAATATCACTGTATAAAAGAAATATTTACAAAATTCTCATTTTCATGTAATAAAAGGATGTTAAATTATCCTTTTAATACTTACACCTACCTATAAATATTATTATAATTATATATTATTAGAAATGTTACATGATAATTTCGTTTGTCCTGTTAAAAATTTTTTTTTTCGAAAACAATATTAATTATTTTTGGTAAATATTTTTAGGAAGTTCCTGAATGTAGAAAACATTGGAAAACAACTATGGAACATATATAGTTTTAATCCTTGTAATGGGCACGATTTATTCATTAGATTAATAAGTAAATAGAACAAGAATAGGTGTGTATTGATTGAGTCACTCTCATTACAAATGAGCGACTACGTGAGTCGCATGAAAATTGCTAGTATGAAAATAGTTAAGAAATGAAACTATCTGAGCAATTAAGTTACAAGTTGTATATCTATTGCTTCATTGCCTCATCAATGTTTTCATACTGAGTCACGAGCACTGGATAACAAGAATATATATTTTGGATATTTTCCAGTGGTTTTGATTACTTATATCAATTAACTGCTATGAAACTTATTATTCTAATAAAATTGTTATTTTAAAAAAATATTCTCCAAAATTATTTTTGAATTGAAGGATAATTGCATTCTCTTAAATGAAATTCAATTTCTCCCTCAATTCTTGATCAATTCCCTAATATTCTCTAAAATTTCTCCTCATATTATTTATGAGTTATGACATAAAACTACTGTTTTAAAAAATTTCTCTTAAATAGAATGCTCTTTTAACTATTAATTTTATTTTTATTTTGTATTAAATAATTTATTAAAATTTCAAATTTATAATTTATTCAAAATTTTTAACACCTCGAACTCAAAAGAATTTCGTGTTAAAACAATTTTATATTCCAAAAAAATTATTTTTTGATTTAATCATAAATTAAAAAATATTTCAATGAAAAGAACTCTTTTAATATTTCTGCCTTAATATTTAATATAAATTTAATAAATTCATAAATTTTCATCTTGAACGTTTGTATGTGTGCATGCATACATAAATATCACAGTTTATAAATTTATTCAAGTATAATAAATATGTGATTGTGTTTATATTTATTGAAATTATATTTATATACCCAAAAAAACAGATATGTTATTCTAATTCTTGTAACAGGAATGGCAATATAAAATTATTATAATGTTATTTTATGCTTTAAGGATATTGACAAATAATTTTAAAGCCTTACATATTACATACTATATACATAGTATGTATATATAATTATTTTATTATTAGATGATTAAATATTCTTATATAATTATTATAAATTTTATGAAGGCAAATTGAATAATAAATTGTATAGGAATATTTTATGAATTTATTAAATTTTAAAATTTCGGTATGTTGCTACTTGTACTAAAAATATGAAATATTTTCTAAGTGTTCAATTTCAATTGATTCCTATGATCAAGTTAATTTTGAAGCCTAATATATATTCTGTAATAATTTGATTATAAAGCCTTTCAATTATAAGTTCAAGTTCAATTATAATTTTAACTTAATTATTAACCCTTAACTAAAGATTTTATTTTCTCAATTTAATATTTAATTGAATTTTTAGAAATTTTCTTCTGAAACCATAATAATTATAATCTCAATTTATTATCATAATAATTTCTATTTTTGTTAATCAAATATAAATTTTGATTTTATTAGAAGATTTTATAATTAAATTCTTTAAATAAAATTAAAAAATTTTTCCCTTAAAATTGATAGAAAATAAACTCATATTCTAAAAAGATTTTAATATCCTTGAAAAGTTAATAATCATTTATTATTAAAATGCAAATAAAAATTTTATATCTACATACATATATGTATAAATTTCGCGATAACAGCTGAGAATATTATTAAATGAGGCAAAGTCCTTGAATAATTTTAATTTTCAGACAATATTATTTTTATTGCTTTTTTATAATAAATACTATCCATAGTTAATTTGTAAATTTTTTAGGAATTTTCCAAAAAGAATTGTTTTTTTTTTTTTCAATAATTTAATACCAATTAATTTTAACCCATTTCCTGTATTCTACTTGTAGTATATACCCTATATATATTAGAAATTATATAAAGTATAGCCTAATTATACATACAGAGTATTACAAAAAATATCCTTTATCAGTAAATATTTTAAATATCCTTTATTTATTTAGAATTTAAAAGAAAATTCAAAGAGAATATAAAAAAAAAACACATTAGATATGAAAATTTAATAAAAATACGATCAATATGTTAAATATGTACTTACGTAAAATACAATATTCACTTTAATATGCATTACATTTTCTAAATATATATATATATATATATATATAGAATATTAACTAAATCCACTATATAATCCCAATTCAGTAATCAATTTTTCAAGTAACAAAATATTCAATACCATTCTCTATACTCTGTCTTGTTCACATGATTTTCCTTTTCTTTATTTTGCAATTTAAGTAATAAAGTCACGTTCAACTACAATTTTTCAATATATATATATATATATATATTTGGCACATAATATGTATATAATACAGTATTTAACATAATGTATGTATAAATACAATAATGTTTACATGATAACATTACAAATCATGTATACGTATGTAATTTTATATTATATGTAATATTTTTTTGTAATCATCAGTCTGTATAAGTCTATAAGGTAACAAGGATAATATAAAATTTGTGTTTAGAAAAACAAGGATCGATTTAAATGCATATTATATAAAAACTGCCTCTCTCTCTCTTTCTCTATCTCTATATTTTTCTATATTAGTCTCAAAAAATTTTAAATATTAACAGTATTCAATGTAATGATTATTAACAATTTTTTTTCCTTTGGTGCCGAATACTAAACTATTAAAGTAACATTAAATGGAAACTAAACTTACATGTAATTTAAGCGTATGTTGTGTGTTGTGTATGAATGAAAGTATACAATTGAATTGTTCATACATGGCGGGAATAGTAAAATATATTATATATATATTTTTGTTTTTGGTATATAATGTGGTATAAAATGGTTAAATTAATTTTACTTATATTTTATTATTTTGATATTATAATGTAATTTTTATAGTGTCACGTAAAAAGTAATTATACTGTGATTCTTTCCTATATTATATATTTACATAGTAGTTAAAATTTTCAAAATAAATAGTTAAAATTTTAAAATTTTACAATTACATATGTTATTTTAGTTTTTATGTGAATAATATATAGTTAAATATAAAACTAAGTTCATTAATTTATTTTATATACAAGTGATTTAAATTTTAAATTATAGTGAAATTCTAATTAATATTGGAATAATATACATTAAGGTTGAATGTATAATTTATATTTAGTATTGCAAATTTTTTATATACTAAGTATATCATTTCAGAACACAGTATTTAGATAGTGAATTTATACTAGATATATAGAATGTTATATATTAAGTATATTGAATTTCAATTGGGTTTTATACATAGGAATAAGTTATGTTATGTATGTTGTACTAAAAAATGGTTGTTCTACAATTTTTCGAAATAACAATTAGACTGAAATTATAGCGTTATATGATATTTTGAATTATTTTATGGTTTAACTTGTATATTCCAATACTAAAATTCAAAATAATAATTAAAATGCAAGGACATGATATTAAAGCTGCATTCACAAATTTCCGCTAAATTAAAAATATTTCCCAAAATGTTTCAAGGGTATTATAAACGTAGATTCAAAATTTTTCTTCAAATATTTCTTATTTACATATTCACGTAATTTTATTTATTTCTTACGCAATACCATTTTGTAGTAAATATAATATTATCACACTTACTTACAATTTAACATCCTATACGTAATAATGTGTACATGATTATAAAAATGTAAGTGATAGTGAAAGAAAAGGAATTTCGTTTCTCCTTTTAAAATTAAATTTATAGCATACAAGTGACTAGGATTTGTTTTTTTTATTTTTATATACATACGTACATATATAAAGTATATAAATTTTTAAAAACGTGCTGTTTATGTTTTTTTTTTAAGGATGTATTATATAGATGACATCAATGATGCCAACATTTTGTAGTAATAAATTCAAAGGCAATATTAATTTCTGCAACAAGAATGATAACAAATCGTGAATATACAAATAAAGTGTGTATTTTAGAAAAAGTCAGAGATTATGTTAATAAATATTTTAAAAAAATTTTTGAATTTTGACGTGTATGTTATTTCGAATAATATTGGTAGTAGTCATTCAAATATCCGAGCCAACACTTTGTTATTTAATTTTCAAATGAAAAAATTTTAATATTAAGTTTCAGATTTTTAATTTTAAAATTTTGTAATGCAATTTGTTAAAAATCATTATGGGTATTATATAAAAATGATTGGTGAAAATTTCGAAAATGAAACTAATTTCGAAAATATGTAATTTCGAATATTATTTTGAAAATTGTTTCGAATATACGTATGTACGTAATTTCGAACATGATTTCAAAAAATAATTAATCTATGATAATGATGTAATTTCGAATTTGATTTCGAAAATGATTACAAATTCGAAATTGATTTTGAATACGATTTCGAATAAAATTTCGAAAATGATTTCGAATATGATTTTGAATATACGAGTAAATTCAAGAATAATTTCAAAAATTCTTTAAATAATAGTTTTCGAAAATTTCGAAAACTCGTCTCTTCGGGTGGAGGTTTACTTAAAACGAGTATAAAATTCAAATGGGATTTCGAATTCCTACTACGCTGTACTTTGTATTTTAGAACATAATTTTTTTTTTTTTGGGAACGAGACGCCTGTTTGCCTTTTTTGCAATAATGCCAAATAAATCAAAATCAGAATTTTATTCTTTTTAAGAAAAAATTTTATAAGTTTTTGAAAAGAACATTATTTTTTTTATATACAATATACTTACATACATACAAATTGTATAAGTTTATATCATTTCAAAAAAAAAAATATAAGTAGCAACTTTTTTTTCTTTTTTTTTTGTTGAAAAGTTCTTAAGAGTTTTGTTAACATTTTTATGGTGGTGTGATACAAAATGAATAATACAACAAAAACAAATAAATGTTAAAATCCTTGTTAAATAAAGAAAAAAAAATGTTTGAATTGAATAGTGTGTTTAAAATATAAAAGTGAATTGACATGAAAAAAAAAAGTTCATTTTTTATTTCATTTTACTTTTCTTTTTTTATTTCCAGTTTACAAAACTCAAATCGAATTTTCTCTCTTTAATATTATTGAGAATTGGAAAAAAAAAAAGTTGTGATGGATTTTGTGCTCTATTGTATGACTTGTTCGATTTATTTTGCCCTCAATATAATTCAAATGTCATCATATTATTGATATACACACGTACTTGTATACATTATGGGTTATAATGTATAAGAATTTATGTGTGCATGTACTAGACGTATGGATATAGAAAAAGTATTATAAAATTGGAAATTTTTTATAACTATTGATAATAAATTTTTTCTGAATAGTATGAGAAGAAAATTTGCTAAACTAAAAAAAAAATATCTAGGTTGAAAATAAATAAAAAATTAAATTTTGTTTTTTTACAATTTCATAATTGAAAGGACACCATTACAAAAAAAAAGGAAAAACTCAAAATAGTTTTGAATACAATTTCGTTATTTAATTCACTTTTCCAATTAATATCACACCAGTTTTTTTTTATTATTTTAATAATAAAATTACTAAAAATAATAATAAAAAAATGTGACTTTTTTTTATACGTGTAAAAACGATTTATGTGCGGTTTTTAATTTTAAAACCAAAAATTGAATATTTTGTTGTAACATCAATCAATTTTAATTATTTTTATTATTTTTATTATATCGGTTATAAATTTATATATAATTAATTACAATAATGTTTGGGTAATTGAACTGCTTGAAAATATTTAAAATAAAATATTTATGTCAAAATTTAACGAAATATCACCAAATTTAACAAAATATCACGAAATTTAGTGATATATCACGAAATACAATGAAATATCACGAAGTCAAATGAAATATCACGAAATTTGATAAAATGTCACGAAATATAACAAAATATAACGAAATTTAGTGACATATCACGAAATATTATAAAATATCACGAAATTCAACAAAATAACACGAAATATAATAAAATATCACGAAATTTAATGAAATATCACGAAATATAATAAAATATCACGAAATTTAATGAAATATCACGAAATTTAATGAAATATCACGAAATTTAATAAAATTTCACAAAATTTGACGAAATATCACTACATTCAACGAAATATTACGAAATTTAACGAACTTTCACGAAATTACACGAAAATCAATAAAATTTCACTAAATTCTCTCATTATGTTCAGGACTCCTTATCATTAGAACTCCGTTATTACTCGGATATTCATAATGATTCAAGGGAGCAGAAACATATTTCGCTAAGTAATATCTACAAAACTTTCTTACACGACAATTAAAAATAAAAACTGCTTAAGTCGGTTTTGTTATTTTTGCTGAATTTTGAATTTAATTTACATTTTTAAAGGTTCAATTCCATTTTCTACTTAAATTCGATAACCTCAATTTTAATATCGAAATTGTATTTTTCGGAAAATATTCTTTAAAAATTTTTTAGATTAGTTATTTCTCAGCACAGCTATATGAACTAGTTATAGAGAAATTTTTATTTTAATTTTGATCTAAAAAATAAAAATATTTTAAAGGATAATGAAATTTTTATTAAAAAATTTTTTTTTTCCAGACATTGCTGTACGGATGTTGTTATTTCTATATTATGTTTTTTTTTATTTATAAAAATTGACTTTTATAATAACAATAAATATTGTTAATTGTGTCCACATAACATGTAAATATTTTAATTGCTGGCCGCATATTGTGAACATAATTAAAGTAAATTTTATTATGTAGTTTAAATTTAATATTGTTAATATTTTTTATTTTAAAAATATTTTTCTCTTGTACTTTTTTTTTTTTAAAAAGTTAAATTTAGAATTTAAGAATTGAAATTTGAAAAAAATATTATGTAACTGACAATGTCCCGTTGTGATTGTGTCATCCCACGTCATAATAATTGATTGTGGTTCAATGTTTTTATATTATAAATGTGCAATATGTAAGAAGCTGGGAATGTAATGGTTTAGAATTTACAAAAAGTAAAATCCAAAAAATCACTCAAAAAATTCCTCAAAAATGAGTATTTTCTGGAAACCAAAATAAATTCTAGTGTTTTTTTTATCGAAAATCAAATGAAGTTTTTTGAGTTATTTATATATGTATAACTCACAAAATTGCACTCTAAAACTGCTACTTAAGAATGGCACTCAAAGTTTTCGCGCTTTGGTGGAAATACTCAAAAAATATCACTCAAAAACGAGTTTTTTTTTAAATATGTAAACATTAATTGAGTTCCAATAATGATGAGAGCCAGTTTAATTTACCGAACACATTAAAATGACATATTAAATGAGAAGCAATGAGATTTTCATTGCCCAACCTTATAGTATTTTGGTAAATGAGTTATTTTTGACTTTAAATAATTGAAATAATTGAAAGTCCTTTAAATTTCTTACCGGATTTACCATTTTTTATGCATATTTTCACATGAAGATTTTCTTAATTAATAAAGCATTCCAGTAATTCACTATTTTATACATTTATTAATTAATTGAAAAAAGAAAAGAAGTTTATAATTTTATATTAAAAAGTTTTTAATTTGATTAAAAAAATAAGTTATTTAAAAAAAAAAAAAACAAAAAATTTATGTAATTTATTAAATGACCTTTTTTTGCTTTTCTTCTTTTTCAGACATTTACAAAGTAAAATGGCATCTAAATAACAGTAAAATTTTATGAATTAATGACAAAGAAAAATTTATTTTTTTTTTTTTTTTAAATGGAAATCATAGTAGTTAAAGATTGAAGTAAAAAAACAAAGTAAAACTATATAGAAGGAGAAACAAAGGAGGGAGAGAGAAAAGGAATAAAAAGTAACAGAAGAAGAAGAAGACAAGAACAAAAAATTTTTAATGTCATTTAAATCCTTTAAAGTTAATTACTACTAATTTCTTCCTGATGTAAATTGAGAAAATTTTTATTGAAAAAATTTAAACAAAATAAAATTAAGGAAAAGTACGAGTAAAAAAAGCACTTCAGCAATTAAAAATAAGTAAAAAGGAGCAACAAAAAAAAAGAAACATGAAAGCGTTATTGGAACTTAAAAAATTTTTATTAATTTTCAATTTTTACATAATTTATTTGCAATTTTCAATTGTTGGAGTCGGTTCAATAATACCTTATATTAGTAATAGTAAGTATTTTATAAAATTTATAAATAAAATTTTTAATTTAAAATTTTTTAATTGTTAAAAAATAAATGAAAATATAGGAGATTTTTTGTAAGAGATAAAAAAAAGAATTTTGCATACTTTTAGGGGTATATGTTAACATTTTTTATTCAGCTCTTTTAATTAAAAATCAAGTGGTGATCAAGTGATTTACAGTGGCGAGAATATTTGCTTTATTTTTCATATTAATTAAATTTTGAAGCAATATGTGGTTTTACCTAATAGAGAGACTTACGTTTCAACGGAGTGCAAAATATTAAAAATAATGAGATTTTTTTGTGAATTTTCTTATAAATTGCAAACTTGAGATTCTTGTTGCTTTTGCAATCCAAGCTTATTTTGATGCTGTCGTGTAGGATTTCTTTAAAATTTCAAATATTGATAAGGTTTTATTATATATAAACGATTTCTTAAAATTCATGTTCTCTGGAATTTAAAAAGCCTCCAAATCTAAAATCTTCAATTTGGTGTTTAAAGATTGGAAATCAAATTTCGTATTTTACGTGACGAGGGCAAACATAGAGTCAAAATCAAAACTTAAATAAATTTTCACAAAATCTTATTTTTATATTATTTTAAGGATTCATTGTATAAAACTTTATTGTTTTTGATGTATAGAAGGGTAAAATTTTTAAATATAAAAGATTAAAACAAAACAAGCAAAACCAATTAAATTTAAATGGAATTTTCATTTTGTTTTGCTTATTTTTTTTCGCAATGCTTCAATAATCAAAAGTAAATTAATGAAACATAAAATAATATTATAAAAAAATTTAACATTGAAAATATAAAAAACTAAAACTTACAACAAAAATAAAAAAGGATAAATAAAAAATAATTCTACAATTTTTTCTTCTAAATGAAGAATTAAATGAAAAATCTGATTCATTGCTTAACAAATGAATGAAAAGATGGGAACGTAATTTTAATGGCTTCATTGAACATGATGTACATTCTAGTCTGAATGAAATTGAATAAAACTATATAGGAAAAATAAGAACAAATAATTTTCAATATTTGGAGGGAATCAAAATGTGTATAAATTTAGTTGAACTATCAATAATTGCTATTTTCTGATCTAACTTCCCATATAAATTAGATCTGATGCTTAAGAAAAGAGGAAACGAGCTGAAACGCAAAATAATTTAATGTAATTTACGAATTTGCATTACATAGTTTCACATGCTGGAACTCTGATAAATTTATTAAGAAATTGTGTGGAAGAAGAGATTCAAGTTAGCAAATATAAATTTAGTATTTGGACTTTATAGCTGAAAAATCGTAGAGTTCTGGTGAAATATTAAAATTTTAATAAATAAAACAAATTTATAATTAAAACTAAATTATTAATAAAATTAAAATAAAAACATACACCGTCCTGTACATTTCAAACAAAAAAATATTTTCTGTATGACTTACAACATTTTGTATGATAAGCTTTAATGTCTCAATAATAAGTATGTCGTGAAGCTCTTCATACATTCGTACTTTCCTCTATATGCTCTAAACGTATTTTAATTAAATTTAAGTAAAATAAATTTTGTATACAAATACAAGAAAGAATTTCTTTCATACTATTAGATCATACAAAATTTTAAATATTGATGACTGGGTGAATTTCAAATTTAAAAGATTTCTACGTTAACTGTACTTATAGAATTCAATGGATTGTCAAAAAACTCAACAGATTTGCATATTTTTTATGACCTTCTCATATATTTGTTTTTGTTTTTCTCTATTAGGCCAATATTGTGTAAAAAAAACTTATTTATGCTTGATTTACTCTCTTATAACTTAAAAATTAAATTTAGTATGACGAGCAGAGGCTAAAGCTTTTCTGTTCTGTTTCAAACAAAAAATAAAAAGTTAAGTACAAAATTCTAGCTAATTGAATTTCTCAAAATCCTACTATGATATGTCAGTATGAAAGTGGAGAAAAGAAAAACAACATAAAAAACAAAAAAGAAGAAGAAAAGAGTAAAAAAGAGTGTAGGAAAAGTTTTTGATCTCTTATTTATTTTAATTTTTTATTCTCTTTTACACTCTTGTTTTATTATTTTCATTTCTTCTTCTTCTTCTTTTTTGTTTTCATATTGCTTTTATGGTATTTAATCTGGATTAAAGGTTTCTCAAACTCCTTTAAATAACGAAAGGGTTATTCTTGCATTACATAATTTCCTATATACACGAATGAATTTCTCATTCTTTCTTACTTCCTATCCACATTGAGTTAGGAAGCAGAACAAAAAAAAAAAACAAAATGTGAAATGAAATAAGTAAAACAGAACAGAAACAATAATATTGAGTAACATAAGCAGATCAGGATATAATAATAGCAGCAAAAAAAAAAAAATAAATCCTTCGGGTTAAGGACTAAAACATAAAAGTCACAAAAATTTGTTTATTCATTCTTCTTATGCCTCTTCGTTTTTTTTTTTTTTTGTGTTCATTTTTCGTCTTATTTCATCTAAATTACACTCAAGAGATTGATTTTTTTTTTCTTCGTTTTTCATTTAATGTGTTATTGCAAGGATTAAATAAAATGGAACACAACTTTGAATTATAAAAGATGAAGACGAAAAAGAAAAAAACATAAATTCTAAAATGTTATTAGGGAATAAGAACAGCAGCAGATCGATAGATGAGCCCGTATAAAGAAAGAGATAAAGCGTGATAAGGAGAGAAAGAGAGAAAAAGAGAGAGAGAGAGAGAGTAAAAGTATAAATTGTATTAGAGGATAAAAGTAAAAGTTGTATTGGGAGTTTTAAAATGAAAAACATTGAAAAAAAATGTAAATAAAAAAAAAAAAATTGCATATTTCAGAATATTAAGGCCATCATCATCTTGTGATATATGTATGTAGAAATCATGATATTGATATTGACATAAATAAGATGAATGGGAAGAAAAGCAGGCACGTGTACAAAACAATATAGAGGCATTGTTTCATTTTTTAATTCTATGGCAATATTTAAATTAATCTTAAAATTTTAATGAAACTAATATTTTGCTAATTTTTAAGAAATTAAAAATTGTAATTTTAAGGAATAATCGGGTTCTGATCCCGGGGGTCTTTTTATTTTATAAAATTTTAAACCACAACCTTTTCTATTCAAAATTTATTATTCAAGAAGTTAGCCTTGAAATCATGAGCAAATAAAGAAATTTTTTTTTTTTTTTTTTCAAAAATTAAATTTGGGAATACCTTCGGTCTTTTCCTTAAATATGAATTTTTTTTTTGAAATTCCTCTATATTCATCAAAAATTTGATTTAATTAACTAACTCACAATTGCAGATCCGAAATTGTATAATTAAAGGATACTAGTTAAAATTATAAACATTGTATATAAAATAAAAATATCCAATAATATTTGAGAAGGATATGGCGACAGTGGTTTATTTTTTAAAATTTTAAAAATCAAAGAATCCTTTTATAATTAATGTCACTATTGATTTTGAAAATTGTACATGTATTTCTAAATTAAATTAATAAATAATTCATGAAATTTTAAAATTACATATTTTAAACTCATTTATATAAATCCAAATTATTTTATATTAAAAATATTTGTGATTTGATCTATGATTTTTATAGAAGAATTTATTTTATTATTGTAATTGTATAGATAGATTATTATACTATTATGATAATTAATATAATGATATTATCCTGATAGCAATTTAATGATATTATTATTATCCTGTTATATTGTGATTTAAGTTCAATAATAAAATAATATTTAAAATTATATAGGAAAATTATTTTGTTTACTAATATTTTTTTTTTATTTAAAATACATAATCCTTTTATAATACATACATATATTATTTTAGATTTTGTGACAATAGAAATTTTTGTATTTAATCACCTCTATGTATACAATTATCACCTCCATGTATAATAGTGTTAAATTTTAAAAATATATTCAAACACAATTCATGACAAATTATTATGTTGTAAAAAAAAGGATATATGAAATAGGATTGGTTTGTTTTTTTTTAGAAAACTCAATTGTTTACCTATACAATAAAATTCGATTATATTTATGCAAGTACACGCTTAAGTTGATATTAAAATTACATATACATACACACATAATATGAAATATACACTGAATTATTTTTACAATATAAAAACAACAAAAAGATGATTTAGTTTTCATTTATTCATTTTTTGTGTTTTTTTTCTCTCACAAATTATTGAATTCTTTTCCATTTTAAATAAATATACCAATTTTGATTTCATGGTGAATAGTAAAAATATGGGATTTTCAATAATAAAATTCATGTTTACATTAAAAAAATAATTTTTTTTTTTTCTCGAATATCCCAATTGATTGGATGTAGCATATTTGATAGAAAATCATAAAAACAAAACGAAAAAAAAAAAATTGTAATAAAAACGATTTTATAAAAGGATAACAAACAAGAATCGCCTGATCGAATATTCAGAGAAATATTTTTTTCTTTTGTTTTTTTTTTGGTATATAAATTCTCATATGAGACGCTTAAAAAAACAAAGTGATCCAAATCAAAAAATTGTTCATTTCGAGAAAAATTACATATAAGATTATTAGGGGAAAAAAATAATTTACTTTAAACGGTCCAATCCTGGCATTGAGAGCGATAAAAAGCAATGTTATAAACAAAAGTGCCCTTTTGCTCTTTTTCATTGGAAGAAAAATGGTGTAGCAAACTGTTCGCAAGCTAGTCTTTCATGAAACCAGATAGTGAAGGAATTTTTATGGCAAAATTTTGTGAATGCATTTAATTCATTACTTAAAAAAGCGATCTAGATTTAACTTCCTTAGCATGTAATGGCCTTACATTTAAAAATTTCTACTTAATATAAATTATTATTGAATTAAAATAAAAATTATTTTAAAATCCAAATTTTCGCGGTTAAACCATTTCTATTTTGATCGTCTCATATATCGTAAAATTTGAATAAATTTCGATAAGTTATTTACAAAATAATATTTTTCTATTATTGCGGTATTTATATATTTTCCACATTTTCTAACAACATTTTACTCTCACCATCCCTCTCTTTCTCTTTTTCTCTTTGTAAACAAAAATATATATTTGAAATCACTTTCTAATCATCACTTAATTTACATATTTTCAGTTTTAGGGTCTTTTAACCCTTTATTTATGAATTTTGATTTATAAAATTTTTTTTTTTGTTTAAATTAGGTAAAAATGATTTTCAATCTTCACTGAATTAATAACAGCAACAACAAAACAAAAAAAGTGTGTTTTATTTTGTAAAAGTTCTCACGCGTGTATTCTCTTGGATCCACTCATTCAAGCAAAAGAATTATAAAGAGTAAACACACAAAAAAAAAAGAAAGGAGAGTACGACTCTTTATTTTTTTTCTTGTTGAAAATTTAAATATGAGGGATAAATATAAGAGCTTTACCAGAGAAAAAAAAAACGCAGAACCAAAAAACAAATTTTATAAAAGGTTGGGAAAAAAAAGGATTGAATCGAAAAGTTTGTCATTAGAAATTCGCTATAAGCTAACAAACATTTTCTCTGTCATAAATTATGTATGAAAGGAATTAAGTCAAAGAGATCGTATTTCTGTTTTTTCCGTATATAAGAGTTTTATATTAAAAATAACGTAAATTTTTTAAAGTGAGAATACTTTAAGGGAATAAAACCGTTATAGAACAAAAAATTTGATGTTTTGTCAGAAAAGTTGTTATACTTTAATATTTTTCAGCGAATTGGTTTATTAAGTGGCAATTTAGTGGAATTTTCTTCTAATTAAAATTTTGCACAAAATAATGGCTTAATTTCTGTTAATTTTTTTAAATTCTGGGCTTGTTTTTTTTGTTGGACACATTTTGATTTAAGTACATATAGCTTGATGTGTTCAAATATCCACAATTTCTTTTTTTTAAATCAGAAGGCGTAGAAAATATTTTACATAGACAATTTGAATGAGATTTTTCCTTCCTCTCTCCAAAGATTTAAAGGCGGTAAAATTAAAAGAGAGACGATACTGGAGAGGCGTTAAAATTAAATTAGAAATTGTACTCTATCTATGTATGTTTGTTTTCTCTGTACGAACTGCAATAATTAATTTTTCAAGTATACATAAGATATTGTTTCTCTTTTTCATTAATTGCTCTCACTTTGAAATTTTGTTATAAATTTTTTATTTTTTAAAATTCTCATTTTCAATTTGTGTAGCTCTTAGTTTGCAAACAATGAATTTCATTTTTAAAATTCAATTAAATTTTTTTGATTTTTAAGTTTCCAAAAAAAATCATATTTTCCTACATAATACGAAATCACTATTATTTTAAATACATGACTAAATTTAAGTTTTACGAATTCTCTAAAAAAAACGGAAACATTTTTTTACACCAAATTTTGTTTCCTTTTTTATTCTACATTTTAAATTTAAAGATATTGCTAATATTTTAAAATAAATTTTAAAATTAGAACAAAATTTTTATAATTTTCATAAATATTAATGAAAATTGCGTAAATTTATTATTTCTGAGTGTGTAAATTCTACCACCATCGCCTCCACCACCAATATTTAAAATTTAAAATTATAGTTTCAATTTCAAAAACATCCAATTTAACATTATAGTCCCCTCCCCCACCCCATATACATCCGTATATTATATAGGAATATTTACTTATATTGTTTTTAACAATGAAAGCAATTTAAAACAAAAAAAAAACAATAAGCTATATGTTACCCGATATGTGGGACAATTTGTGAATGTATAAATAAAAGTGAAAAAAAAGGAAAGAGAGAAGAATTCAGGAGGAATTCAATATGTAAATTGAATTCCAAGAGAAGCTGAAACGAATTGAAAGTAATTGTAAATATGCGAGTAATATTTATATATATATATATATATATATATATAAGGATATTTTATGAATAAATTGTAAACTATTTTTTATATATATATATACTTACATACATAGTATTTTGCATATATTACATATTTCGTCAATGAAAGAGAAAATTTAACTGGATAAAAATCTTTTAACTTATATAACTATTATTAAACATTTTCTCTTGTCGTGCTTCTCTTTTTTTTCCAATTTTTTCTTTCTTTTTTGCTTTTGTTATTACAATTATTCTTTTTCTTCGTTGTTCCTCCCTATTTTACATTTCATAAGTTTTGATTAGATATACAGGCCTACTACTGTGATAATATACAGGCCTATTAATATACAGGTTATTTCTTGAGAGACGGACATTTAACTCGTCACCTCATAATTCTTCAATAGAAACTCTATCATTATCGTAAATTGATTTTAAGCAGATTTCTCCTTTTATGCTTCTAATGCCTCCTTCTTGTATAAAAAATTTTATTTAAATGTTTTACAATGCACATTGAGTTTATAGAAGTGGGAAGAGAAAACCCTTATTACTCAGATTCTCGCACTGTACTACTTATTGTTTCTCACATTCTTATATAACTGCTTAAAATTGGACAAAACCTGAGAGAATGTGTATAAAATGTGTATAAAAAAATGTGTATAAAAAGTGTGTTAAAGAAAAATATTAAGATTTATTTGGCCAAATTTGAAATTATAAATCGAAATATAAAGACCATGTAGTCATAGTTGCCATTTCTTGTGGTTTACTATTCTTTCACAAATTCGGAAGAGTTTTAGCAATATGAGAAACTGTTGATGTCTATTATCGCAGCCATATCGTATAAGCTAAGTAAATTTTTAAGTTATCATATAAGTTTTACAATAAATGCTCTGAAATTATAGTGTGTACTTATATACAATTAGATTATTACTGTATATAATTTTCCATAATATATGTGATACATTGTATTGTATTATAGTCAACTTTCCTCCGGAAAAATTCTCAGAATTTATTATTATTATAATTGTAAAAGCATACACAGTATAGAAAAAATAGCAGCATATAATATTATAAGAATAAAATCAAAACAAAAATGGAACCGAAAAAAAAAAAATCAAAAATAACGAAATATGTACAAGGATATAATTTTATCTGCGTAGGCTTGCCACAAATATTTTACGACTTTCTATATATACATATGTATGTTTGTATACCCAAATGATATAGTCGTAAGTTAACTTACAATTTTATAAACTATATTCAATATTAAGTGTTCATATACAATTTTTGTATATAACTTTCAATGTTTTCAGGGGCTGTATATGCTGTATATGTAAAGTGGTACACTACTTTATTTTATATACAATGAATTATCATTCTGTGGATTCAACGTGGTCTCATATGGTTATCATATGGTATTTAGATTTAATGTGAGAGAGAGAGAAAAATAGCAAAAATATTATTCTATGAAATCTGAATATGCAGAAAATAATACACGGTGTAGGTATACCGTAAATATATGTGTACATATAGATTTTATAAGAATTATTGTCTTATATTAGATGGCAAAATACATATATATTTTCTATATTTTCTATATATATATTTTCTATATATATATATATATTTATACTTAAATGTACTAATAAATGCCACGAAAACCACTTATCATATACTCAACTATATCTGTACATATATATTACAAAAATTCAAATCCAATTATCATATGAAAACATTGAAACTATAAATTCTTAAAATCAACATTTTTATATTTTATAATATGAATGGCATTTCGCCAAGCTGCTATGTTAAAAAATTGCAAGTAACAAATTGACAAAATAATTGCTCTACTTACAATATTAAAATGTATATATGAGAACGGTTTCTGTATAACATTTTAAAGCAATTAACATTTTTTTGTTAACAGTTTTTTTGTATAGTTCAGTTTTAATTAAAATTAACATAGTTTTATACTCTCTGTACACTCTGGTTTTTTATTCTTCCTTTCAATCTCCCTCTCTCTCTCGTATCAAGAGCACATTGCGAATCACTTTGTAAATTTTGAAATTTCTTTAATATTGCATAACCTTATTTAAAGTTTAACTCTTATAACAATAAATTTAATTCTTGATAAAATTTTTAATTTTATTTTTATGTTAAATTGGTAATATACGATATTGTGCTTTTAGAATCAAACAAAAAAACTTATTGGCAATATTCTTACGAATTATTGCATACAGTAGGTAACACAGGAATTACCATTACTGTAGTATAATATAGCGGCCGGTATACGAAAGAGAACAGGTTTTAATTTCAAAGACTGAATAATATTTTGGGTCTGTTTTATCATTAATAAATACTGGAGTGGAACTATTGAGAAGACAGGATAATTTTTTGCATAATTTTTGAGACTGGAGAATTAGAGCAGAATTAAGGAAGAAAAGTTAGGTTTTTTTTTTTTTGTATGGTATTGGTATCGAAAATTTGAGAACCATAACGTATTTATTGAGGTTATACATCAGCTGACCATATAGCCTTGGCAAAAAACAAAAATTGGTTACTAATATAATGAAAGAAATATACTAACGATATAATAAAAATATAGAACGTATATGTTATACCGTAAAACGAATTTTTAATAATCGTATTTTTATACCGTAAATAGTATTTTTTAATATCGTAAATCATATTTTTAATACCGTAAAATGTGTTTTCAATATCGTAAAAATTATATTATTCGTGAATGTGAAAGTTTCTTATGCGTATTGAACCAGTTTTGTTTAAGACCGTATTTTAAGAAGAATAGATACAATATTGTTGCATTGCAAATTTCTTGACATACAATATTGTTGCATTGCAAATTTCTATTCAGAAATATCGTAAAATAAATGAATATTCATGCCAATTTTATTATATGTCTATAGATAATACTCGGATATATGTACATATATAGGCGTACACATACAAGAAATATGAGAATAATGAATATTTATTAAGTAATGTATATGTATATATTATATTCTCCAATATCCTTATTATATGGTAAAAAAATTTGTATTATGGGAGAATCTATTGGTACTTTTATTTATTTATTCATGATTTTTTTTTGCATTATGTAACTGAATATTTTGTTGTACATGAAAATTTTGATTTTGTCTTTAAAAGTAACTTTCATTGAAGATGGTTTATTTTTACTGTTATTTCTTTTAATTTCCTTCATTTTCTTTTATTATTATTTGATATATTGAGTTTTTCTTCCTTCTCTGGAATGAATTTTTTTTGTTGTTTTTCATGTTTCTCTCTAGAATTTATTTTATTTATTTTATTCTATGGTGAAAAATGTAATGTAAAAATGTTTGATATTTTTTTGTATGTTCCTCTATCTTCTTCTTATTATTTTTCCTCTTTATTTTCATGTATATTTGTGTATTTTCTTTTCCTGTCCTTGGTTTATAAGGAATAGTAATTAATCAGTTGTAAATTGATCCATATTAAGGATGTTATCAAATTAGTTTCATCAAAAAAAAATTTTTTTTTTACTTGTATACTAATAATATGGTTTTCTTATGTTCTATTACAAGAATAGTTACATTTAATGTTTTCTGCTTTCGTTTTTTTTTTTCTACTATTTTATATGAGAGAAGCTCATTAATTTTACTTGATTGGAAAGTAAAATTTGTGTAATTCAAATACAAGAGAAATGAATGTAATTATAATAATATTTTGAGGAGAAAGAAAAAATGTGATATTTTTAAAGATAAATTAAAGTTTGAGGAAAATTCTAAAAAAATTATATAAGTATATACGGAAATTATTAGAATTTGGCTCAATAATATTGGTATAACAGTATGGTAATTGGGTTCAAGAACATCTGGTTATTATTTTTATAATAAATGAAATTTATTTTTTTTTAAAATGCATTTGTTTTTATTAATTTCTAGAGAATATTTAACAATTAATATTTTTGCATGTTGCATGAACTGTTGTGATAATTAATGTTACTGTTGTTACATTTTAGTTAATATTACTCGGGGCTTGGAGAAATTTCTTATTAAATAATTAATTTCAAGTATTATGTATATCTAATTAATTTATTATATAACATTAAAATAGAAATTTATATTGGTATACTCTTTGATCTTTTTGCGATAGTACTTATTATTTCCCATTAATTTTTTTAAAAATATAAAAAATTAATTAAAACTCGTTTGAATATTAAATTAACAGTATTTCTCAAATATCCAGTAATTTTTACGCTCTCCTTAATAAATTATACGAGTATTTCTTTGGTTTAAAATTTTATAGTCTCCTATAATACTCTTTCTCACTATATAAAACTCATATGCAAAATATAAAATTTTTAAAATATTATTTTTATAATATTACCATAAAAAAAAGAGAAATTTTCTTATTCTCTTATTTATTTCTATAAAATGTTAATTATACAATTTAATTATAATATATTAAAGTGACTGCTCATTGCTCAGCTCAGTCATCATGATTTAAATTTGAAAGAAAAAAAAATTCAAATCTCTCCATTCACTATATATAAATATGTATAAAACATGTATATATTATTTATACATATATATATAAATGTATGTGATAAGTGTTAACAATAATCATAAAAATCTCGGAAGAATGTAATAAAATTAAGGATGAAAATTTATTTAAAAAAAAAATGAAAAAAATATATAAAAATATACGCTAAAAAATTAATTAAAGAAGAGATATATTGGTGTAGAGATAGCGAGAGAGAGAGGGGAAAAGAGATGACATAAAAAAAACAACAAAACAAAAAATAAAATGAAAAAATTGTAAGGAAAATGAAATGAACTTTAAAACGATCACAGTCTTTTGTTTGAGATTTTTCTCTTTCTCTTTTCTGTTTTTTTTTTTCTCATTTTTTTCTTGCATTTGAATTTGACGAACAAAATGCAAAATAAAAGCAAGAGTTAAAATTTTATGATTCTTTTTTTTTTTTGTTGTTTTTGTTATTTTTGTGTTAAAAATGCTTGAAGGTTGAAAATATTTAAATCACGCTCTCGCTTCCAACATTTTATTATTCAATTTTATCTTTGAATAATTTAAAAAAAAAAAAACAGTAAGAAACCAGAAACAAACAGTGTTCCCATTTGGTAAAAACAAAATGTATCCAATTTCGAGGAAAAAATGTATCCAAAATGTATCCAACCTCATAAAGCAGAATTTTTATACCAAGCCGTCCTATTGTTGGTTTTTTTATTTATAGTAAATTCTTTAAGAAATCACATACAACTTCTATTATATTTTAAATGTGTAAAAAGTTAAGGTCAGAAAAAACATATGCATATATGTTGTTGAACTATGTGCTAAAGACAATTCACCATTAAAACGGAAAAATTTAAAAAAATATGTACAGCCAATGCATTTTCTATTACAACTAGCTTACTCCAAAATATTTCTGGTACGTTTTTGTCTAAATGTTCTAGATTTGAATACAGGAAGAGGCAGCACACATTTAATAAAGCAGATTTCTTACTTTCCTTTAGTAAACTCGGAAATCTGCTTAGAAATGCCAGGAAATAACACTTTTGAAAGATAAAGCAATTAAGCGTTTTAATATTAGCAGCATTTTAACAGTTTTGTAACATTTATTTAGTGTTTAGAGAATAAATGTATCCATATTTCAGCAAAATTTTGAAATGTAGCCAATTTCAGCATTTTAGCAGATTTGAGTATCTTTGTATCCAAGCTAAATTTAAAGCAAAAAATGTATCCAAATGGATACAATTGTATCCAAGTGGGAACGCTGGAAACAAACAAAAAGAAACCAGAAAGAAAACTCTGTTTGATTGCAAATACTGCCATGCTATTAGTTGTTATATACTGTATATTTTTATCATGACAGTAAATCTTAATGAAATGTTGTGAAAAAGAACATTAAATATATATATTTTTTTTTCTTCTTCACTCTTTTTATTTTATGGATAAGGAGCACTGATAAAAAGTATTTTTATTGCAACTTTATCCCGTTAATTTAATAAAATATCTTAAGTGAAAAAAAAAATATAGAAATTCACAATATTCATTTTGATTGTTATCTTCATTCTCATTTACAAAAAAAAAAATTGCTATACTCTCTCACTTAATATACGCAAATAACTCTAAACAATATTTAAGGACTTCATTTCCTTTTAGAAATAATGTTAACAATAGTAATAATTATTAAAAAAAACAGAAAGAGAAAAGAGATAAAAAAAAATGAGTGAAAAAAAGTTGCAATGGTTGTATTTAGTTTTTTTTTTTAATTTAGTTTAAAATTTTAATTAACACAATTAAATTTGCAAAATAAAATTTATGGAATGAATAAAGAAAATTGGCTTTTATTTTTTTCCAGTTCTTTGGGTAATTTTCTTTAACTAATAAAAATTTATAAGACCTTGTACATAAATATTATATAAGTAGTTAAAGAGAAATTTAATTGCAACAAATGCATTTTGCAATAAGTTAAATTTTAATTGAATTTTTTTTATCGTATATACAATGTAGGTTGTAAAATGGCAGGTTTTATTTATTATTAGCAATTGTATTTTCAAACAAATTTAAAATATAAAGCATGTAGAATGCGTTCCATGTATTATACATATATTATGTATGAAATTTTACTAGCCTATTAACTACATTACTATTATTGTAGTTAACGTATCGTATCGTACACATTTTTCTGTTCTCAATTAATAAATTTACAGAAATTATAAATAAAAGAGAAAAATTAATAGAATTAACAGAATTTATTGCCGGTGACGCATTAATATAAACTGCAACGACTATTCTGTGATGTTTCGTATGACTCTCACTGATGCAACACTCTCACTGAGCATCAAACAGAAGATCATGTAATATTTCGGTAGCATTTCATGTAGTAATGTAGTATTATTTATCTCATTGAAAATAGTTGAAAATAAACATTTCCAACTAAAAAGTTTTGAGAATTTCTCTTGTTATATAAAAGTTCTTCTCTCATAAAAATTTTTCTACAAGAGAAATAATGTAAATACCCGCATATTAAATCAACAGCTGCTGCTATAGCACTTGCTATAATATTTTTTTTTCTTTAATTTTATAAAAAGGATTTTTTATTTTACATTTTTTATCTTATAAAATATTGACTTTAGTCATTCATCATTCTGGATAATCTGTTGAATTTAATTGATGATTAGCATAATTTTTTTTTCTATTCGTATACATAATACATGCATAAAATTTCTAATGTGTATACGTATACATTTTTTTCGTAATTTGTTGAATAAAAAAGCAGCTAACCTAATATTCTTTGAATAATTCGAATTTTATAATAATAATGAAAAAATTATGTTAAGAAACTTTTTTGATTTATATAACAGTTATAGGCATAAATTAATATAACAGTAATAATTTAAAGAGATTAATTACAAAGTGTTAATTTCTTAATATAGTTTTTTGCACAATAAACAAGAAGTTAAATGGCATTAGTTAAGAAGCTTTTTTGATTTATATAACAGTTGTATAAGCATAAGTTAATATAACAGTAATAATTTAAAGAGATTAATTATAATATGTTAATTTTAATATAGTTTTCTGTACAATAAACAAAAAATCAAAAGCCATTTATTTAGTCGGTCGGTAAACTTTTTAATAGTCAATTTTTCTGCCTTTTCTCTCTTTCTCTCTCTCTCTCTCTTTCTTGGTGTTTTTCCAAAACTATTTTGAGTTCTATAGCAACTTTTATTAAAGACATTTTTTTTAAACAAAAACTTTTTAAATTTTATAAATTTTTATGTAAATAACTATATACGGCTATATAAATGTGTATATGACATGAAATTTATTAAGAGTAATTCACAAAATATGAATTAATATCGTAATATAAATATACCTACATCAAAGCATAATAACTGTAAATAATCCAATTATAAAAATTTAAAGTAAAAAAAAAATATTTTATCTTCATTCTTGTCATATACATTCATACATATATGCATGTACCCCCACAAATGTATACCGTACCAACATTTACGTTAAGACATAACTCACATACATACCTACACATTTAGGTATAGGTGGAAAAATATGAAAAATTTTAAATCATGCAAAACTCGTGTGTTCATGTTTAAAAATATATTTTAAAAATTGTTTACATATAAAATATATTAGAGGCGCTTACCGTAACCGAAAAAAGAAAGCTACTAAAGAATATTAAGTTTTTAGTTTTTTGATTTGTTATAGTAGTAACTTTTCACATGACTTGCCATACACAGAATGACAGCTAAAGTGACAGCATAAATATATTCCCCCTTTTTTTTTAAAAAAAAAAACTTTTATCGTTTTTTATTTTTTTTTTTCTGTTTTTCCTTCAAAAACAAAAAAAATAACATATAAATTGCCAGATTGCCTGTCTGACGCAAACAAACACATGCATATAAATAAAAAAATTTTTATTTTATTGTTGAATATTTTTCCATATTTTCTGGTTGGTAAGAGCGAACAAAAAATAAAAAGAACGCAAAACAAAATTTCATAAAAGTTTTTTTTTAAAAGGTAACAAACAATACAATATCGTAGAACATAAATTTTCTAGAAGAGAAAAAGGCGGGATAGGGCCGAAAGGATAACTATAAAACATATTTCTTTCTTTGGTCTTTATTATACTTAAATCGTTAAATTTATTTAACAAATCTTTATTTTGTTCTGTAGAGGTGCAGGGGTATGAACTGTTTTCTCTTTAAATCTATTATGTACATCTGATTTTGACACAATATGTACGTACCCACATTCGCATGTAAGAGAATTTATATACATATATAGGGAATTAATCGGTCTATAGAATTTTAATAAATTTTTTGAAAACTATTTATAATTGATTTGTTGAAATAGAATGGCGGAAAAGTTTTTCTATTAATATTGAATTTAAAGTGTATAGATTAGAGATTTGAGAAAAATTTTATTGAAATTTAAATCGATAAATTTGTGTCGGAAAAAAGTTTTGGAAATTTTATTAAAAAATTAAATTAAACCAATTAATTAACAGTGAAGAACAAGAAAGTGTAAAACAATTTTTAAAATTGTATACTCATACAAAATGGCCGAAATTATTAAAAAAAATTTAAGCCTTTTAATTTCCGCCACCTTCATGGTTCACTTCCAAACTAATAGCATTTATACTGTCCTTGAGTGTTTGAAAAAGGTTGCAGAATTTTTATATTTGTTTTGATAATTGAAGTTGTATGTTCAAAAGAGTTTGATCAAAGAGAATTGAACAAACTTTAAACGTTAATTAGTCTTTTGGAATCAGCGTTCCCACTTGGATACAATTGTATCCATTTGGATACATTTTTGCTTTAAATTTGAGCTTGGATACAAAGATACTCAAATCTGCTAAAATGCCGAAATTGGCTACATTTTAAAATTTTGCTGAAATATGGATACATTTCTTTTCAAACACTAAATAAATATTACAAAACAGTTGAAATGCTGCTAATATTAAATCGCGAAGTTGCTTTATCTTCAATAAATGTTAATTGCTGACTATTCTAAGCACGTTTCCGAATTTTTTACAAGAAAGTAAAAAAGATGCTTTATTAACTGCCTCTTCCTGTATTCAAATTTAGAACATTTATACAAGAACGTACCAAAAATATTTTAGTGTTAGCTAGATGTAATAGAAAATGCATTGGGTGTACATATTTTTTAAAATTTGTCCGTTTTCATGGTCAATCGTCTTTACCGCATAGTTCAACAACTACAGAAGGCATATACGAGTATGCATATGTTTTTTCTGACCTTAACTTTCACATTTAAAATATAATAGAAGTTGTATGTGATTTCTTAAAGAATTTACTATAAATAACAAAACTCATATTGTGGAATAAAGCAAATTAATATTAATTATGGGTTAATTTGTACAAAATAAGACAACTTATTATAATAATGCTATTTTACGAGGTTGGATACATTTTGGATACATTTTTTTCTCGAAATTGGATACATTTTGTTTTTACCGAGTGGGAACACTGTTTGGAATTACAGAATTACCAATATACAAACATATGTAAATGAGAAGCAAAAATGATTTTGAGTACATATGAAAAGTTTTAAAGAGAAAAGCCAGAGAAAAGTTATTCTTTACTCCAAAAGTATGGATTCCGAGAGAGTTTACAGAGATCAAAACCACAGATCAGCTTTATGTGCATTCTCACTCCAATAATCACTTTACAATTACAATTATATTGAAATATGTATATGTACATTTTAATAACCAATTTGATTTTCATTCATAATTTTTTAGTTTTTATTACATTTTATATTAGATATGCTGAGGGGAGAATATTTGAGGTACATATTAATAATTATACACGTTTCATAAAGGAATTTTTCTCTAAATTTAATATAAATTAAATTATAAATGTTTTGTCATATACAGGCAGGAAAGAGAAAGTAGGTTGGAGTATAAACCTAATGGAAAATATTCCTGTAACCTGTTATTGTAATGTTCATGTCAATTACTTTAAATTTTAATCATACTCATATACAACAATACTCATACAATACAATACTCTTATTATGTTAAAATTAATTTCGAAAAAAAAAATCTCTTTTAAAAGTTATTCAAATTCTTTTAATACAAATATAATTGAATAATATTAAAATTACTTTAATTAAAATGAACAGATTCTAATGATTTTAAATTTATTAAAAACTTTTTTCTGTTTTAATTAAGAGCTCAAATATGATAATGAATATTAAATTACTTTTTATATAGATTTAATTGATTTACAAAGTTAAAAAGAAAAGTGAAATTCAATTAAGTGTGAGTAAAGTTTGAAAATTTTCTCATTTATTTATTTTATACACATATACACATATATACATATGTATATATTGTTAAATAAGATTAATTTTTTTATTAAATTTATTTTTTATTTATTCTACATTATTATTATATTGACCATATTTAAAAAAAAAAGTATTTAAATTGAGTTTAAGTAACTTTTTATAAATTTATCTCATGTAATTTTTATTTTTGTATCAAGTTTATAACACACGCTGTACAAATATATTAGTTGTAAAGTAATTTATTAATATCACGCTACATTTAAAATGTACATGTGGTGTGTACTTGTGTACGAATATAAATATGTATAAAGAAGAATAAAATTTATTTTAAAATTTTTATATGCATGTAAGATTTTAAGGTTATTTTGAAAAAAATTTCTTTGTTATCATTAATTTGTCCGTAAAACTTTTGTACTTTCAGAAATTTGACTCGTTTTAGATTTTGGGGATTAGAGGTATTTTCTCTATTTCCTATTGAATCTTTGAAATCAATACGTTGTTAGTATATTAATGAGTTCTTGCTTCTGCAATATGTGATAAGGAGCTGCGTTTCTTAAAATAAAAAAAAATTTATTGACAAATTGATCGATATTTTTTACTTTTGTTTCAATTTTCATGGCACATAAAGTGAGGTAACTAGTTCAAATGAATTCTTATCTCACGGCACATAAAGTGCAGATACCGCTCGAAGTGTAGTCTTATCTCACGGTATATAAAAAATAGATAAAGCATCAAGTTCACCTTTATCTAACAACATATAAAGTGCCATTACCCCATCAATTGTAGTCTTATCTTTCGGCATATAAAGATCGATCACCACATTAAGTACATTCTTATCTTACGGCATATAAAATTCGTTCACCCCATCAAGTGTATTCTTGTTTCGCGGTATATACCGTGCGGTCACCGCATCAATTGCAATCTAATTTCATAGCATATATTATGGAGTTTGTTTAACAATAAACCCGACAAATTTTTTTTTATAAACTCCAAAGATTTCCACACTCTCCTATAAACACGATTATTCTCTCATTTTTTTTTTCTTAAAATAAAATGTGCTTATTTAAAAACCATTGTTCTCATTCTTAATTTTGTTTATTTTTTTTTTTTCTCTCTTTTGAACAACGAAATTCGCTCGGAAAAGGATATGAAATAGAGAGAAAAGTTTAACTTTAATGAAAAAACAGCAGATTTAAAGAAAAGTATGTAAAGAAAAAATTCATAGAATTGAAAAAGATTACATTATTTTTTGTCTCACTCTTATTAAAGTTCTTATTATACTCGTAATTTCATATAAAATTCTTTTTGTGACTTAAAGTTAATATTCAATTTTGTACGTTTTAATAATTTGTGCAAGTTGAAAAGTTGTATGATTCTTGCTTTTAAATTTTCTCATTTTATTTCTTTCTTTATTTTTTTTTTGGCAAATATGCTTTAGCAAATTCAGCAGAAAACAATTTTTTATCACTCTTTTTCTGTATTTAAAGAGTAAAAATATTCATAAAACAAAAAATAAAAGAAAAAGAGAACAACAGAAATTTTAAAATGTTGTGCGTTAGCAACTTGTTTTTTTTTTACTAAGTAGTAAATTTTTAAAAAAAATTTTTTAATGTGTTTGTAATTATTTTACATGTTTGAGAGTAATTTAGTTAATTTAGAGTAAGATTTTTAAAAGTTACATATATATTTTATGTAAGTACACAATGCAGTATAACAGTTTATAATTTAGTATAATAATGATGCAAAGTGCTTATTAGTAAAATTTTAAAAGAAATTTGTTTTTTTGGCCAAGTTCCATGTTATCGTTTATGTGTTAATTTTTCAAAAAATTTTTTGTAAAAGAGATAATTTTAAAATATTATGCAGAAAAGTAGGTATAGGCGTTTCTGAAAATGCCAAATACTGAATTTGGCTCGAAAATTTATACTGTATAAAATAATTTCTTAAAAACTTTAATGGTTAACTTTTATAATTAAAAAATAATAAATTTTAGTATTATACTATAAAGAAAAATATTTTCTATTTGTAAATATTAAAAATGTTAAAAGCGGAAAAACTTTAATGGCAAATATATTTTTATAATTTAATTAAATTTGCTCAGAAATTATTAATATTCTTGGCTATTATGTTAATTTTCTCCGAAACTAATTAGAAATTCTGCAAGAAACAAGTGAATTGGTAGTTTTCAATTTTATATTATATAGAATTATGATATTCTCTTTAGTTAAACTTGAATGGAGATAGTAACAGTGGAGAATTAAAGAAAAAAATTTACGATCAAATTAAAATTTTTGAATTATTCTCAAAATATAAAAAATATTTTCTGCTCATATTTTAAATTTATACTCGTATACTATTTTGTTTTATCATGTTCCATTCTCACTTTGAGCTAAAGCCATTTGTATAAGAGAATAAAATTTCATGAGAAAATAACGGTATTCATTTTGTTTCTCAACTATTATGTTGGTGAATGGTGAATTTACGAAATATGTAGACTTAATTTTTGATCGTATCTTTTCCTTTAAGTAAATTTTACAATAAAATTTAAAATTTAATTCTGTTATCAATTTTAATAATGTGAGAGATCAATAATTTGTTTAGAGAGAATAATTGTGCAGAGTATAACAGATTGTAATTTCCATTGGATTTCAAAATTGTTCAATGGCTGTTGTTCGTAGTAGATATACTTATGATAATTGTTATCAATCTCACATTCTACAACACACTGGCTTTGCAGAAATAATAACAATAATGGTAATAAATATTAATATTATAACATGATCGTATAACAGTAACAATAATATAAAATAGTAGTAAATAATATTTATTAGAAAATTTTGATCCTTTTTTTTTTTGCAGTGTTCACAAATAAATTATTGTCTTGACATAATACTCGTATTAGCTCAAAATTAAAAAGAGAAATTTTCTGTAAAACTCTTTTACATACTCTTATACATACTTACTGTCACATTTATATAAAAATAGAAATATCTATAAAAACATTTAATATACTACATATGTAGGTCAATTGTTTTTTATTCAAATTTTATCATGAAAATATCATTAGTCACAATGACATCATTTTTAAAGCTGTTTTTCTTATCGACGAATCATTGCTGAACTATCTATATTATGCATTGCATTATTTCGGCAAAAAAAAAATCTCTATGTGATTTAAGAATCATTTAGAAAACTATTTTAGTTTTTTTTTTTCTCTTTTTCTGTTGAAAATTAAGATTTAAACTTTTATGTTATTTAAGAAAATGAACGAAAAATAAAAAAGTTTTTTTTTACAAAAATTCCCATCGCAATTAAAATAATGTTAGTTGATAATATTTTTTAATAAAAAAAAAAAAACAAAAAAATAACAGAAAAAAAATCCTGAAATCAGCGAAGTATATAGAAAAAAGTTCATGTATGTCAGGTGCCAAGTTTTACGGTACATTTAACGTGTAGATTACTTTTATTATAGTGGTATACATCTACTTTTTTTTTTGCAAAGTTTATAAAATAAAAAAAAAAAATCCAGCAAATTTTGCATTTTCATTGCGATTAAGATTTATATAAAGAGTATATAGTGACAGATTGCAGTAGAGCAGATGTTATTTTAAAAGTGATTTGTGAAAAACTTGTATAAAATGTATAGAACTATGAGTTATTATTGCAATTTAAATTTAAATCATAAAATTGATAGTTCGTGACGGCGGCTCAGTCAGTCTAATTGAATCCAGAAATTTGTTTATTATTGCATTTTAATAATTTTGTGCGTGATGAACAAAATCTTGTGACATATATTGATATAACAGTTATATTTTTACGTATTTTAGTTGTATAACAGAGGCTCAAGTAAAGTTTGATCATATTTAATTTTAGCCGATTTAAATAATATTCGATGCTTTCTGTAATCCCATTTTTATTTTACAGATTTGTCTTTTAAAGATATTTCTGTAACAATATAACACTAAAGATAATTGTACAGGTTTTACTGTTGATTTTATGATTCTTTTCTCTTCAAAAAAATTTATTGTTCATCATTTTTGTTCATTTATTGCCCATTTTATTTTATATCAATTTTTTTTCCGATTCTCATAATTTGAATTTTTCGTTTTTAATTCTCAATTATTCACAATAATTATTCTCTTGCTTAATATAATTACATTTTAAAACTTAATAATAGCAGAGCGGAACCAAATTCTATTTTCACAATAAAAATTAAATTTTTTTATGTTAAAAACAAAAAAAAAGGAAAAATTCCATAGGGCCGAAATCAATATTTTATCGTCATCTCTTTCTTCTGTTCTCATTTAAAAAATGTTTTTATAAATTTTTATTGGCAGAAAAAACAAGAAAACACAACAACAACAAAAAAAAAAACATATTTTGCTTACATTTATTGCGTTCATTTTGGTTATCTGCACAGTTATGAGGCCAAGGTAAATATTTTCTTCGCTTTTTGAAAAAGCAAAAACAAAACAAAAAAAAGTTATTTTTGTTGTTATTTTTTTACTGACTTTTTTTTACATTTTTTGTGTTTTGTTTCTGTTTTTGAACTGAAAACAACTTTTTGTACATTTTTATAGTATAGATTCTATACTCTATACTTCAAAGGGAATTTAAAGGGGAAAAATATGTTCGAAACTTGGGTATTTTAAAGAACGTACTTATACCTATACGTCTATGCAATATTTATAAATATTTATTTTCTCTGTTTTTTTGTTTTTGTAAAAATTTATGAACTTGTTAAAGTACCTACTTCGTAGCATTTAAAGGGAAATTTCAGTTTAATTTTTTCTCTGTTGAATATCGTGAAAACAAGAAGTTGAAATTAAAACTTTAAGTTTTAGAAAATTTTCATATTTAGTTTTTTTTTTTTTTTTGTTGTTGTATAATTATTTCACCTTTAGCTTTAACGTACTTAATTTTAAATCTTAGCAATTAATATTTTATTATTCTTAATATTTGAGTTTTTCGAAAGTTGTTGTTCGAAAATTTATTTTTTCAAAAAGTATTAGAGATTTTACTAGATATCATGTCAGAAGACCTGGTCTTGAAATTTCAATTAAAAATTTTGAATTTTTTTTTTGTTTTCAAGTTCTATGTGACGGTTTCTATAGAGGGTTCTTGGATTTTTGAATCAACGTTTGCATTATTTTAATATTAAGGGAAAATCTGAAATTGAAAATTAATTTTGAAATTATTTTTAATTGGCAAAATAATTTTGCATTTTCTCGTACTTACAAAATTTCAAAAATTTTCAATTTTTTGATTTTTAAACAATAACATTTTTCTAAGGTTATTCTGATTCTTCTTAAGTTTTTCTTTCTGGAAATTATTGTAAATTTTAATTGTAAACATAAGGCTTTTAAGAAATTTTCAAAATTTTCTCACAAATTTTTTAATTATTTCCAATTATCACACATTTCATCTGCATTTATTTCAAAATATAACAGAAAATTAAATCATAACTAGAAATTTGTAGTTGTGATCATATTGTAGATATCGTTGACTGTAAGGCTTTTCTTGATCTCAAGCCTATATATTTAAAAAGAAATATGAAATAGAAATACATCCAGTAATCTTCGAATCATTACGTCTTTTATACTAGAATTTTTCAATTTTAACTCATTGTTATTGCATTGTACTCAAAATAATATTGAATTATTAAAATTTGGGATTATAAAGAAGCAACCAGTGTTAAAAAATTTTTAAAGCCTTTTTTAATTCTCTTACAATCTCAATAAATTATATAAAAATATCAATGATTTTCCTTAAATTCTTTTTTATTTAGTCATTATTAACGGAATTCAATTTAAAGGTGAACATAAGCTTTTTGAATCAGTTCGGAACGGATTGAAACAAAAATTGGAAATTTTAAATAAAGAAAATATAACTGTTATACATTTGAACTGTTATACATTTATAGTGTTATATTTTTATACTGTTATATATTCCGATTGTTATATGCATATTCTCTAATAGAATGTAAAAATTTACTTCAATCATAACATTGAGTTATGAATTATAGCCTTCCTGAGATTAGATGTTAAAAACCGATAGAGGGCGTATAAAATTTATATAAAAGTTTTTCTCCCTGCGGGATTTTATTTTCGTATTAAAGACCGAAGTATTAAAATGTTTATGGTGAAATTTCAGAAACCGAATAATAAAATAAATTTTCTCTTTTTTTTTTTTTTGTTATTACTCTCTTTTTGTATATTTTTTATTATTTTTTGTTAATTTATAATTTTAAAGAAAAGAAAAAATTTTATTTTTGGAAAATTAAAGAAAAAATTTTCAGAAATCAAAATGGAATTGTTATCATGATAATTGAATTAAATTCTTGAATATAAGAGAATAAAAAACCGGGGAGAGCACCAAAAAAAAAGAAAACATAAAATAAAGAGAAAATTTATGAATGAACAGAAGAAGATAGAAAGATGATGTAGCGAAATTTTTAACAAAAGGAAAAATTTATTCTTCTCTTTTTATTCTTGTTTTCTTCGGTTCACTGAAAGTGAATGTTCTGTCGTCGTTAAAGGATTCTTCTAGATACTGATGCCAAGAACGCAAAAAAAAAAACAAAAAATCTTAACATTTAATGACATTTGAAGCGTATCAATGATTATGGAGGTCATTTATAATTCAATCTTTAGATTATTCGTAAATTTTCTTTCATTAATTTTGAATAATTTTGTATTTTCTTCTCTCTTATATCTGCTTTTTTTTTAGGTACCTACCTTTTCTGATTATCTTCGTTTTGGGATTTGCCATCGTTTTTTTTTAAGAATACGAACAAAGTAAGCAAGAAAAGCCAAGAATTTTGATGAAAAATGATGATTTTAAAAAGTCAATTTCTAAATGAATTCCAAAGATTTTTTTCTTTTTAATTCAAAATCAAATTGATATACCCATAAAAAGGTGCTTTTCTTTTATTTTCTATGACAATAGGTTGTACCTCTGCTGTTAAGTTTATTTATTATACATTATTTTGATTTTGTCATATTGATTTTTTTTTTTGAATTCTGTCTGTTAATGAAATATGAATGAGAATTTAAGGATAAATTTTGGTATATTTTATGAGTGAATTTGATGTTTAAGGTTTTTTCAGTTAACGGAATAGATTGATAGGTGGCTTATGCAATTAATATTAAAATATTTGTATTGTTTTATATTTTGTAGTGTTTTTATACCAATATGATTTTAAGCGTTTGCCTTAGATTTGTCGAATTTCAATTTGTTGAATTTGTCAATATACCAGTGAATTTACATAGAAAGCTTAGTAATATATAGTAGGAAGGAGATTTCTAGCGATTCTATGATGTTGTTTTTTTTATCCTATTTCGTTCCTGCGAGGAGCATAGGATTGGTGCATGGTATTGTAGATAATTATGAATCAGTTTCTTACGTCCTTGAGTTTACTAGGTGGGTGATGAGCCTACCGTAGGTTTTTCTAGGATATTGGATATGTTAAAATGCTGTGTTGCGAAAATTGTGAGTATTCTTTAAAAATATTTATTATTTTAGGGGAACTAAAACAGGCAGTCAACTATAGGTCCAAATCTATTTGTTGTCGACTCTGATTTACGTCAAAATTCAGAAAATTTATTTGAAATTTTGAAAATTATAAAATATTATTAAAAAATAAATTATCATAAATTTAATAAACATGCTTAAAATTTTCATATATACATTTTATGTAACACATGTAAGTTTTCATAAATACATGAACTTGTGTAGTAAAATTGTAATGACATCTGTCATAAAACAACAATTTTTAATTTATAAACTTGAAAAACTATACTATCATAAGAAAAAATGATGCAAAATTTTGATATAATTTTTCAAAATTTTTGCAAAACAAAAATCACAGTAATTTAAAATCACTGTAAAACTTACTTGCACATATGAGTGTATAAATTATGAGCATAATATTGAAATTAATAATATGACAACAGTACATAATTTACATAGAGGGAGTTGTCACAAAAATTTATCAACTAGAATTTCAATTCAAGAAAAGAAAATACTTATATCATATATGTAAATACCTACTTTAAAGAACTAGCTAGTTTTCCCTATACTCGCGCTACTGCTTTACGAGTATACACGTACTTGGTGTATTAGATTTACATAAATTTATTCTATTTAAATAATAATATTCTTTTTGAATAAAAAGAATTTCAATTTAAGAAGTGAAAAATTTCAAGGATATTTTCAACAAATTCTTTCACTATTTTTCTTTCTCAACATATAAAATATATTATTTAAGAATATTATTATTGTGATTCTATGTGCATACATTTTAAGGGTATTGCAATTCACTTATGAAGTATATTATTTGCCTTCTATGTGAAATAAATTTCTTTTTTTCTTTGTGTCATGTCTAATATAATAAATTGTATCACTTTCTAGTAACATTTAATGGCATATCATAAAATACAATTGCGCGTTTATGTTTACTCTCATATGTACTATGAAATTTAGTGGTTTAACCATTGCATGCAATTTACATTTTTGATATAGTTAAAGTTAATATACTTTTATAAACCATTCCTTATAAGTATATTATGTCGTAGTTTAAGAATAAAATATGGCACAGAATGAAAAATACCAAAAAGAAGTTAATGCAAATATGAAGTGCTATGATCTAGTTGGTTTTGCTATGTCATTTATTTTATAAACTAATTTGCCTCACTACAAAGCTTTAATATAGAATTTATTAGATTTAAATGAAAAGTATAATGCGTAAAAAATACACTAGATTTATATTTAGCAAACGGCAACCGAGCTTCAGTTCCATTTCCTTTGGCTGCAGCGTCGTAAAGTTTTATAATTTTTTTCCACCGCGGACATGACAGTAAACAAATGTTTAAGCAATGATTACTAGCAATTTAAAAAAAGAGTGTAGAACGTTTATAATTTACATTGAATTTTTGTGAAATTTTGAATTCTGTTTCTTGTATTTTAACAATTTTAAATTCAAAACTATTCAACGTTTTCCTGGTTCCTTATATTTAATTCGATCAACTTTAAATTTTCTTCTCTGACCTCCTTATTTCGCTTCATATACTACATATGGTGATAGTATGTGTTTATGGGAAACAATTTGCAAGTGTCAGCGAAATCATTCTATTATTTTTTCTTATTATTTCTTTATAAAAGGAAACAAGAATATACAAATTTCATGTACTTACTTAAAATATACAAGATTGCTGTGCTATGTATTTATTTCGTATTCAATACAATTTTGTTCATAGATAAAATTTTTATACAAATACATTTTATGTGTACAATCAAGGTGATGAGATTTTCTTTTTTTTTTTCCTTTTTTAATCTACTTTTATATCCCCAATATCATTTGTTTTAAAATGTATAGAGCTATATAGTTAGTTTCTTATTTTGTCGCTTGTTTTTTTCTTCTTCAAAATCACCAGTTTGTTATGGTATTAAAAATTTATTTTCTATAATTTTTTATGCATCCTATAACATTTAAGTGTTTTTGGTTATTAATGATCTTGGTAAGATGTTGGTAACACTTTAGTTGAATAGCTATATAAGTACTATTCAATGTAGCTTACTAAGCATCAAATTATATGTGTATTAAAGAAAAATGGAAAGTAGTTTTACTTTATAGTATAGTGCGATCTAGCCTATTCTGAATTTATTTACCTATTTTTTGAAATTTTTAATTGAATTGATTTTTCTTATGAGAATAAGTTTTGAATTTTTATATTGAATTTATAAATAAATTGTAAGTTTTTATTTGAACTTAAAATTCATTAATTAAAATGTTTACTTTTAATTTAAATCAATTTGATTAAATATATTATATGTGATCCTTACAGGATTATCAATTTAGAATATTATTAGAATATTTGACTAGCTATTAACAAATTTGCAATATATAATTTTTTCGATTAGCAAAACATTTTTAATAGATTTTGCAGATTTTTGTATACCATTGTAAATGTTGGAACCTTCAAATTGTAGTACCAAAGTTTTTTCGTACAAAAATTCCCATTGTACCAAAATTCTATTAAATATTTTTAATTGAAAGTTTTCCATATTCTCGTTTTAGTGTGTCAAAACAAATATGAAATTTCGAATGAATATTGTTAAGAATTTTTAATAATAAGGCACCATTTTCAAGGAGTTTTCAAAGAAATTTCTGAAGAAAATTATGTGGTACATTATTTGAAAATTATTTGAATTGGTCGAAAAAATACCAAATTCAATGGGCTTCAAAATTATTTTTATTTCTATTAATATTTATTAAATTTTATTTGAAATGGTTTGTTTTTAATCATATTTTTCCTCATAAATACTAGATAACTGCCCAAAAGTATGCAATTTTTTCGAATTTTACAGGGTTCGTTCCATTATAGTTCTAGTTTGAAATATGTACCTATGATAATGATATATGAGTTTAAGAACTTTGAAAAGTAAATTTTACCATTGATAACCCGATTTCTATTAGTCGAGAAAATCGACAAAAACTATATTTGGGCGACTGTTTACTATATCACATTTTTTTTTTTCTAAATATTTCCGGATTTTTTTTTAAAATAATTTTTTATATGCTAGTATAAGTGTACATAAATATAATAAAATTTCCATTTTTTTTTTTTCTAAAAATTGTTATCACATAACATAAAAATAAACTAAATTTATTTGAGTAGAAAATTTTTGAAGCAGAAAACATTTTTAAGGATCTATATATAAGATTAAAAGTTTAATAAAAGAACATAACGCGAAAAAGCATTCAACTAAAAGTATTGTGCTTTAATAAAAATGAGTAAAGTATATAGGATTGAAATACCATCCTCATTCACAAAATGATTTCTTCTTTAATCTTAAGTAAGAGAAAAATAAAAAAAAAGAAATGCAAATAAAATTAAGAGAAACAAAAGGATTTACTCGCAAATTTCTGCTGTTTTTTTTTTTTTATTTTACAAAAATTTATTTGAAAAAGGATCTGTTTAAAGTGCGATAAATAAAAATATAGATTGAAAAAACTGTGATAAGTGAGTAGAATAAGTGAGTAGAAAAATAAAAACAACTTTTAAATCAGATTTAAATGTTAAGTTGCTAAGTAGTTTTTTATTTAAATATTTTTGAAATTTTATACTATATTTTTTTTTTGAGTGTGCTGTGTAGTAAATAAGTTGAATATAATAAAAAGTAATAAGAATTAGCTAGTTAACGAAATTTAAATATCATTTTAGTATTATTTTATCCAATAAATGCTTTGCTTATAGCAGATTTTCGGAAGCTCTTTAACTTTCCAACTATACTATAAGTAGAACTTGATATTTCAGAACAGTATTTACTTTTTTATATTGCCAATGAAGAGAAAATTTTAAAGCTAATTGAATGGGAAATCTTACCCATTCAATACTTATGGAATAAATTTTTTACAGAAAATTTTTTCCGGGAATTTAAAATTTAAAACAAGTTGACAGTAAATTATTTTCAATATGTCAAATAATTCTCAATATATAAAACAGTTTAAACCATTAAGTATAAATGCATAAATGAATATAGAAATTATGAATTGAGAGTAATATTTTGTAAGTGAATTATTATGATTGCTCTATGAAAGTAAGTGATGCAAAATAATTTCTGTTAGTGCAAATAGTTTAATCAATTATGTAAAGGGCATAAATTCAAATATTTTAGTATTCAATTTACTAAAGTGCAATATTATGTATTGAGAAATTTCGCTCAAAAGAAGAGAATTACAAAAAAATTTAAAAATACTGAGAAATATGCAGAAGATTGGTGAGAATGAAAAATAATTAGATATTGTGTTGTGTTGCGTTATCTTGTTTTGTGTTTTATTGTGATGTATTATATTATACTGTTTTGTGTTATGCTGTGTTGCGTTGGGTTGAGTTGTATTGCGCTGTTGTATGTTGTGTTACGTTTAGTTGCGTTGTGTTAAATTTTGTTGTGTTGCATTATATTTTGTTGTTTTATGTCGTGTTCTGAATTTGTGATATATTGTATGAAGTTGTGTTGTGGTGTATTGTGTTGTAATGTTTTGTAGTGCATTCTTTTGTGTTGTGTTGCGTTGAGTTGAGTTGTGTTGTTGTATTACGTAGAGTTGCGTTGTGTTGAATTGTGTTTTGTTGTATTATTTTGTGGATTAATATTTTGTTTCGCATGCAAAAGCTTTAGTTTTATTATGATGAGATTGGTTTAACTGTTTGCAGCCGCTTACAACGAAATTATTTGAAATACTCTGATTCTGTATTACATAAAAATTCAAAATTAATTACTTTATACGAAATTTTCAATCATTTAAAATTATTTTCTCTTGTAAATTCTCTTGTTGTTTAGTATTTTGTTCGTTAATTATTTTCTGTTCGTAATCGTTTAATATAGTTATGTATCTTGTGTATTAATATTTTATGTTAATACATTTGTTATATTGATTTTCTTGTTTGCGATCAAAAACATTCACTAATTTTAATTTTAATACAAACTTTTATAAAAATAAAATCTTTTTATTATTTTTTTTTTTAATAAAAACAGGAAAAAAACTTGTTAACAATTATTATTAATTAAAATTTAATTATACTCATTGTACAAGATTTTCTTATTATATATTCAGTGATTAAATTAATATTATTTTAAATAAAATACATTTTTTTTTTTATATTTTTTAATTAAACTTTGTTCAGAAAATTATAAAATATAAATTATCATAATATATCTATATACACAATAATATAAAAATCAATTGAAATCATAATGTAAAAGTTTTGACATTAAAGTGGAAAATAAAAATATGCCTACCGTAAAAATATAATAATAATGAAACAATTTCACATTATATAACATAATTCACATTTAAAATGAAATTTATATACAAGAAAATACAAAAAACAAAAAAAAAAACCAAAAAAATTATTGTAATTTTTCGATTTATAATAAAAAAATAATATAATAACAACAATAACGATAATGATAATGATAATAATAATGATGATAACTACTATTATAACAGTAAATATGAGAATGGTGGCAATAAATATAATAATAATAATATGTAAATGTTAAAATGTATTTATCTTAGCATAAACTTACATACACACATTAAAGGATATGAAAGAAAACAGCAAAAAAAAAAAAGTAAAAGAACAAATAGAAAAAAAAAAGAGAAAAAAGTAAATAAATAAATTGCTGTGGGAGTAGGGGAATTTTTTATGTATCAAAAAAAAAAAAATTTTATTTTTTATAATTTTTGGGCAATCACTCATCTTTAAATCGCTGTACAGTGAGAAATTTTCCTTAGGTCCGGAGAGAATTTTCTGAAATTTTAAGGATAGAAAAAAAAATTAATTATTTTTTCATTCATAATTTGAAATTTTCATATTATTTACGTTGAATGTGTAAGACGTGATTGTGTTTTTGATTTGAATATTTTATTCTTTTCACAAAATTTAATTAAGTAGCACAATTTTTTTTTGTTATTAATTTTAAATTTTTAATATACTTAGATAGGATGGTTTGAATTTAGTTTGTTTTCATTATCACAGAGAGTAAATTGCTTTTAGATGCTGATTGTAAATTGCTTCGCTTTTGCTATTAATAATAATTATATTACAACATTATTAATATAAATAAAAATTTTAGTATTTTCTGAATTTCCTGAATTGATCACCGTTGAATCCATAGTGCTCATCCATGCATCCACTTTTGATTATAAGCCTCAGGAAAATATAGGTAACATTATGTGATGATGTAGTTAATTCGGGTGTTGCCAAAGTTTACCTCTTCTTCTTGCTATGCGATGGGCACTGGGCAGTGATACACCAGGTATTCCTGGCACGTTGCAATTTTTGCAGAGATTGCTAAATGTCAGTCAACCAGCATAAGATACCGTGTGCACAACAGAGATAATAGCGTCTTCGTTTTTACACAGAGTCCTTGCAAGACTAGAGGTTGAAAGATTTACCTATCTTCTTTTGGAAAGTGAGCATATTTCGTCCTCCAGGACTTCTTTATGCTTTGAATTGGGGGAAGAAAATTATGACCAATACTGTGTGTTAGTAATTATTAATAGTATTAATGTCACACTCTTGTTGCAACAAAGATTATGGAGCACCACCTTGGCATGCGGGGCGTGCTTGGATAGGAGAGCTTGGATATTCAAGTGATTTTATTTAAGTTATATGCCTTAGATTGCCCTTACTATATTGTATACCTACTTCTGCAAATAATAAATAAAATAAAGAAATACAATTTGTATACGTAAATAAAAATATTATAATGAAAATCCATAAAAATCAGTTTTAATATTCTTTGCGTGGAATGTTTTACTTGTGTGTATAAGAATAATTATTGTTCTTAAAATGTCGTAAATTGTTTTTTTCGAAAAATTTATTTTTCAAAAATTTTGTTTTTATTTTCCCAAGCGCGCAAGAAACGAAAAACGGAAAATTATAATAAAAAAAAAAAGTATAGAGTATAGAAAATTGTATTGGGACTATAAAGGAAAAGCAGAAAAATAAAATTATCATAGAAAATAGTCAGAGAATATTGAATGTGAATAAAAATGTGATAGAAAATTAAGACACGAGTAGGAAAAATAAATAAAATAAAATAGAAAAGTGAACATAATGTGAATATTTATTGCAATCCAATAAAGACTTTTAATTTCTTCATGCAATAATAATTACGTTATTGGAAATTATTTTGTTTTGGGGTAACATTGGTGAATTATCATAAAAATGTTAGTATGTAATTCAAAATACCACGAATATTCCAATTATTTTTTTGTCTATTATCGGTTTTGCAAATAATGGAAATAATGTCTCGAAAAGTCTATTAAAAAGTGTAGATAAAAGAACGTTCTAATTTATCTTCAACGTTCAGCACGCCTCTTCAGTTTTATTTTGGGATAGAAAATTTTGTAAAAAAAGAAATTAGCAATACAAGTGAAACAAATGTTTAATTATTCATTAGTAGTTTATTAGATTACTTGTCGAAGACTGGATTAAAAAATATTGCCAAAGAGTAGATAGAAGAATCCGATGAAGGCAAACGATATGGAAGAGAACCGTAAATACAAAAGAGCAAAATTTACAGAATGTCCCCAGGACACAAGAATATATTTGAAAAGAGCAACCAGCCGTTGTTTGTCGTTGATTGTCAATACCAGAATTTTTATTTATCTTTACGTTTTTTCCTCCACTTGCAAACCCCTCCCTCAATATCTCAAAGCCTTTGACTTATGACTCATATTCCCATAAATAGAAGATGTTTAATGAATATTTATTCACATTGTTATATAAAGAACTGGGAGCCTAAGAAAATCTCAAGCTTATTAAATTGAAATTTAAATTCAATATTAAAAATTCTGGTTATTTTACAAAAAAACTAATCCTTAAAATATTTTCTTGTTTATGTTAAAAATTTCATTTTTCTTCTTACAATCAATTTTCTCTCCACAATTTTATATGTTTTCTTGATAATGGGTGTTTAAATGGAAATAAATTTAATGGAAAATTAAAAAATTTAGAAAAAAAAAGAATAAGAAAAGTAAAATGTGATTTACTAAAAATTAAGGTTTCCTTTTCTTTTTGGTTTAATTTTTTTTTTCAGGTTTTTTCTGTTTTTTTGAAAGTTTTCAACTGAAAACCCCCGAAGGACAATAATTTTAAATATATAGATTTTGGGGAGGTTTTTGAATTGGAAAAAGAGCTCAAAGGATGAGTAAAAGAAGTAAAAAAAGAAAATTGAAATTTATGTAAAGAATTTTCGATACTCTCTTATTCTCGCTCCTTCTCTTTACCTCATTCACTCGGTGTTCTTTTTTTTGTTTTTCTTTTCTATGTATTGAAGATTTGCTTTTTTAATGAATTTTTTTCTTATTTTTCTTGTTTTTTTTTTTATTTTTTTAAGGTAAATTGCTTTTTATGTCCATAAAAATGTTTTATGGAAATTGATAAAATTTTGTGCTATATCAGTTTTTTTCTCCCTTTTTCTTTACTTAACATAAGAAATTTTATTAATAAAATTGACTTTTAGATATAAGTATATGTGTATAGCAGTATGTATATGAAAGAATGTGTTTGTGAAGAATTTGTGATGTTTTATGCGTTATGTTTTTAGTATTAGAAAACATGGAAAATGTCTGCATAAAAGTTATTATGAGATTTTGTGGTAGAATAAATTTCTATTTATGTTATTTTTTTTTTTTTTTTGCTTCTAAAAAGGAAAAATATTGAATATAAAACCTTGAATTAAATTATATTTTAATAAAAAAATAAAATCGTATTTATTATAAAAATATATAGAGTGGGTCAATCAGAATTTATTTGAAAATTTCAATTATTATAAAATTTAATTCCAATTTTTTTGTAATAAATACTTATTTTCAGTGAAAATGGTGAATATTTCTGCAATCGATGGTGAGAAAATATTCGGGAATTTCTCAGTAGAATTATAGGTACACATTGATTAACTGGCTTCCCGATTTGGGAATAAACTTCCCTCCATCAAAGAAAAAATTGTCATATAAGATTCGAATATTGAATTTTTTTAAAGAAAATTTTGCAAATTTCGTTATGCTTCTCAGACCTATTGAGGGCTTGACATAAGTAAGCCGAAACTTTTCATTTCTAGTAGAATCAGCAAAAGATTTGATGAGTATTTTGGATTTGGGAAGAAGGAAAAAGCTTGCGTTCCTGGTGAAATAATTATTGTATGCTTCAGACTAAGCTGAGACAAACTTGTCATGAACTGATTGTATAAATTTTTCCATGAGGATGACGAGAAATATTCCTTCTTATTAAATTTTATTAAATAGGAAACGGTTCATAAACCTAGCGTGATATATGCTAACATTTTCAGGCTGATTTAAAGCGCACATCTGCAAACCAACAATTTTGAAAGGAAAGCCAATTGTAAGCGGGTGTTTTCTATTCATTTAAGCATCCTAATAGGCTTTTATAAATGAAGTGAGTCAGCCGGAGATCAGCTCTCGCTATTCTTAGAATTTTATCTAAGCTAACTTAATAGATCCCTTTAATTATCGTTATGATCTATATGGTTAACTTCAATTTCAATATTTTCAAAGCAATTGATATTTAAAATTTTTGACAAATTGAATTGAGCCCATTATTTCGTAATTGAGAAAGAAAATTAGTAAGATGGTCCACTCTTTTTTTTAAAAAATTATATAAATAATCCTTATATAAATGACTACCTTATATACACACAATATGTTATTTATTATGTACGCATATAATATGAGATTACAAGGGTTTTTATGTTAAGATTAATATGATATGGTAAATTTATTTGAGTTTTCAAAAAATAGGAACCAGTTTTGAGAAAAAAAAAATTAATAAATAAATTGCGTACTTTCTGTTATTTGATTTTTACAAATAAAATTCATGCGTAAATTGTTGAACAACCCAAAAAAAAAATATATTATGCTAAGCTTTCATCATTTCATTCGATTACTGTTTGACTCCTTATATGTATATATTATTAATTTATGAATTTCTTAAAAAAAATATAATTGTATATAAAAATTTAATTATACCAAAGAAATTGGGTAGTTTTTCTTTATCCGTTTTATAAAATTTAATTTTAATTTAAATTCAATTAATAATTTTTTAAGTACAGAATATTAATTGCTCGTTATTAAAGTGAACATCTTATTCTTAAGTTGGGTCGTCTTTTTTTAGAATTTGATCAATAATGTAGCTTTATTTGTAAAGCCAATTGGATTTGTGTAGAATAGCATTTTGGTGACTAGTATTATTTGCCTCCATTTTTCCACTATTGCTAGTACGCAATCTCATACACAAATTTATTTGGTTTAACCTTATTTTGGCATTTACCTTTTCCACAATATTACAAATATTTTGTTCACAACTTTAATTGCTCTTATAATTCTTCTAAAAATTTTATTTAATACTTCGAAAACTATTTTCCATTTATATTTGAATTTCATTCTTGTAATAATCTCAAGATCTCAGGTTTAAATGTACGTGTCTATAACGTACCATAATTTAATCTTTATTTACAATTCATCGTTTGTTTTGTTCTGCTGTTTATCCGCATATTTATTCAAGAAAAGAAAAAATATAATAAAATTTTCACAATAAAAATTAGGATTAAAAAACAATTAATAAAAAAATGTTTGCGTATGAAATTCAATAGAATGGAAAATTTCCAAATTCATAGAATTTTTTTCCTTTTCAAAAACAGGAAAAAAAGAAAATTCAATTTTAATATTATGAAACCATTGAATGTTATCATCATATTATAATATAAACGTACATACATACATACCTATAATAATAATGATAATGGGAAAAAATAAAAAAATTAAAATAATTTTTCCAGCATTTTCAATTAATCTCAAAGGAATTTATTTTCGGAACCTCTTAATTTAAGTCACGAAAATTTATATTTATGCATGTTCATCATGATTTTTAACCTACATATACAACTATACATAACAGAAAGAAAATGTCTGTTGTAATTTTTTATTGTTATTTTTTTTTTAGGAAAGTTGTTGTGTATAATAAATGAATAAATATAATTATTGTTATATAACGTTTGATATATAAAGTATGTGAATCAATTGAAGTGTACATCATGTAGGAAAATGTACAGAGTTTTTTTTATTGTCGGAACAATACATTACATTGCCGGTGCCTACATTACAGGATATGAGTGCGACAGGTTAGTTACAATCCAATTGATAAAAGCGTTAAAGGACTTGTCTAAAGGAACTTGTTCTCAATATCAATTTCAGACCGATTACATTTGTTGTTCACATGAGCATTTTTGAAGTCGGTTATTTAGAAAAACGATAAACAGAGAATCTCCAAAGGGTTGCGACACAATTGAATTTGGTTTGAAGGACAATTTTAAGATAAAGATGCTCTTCATTGTCATTGTAGCCATAGTCATTGACGGAAATCAAAACTTGTTCCACTTCGAGAACATACAGCTCGCAGCATAGAGATACTGTGACAAGTGCATAGTTCATTCGGTATTCCCTCACCAGTTTCGAGAATATTTTTAGCGATTGCAGGACCAAATTTTTTCTCTAGCTTAATGTAAATCTGTCTGTGTTGCGGTAACTAATGACAATGCCTCTTGCTTGAATCACTCATATCTTACATTTGCTCAAACTGTTAACAAATTATTTGGCCAAAAAAAAGCTCATGTTATAGTAAAATTAAAATATTGAGCCACCTTCTACATTATGCGTTTTTCATTAATTTTAATATTAACAAATTTGGTATGTGAGTGAACATTTAATTATTTATTTTTCTCTTTTCTTCTTGTGTTCTTTTTGTTTTTTTCTTAGGTATTATTAATAAGCCGTATTTTGATGATATAAGCCCAAGGAACATAACAAGTTTAGTGGATGAGACAGCAATTTTAAAATGTCGTGTTAAAAATAAAGGAAATCGAACGGTAAGACTGATTTAATTTTTTTTGTCTTTCTTAAAGAATTTCTCCATTTTCTTTGATGAATTTTTGATCGTTTCTCCTTGTTTTCTCCCATCCATTCTTCCAATATTTATTTTACTTTATATTTTAATTTAAATTTTACATTTTAAATTTTTTTCTTTGTCTTTGTTCCTTTTAGATATGATAATTTTTTTGCTTTTTTTTTATGTCACTTTTTTATTCATTTTCCACATGTTTACTTTCTTCTTTTCTCAAAAGTAAAACGTTTTAGAAAAAAAAAATTATTTATTCTCTCATCTTTAACGAACAGGAAAAGTTTTCTTTAAAAAAAAAAACCAAAAAACAAGAAAAATGAGAAAAATTAAAGAAAAAACGCGGTTTCATTCTACATTTTTTATCAGTCGCATATTGTTAACCTTGTACACATTTGTTTAAACACACTTTTATGTGAATGTGTACCAAACCAATGTACCGGGCTTATATAAAATGTGCATTCACGTATAAACAGGTTTTCTCTTTGTTGTATTATTTTTTTTTTTCAAGAAAATTACACATCAAAAAAAAAGAGAAGGAAATTCAACACAGTTGACTCATTAAATGTCAAAGTATCATTATCAAAAGAGAATGATATTTTAGAAGAAGAAGAGAAGAAGAAAAGAATAAAACCGTTAAAAAGAGAAAATACCAAAATTTTTGAACAATTTTTTTGTTAATTGAGGGAGAGAAGAGATGTGGGCTGTAGTATAATCTTTAAACTTTTTTTTTTCTTTATGGTAAAGACAGTAATTATTTTTATGTTCTATGAACCGCAATATTTTCTTGTGATCATACGTGAAATATTGTTATACATATAACACTACATAGCATATGTGTGTATTTAGATTATAAATAAGGTAAATGAGAATTCATGCATAAAAATTTCTTTTAACCCTCTTGAGTATAGTGATGTAATTGGAGTCATGACTTTATGTAATTTATTGAAAAGTTGATAAATGACAGTTAAATGAATTGTGATATTTTGTATAACACAAGCGTGTTAAATATTTTGACTTAAAATGGTTTGACTGTTTACGAAATTCAGAAAATATATCAAAAAGGAGAAATTGAAATGTTGACGTGGTAATCAGTGGGTAGTTTTACACGTTTTATAAGAAAATATTAATATTTTGGGAAATTTTTCGATTATTAAAAATAATCGGGTTGCTACACAAGAGAGTAATGGGGTAGAATTGTTATATCCCATTAAAGTTAATTGAAAAATTTTTCAATAAAAATATTGAAAATGAAAATTGAAATTACTTTTGTATTGTACCCCATAAAAATAAATTTTTCAGTTGGTTTTTTTTAAGTAACATTTTCGGCAGCTCATTTTTAATTTGAGTACCCTTTCCTGCAATTTAAAATTGCCTTATCGACAATTACATTATTTTTTATTTCTAAATTTTAATAAGAAAATTCTTTGTTTTTAGAGATTTCTCTCAAATTTTTCCTTGATTTCCTAAAATTCTTCCTAAAATTCCTTGAATTTACCAGGCTTAGGCCAGTGAAATTTTTTTGCTGCACGCCAAACTTCTATAAAAATAAAGTATTTTCTTAGAATTTTCATCCGAAAAAAATCCTTTTCGGCTGCGTGAAATCAAAAAATTAAAAACATTTCTAAAATTATTTATTGATGATAGCAATTAACTTGATTGATTGACCTTGAATTTGATCGATTTTTAAATTAAATTTTGAAGAAAAATTTAAAGAATCTGCCATTTCTCTTGAAAAAAAATATTTTTCTAAATATTTTCGATTATATAAAATAAAATATAGAATAAATATAAAAATCTCTATGTCTCCATTCAATATAACGAAATCAATTAATCGATTTTCAATTAATTAGAAAAACAAAAAAAAAACGAAAACTAAAATTTCTATTAAAAGAAAATTTTCTGAAAAGTTTAATGTTGAGGTAATTGCTTTCATTATAAAACATCAATCTAATTCGAAGAAAGATTCTTATTGTGTTTTTTTTAAATAAGTCTGCGAATAGCCATCGTGTATCCAATTTAGAAAGCAAGACAACAAAAGATAATAAAAAAGGTTAAAAACAGTTTTTCTTTTTCTCATTTCTTATGTTTTAAGGATAAAATGTGTACATGGAATTCTGATTTTAAGTACCCCCACAGTCTATTATTTTTATCAAATATACAAAAACGATGTATTTTTGGGAAGTTGACGAAGAAAGAAAAAATAAGAAAAATGTCACAATTTTAAAATTAATTTGCTCAATTTGTACATGTCCTTTAACACAGAATAAAATTTTCTTGAAAAGCAAAAACAATGAAATAAAGAAAAATAAATGTAATAAGAAAAATGTCCTTTCCAACTAAAAATAGCTAACAACAAAAAATAATTTCTATTTGATTTGAATACCTAATAGGCAATGGTGTGAAATTTTTTATTTCATCATAGAATACAAAAGTGTATAGGTCCTATCATGGTGAAATAACAAAATTTAATATTCATTGTATACGCTTTCCTTTTTAAATAGTAGAGAATAAAAGAAAATGACTAATTTTACCTTTTAAATCTTTTACACTTTAAGACTTTTAATTTATGCTAAAGGTTCCCGATTATCCTAGTCACATACAAAATATTAGGCTCGAGTCGGAATTCATTGGAAAGTAAATGTTAGGCTCAAGTCAAGATGGTGAACAACAAAATGCATCATATTTAGGGTAAACATGTGCAATTTTGCAAAGTGTTTTAGTGGGTTTTATTTATAATTATAATAAGAATTCAAAAATAGGGTTAAAAATATCAAGAACAATTTGCGGCATGTGGGAAGAATAGTTGTGATGTTAAAATTATATGGTAGAATGCTAAGAATAACGACCATAAACCCCGCAAATAACTGGGTTGATTTGAAAGAAAATTGTTAAACCTGGGAAAATTGTGTAGATATTCCAAGATATCGTAATTTCTATAATGGAAAATTTCAGACAGAATTTGAATTATTATTTCTCCGCTCTCATATACTCAATAATTAGAATACTAATACCCTGCAGTCCCACTGGATCAGTTAACTGAAGATATATCGTAATGTACTTCTTTCTAAAACTTCTTTTCCTGAATTAAGCTGTCAAAATCCAGTTGAATATTTGTTAAAGGGAATTGTAGTATGAATTTTTTGATGATTCCGTAGCATGTAGATGTCGTAACCTACTTGGATATCAGTTACAGAACATCAAAATCAGTAATCCGTGTACAGATTTCTCTTCTCGTATCTAGTGAGCTCATGGTTTTAAGAAAGCCCTTCGCATTAAGTTTCAATACACTCTTTTCCGTTTCATTTTGCACTAGTGCATCAGCCGTATCCAAGTCAAGTAAAACTTTAATGAGCTTAATTGGCGTTTTAATGAAAGCCCTCTCCTGTTTAAAACATGTCAACAGGTGCAACTTCTCGAGCTTTTCATCTTTCTGAGCCGACATTAGGCAAATGGTGACTTGTAAAATTCCTGTTGATTTAAAAAATGTTTTAACATCAATACTTTAATGAAAGTAACATTTTGTTAATAAGAATTTTTTTTGAAAATTTTATTTCCAGAAAATATCGAGAATCTTCCCTACATTTTTCTCTGAAAAAATTTACTAAGAAATTTATACAAAAACGCAAATAATTTTACTTTATTACATATTCTTTTTAATTTGTGGTAAACGCGGTTTTGTTATTTAACACAGGAAAAGTTCATAAAAAGAAACGAAAAAACAAGAAGAAAGAATAATAGAGAGGGCATTGGTAAACAGTCACTTGCGTGCTTCCTTATTAAAGAATGAAAAATTTTGGGTCTCTTAAAAAAATTTCTAAGAATTATTAAGATTTCTTTCTTTCTCTTACTTCCTTACGTAAAATTTGTTCTCTTTCCAAAAGATTTTCAATTTTAAATGAATTGTGGTTATTGACGGTGTTGTAACTGAAGGATTTCATAAGGATTTTTTCTTACTCAGAATTTATTTCTTTTGTATGTATACCTTTGTAGACTTGTAAATTCTAGTTAAATAATAGAATTTAGTAAAAGAAAAGCATTTCAAAAGAACTCGTATGTAATTAAGTGGGTCTTATTTTACAAAATTTGAAAAATAAAGCATTTTTCATATTTTAAAAAATTTCAATATTTTAAATTAGCCTTTATGTGTACTTAAATGAATAACAAAGCATAAATCTATTTTAGGATCAAAAAGTTACTAGGAAAAGGATTTTCTTCCGTAAATAATAGCATGAAATTTTTAGGGAATTGTATGATTCCTAGAATGTAATAAGGTGTTTATTGTAAAAATTTTTATGAAGGAAAATTAAATTTTTTTGGGATGAAGTTTTTAATATAAATGCAAATTTTTTATAGATCTCAGATTTAAATGCATCAATTTGTATACGAAAAAGAATTTTATTCAATTTCATTATTTTAAATGTTGGTGATATTGTATTAGAGCTAGAGATTATTTGGAAACAAAATCTGATTTAAGAACATACCAAATTTGAGAACTCCAAAAAAAAATAACATTACAGAATATTTAATTTGATTTACGCAAATGGGTATTCTCAAACCCGACTCAAAATTTTATAAACAAAATTAGATGAAATAATCACCTCTTTCATGACTACACTATAATTGGTACATTGCGACCTATAGTTCATTCATAAGGCATCACAGTTCTAAAAAATCTTTAGCTTGGAAATTCATCTGGAATTTTCAATTTTAAATTATTAGACACTATAGTTCAAGGTGAATCCAAAATTACCATAATAATTTCTTATTAGCAATAGCAATTTAGCACTTGCAAATTTAATTAAGGAAATAAAAAAAAATTTAATTTTGATTTTTTTATTTTATCAAAATTTACATAAAGATTTCTACTGTTTTTTCTTTTTGGAAGGTAAGGAAAAAAATTAACATGTTTTTGCATAAGGTGATGAATTTGAAATATATTTTTCCTTCCTTTTGTAGAAAACAAGATTTGGGAAACATAAAATTATGCAAATTCTCATATTATACAGCGATCACACTCTTACTTATACTTGGTATTATGTGTGAAAAAACCTTTGTGTGTGGGTAAAATATCAAGCATACAATTTTAATTTTACGGTAACAAATCATAATCGCTACTTATACTTAGAAATTATAATTCAAATAGAATAAATTTAAAAAAAAAAGGTAATGCGGGTAAAGCTAGATTATAATTTTTATTTAGAAAATCTTAGAAGAACACTTTGCTAAAGATCAAACGAATTGGGGTCGAGAGAAGTTTTAAGTGGGTTGTGGTAATTTATTTGCAGTTATCGTATACTCGTAGTGATATGAGAATTTTGGAGGATTTGGAGCATTAGAATTTGAAAAGTGCTGAAGAATTTGTCAGCTGTGCACTCTATACACGCAAGATAATTGAAGAAATTAACTTAAATAATCTACTGCTTATGCAGTATTTTACGAAAGTGCAGAAGAGACTGGAACTTATGTATAATTTAAAATAAATTTATATGATTAATGCGTGTATATATTGTGTGAAATGTGATCAATGTTTGTATAAATTTGTACTTATTTATAACCTTTAGAACTCTTTTAAATATTTTCATTTTTCGGAAGAGTTCACCAAAGATCATATGTCACAATTATTTGATATTCCAAGAACAATCGAGATTTTTAAATATACTGATATGTTTGCATGTAAATTCTTATGTATATATAAGAGAAAATAATTTTTGAATAATGATTTCTTAAAAACTGAATAATTTATTGTAAAGAATAAATGAAAATTTTTTTAGCAAAGCAAGCAAAAAATTTTATGGCAAGGGAAAACATTCTTTTTAATATTCTGGTTGTGGGAAAATTTTTATGTGATCAAATCTGTGTAAAGAATAAAATGCTTATTTTTCTTGTTCTTTTAATACTTTTTTTTTAATTATTATTAATATTTTAAGAATATTTTAAAGATATTTAAGAGGAAGTTTTAAAATTTGATATTTATAGAGTTTTGTATATGATGAGTTTTTATATGGTTATGGTTAAATGCTCGAGAAGAATTTATTGAAACATTAGGATTACAAATTTTCTCTTGTATGGATAACATTTGATAGTAATTTCGGTAGTAATCAGCGTTCTCAATTTGAATATAAGTATTATTAAAATTTTTCCATTAGACTTTCCTTTCATCTAACACTTTATGATGTAGGACAGATTTTGGAGGACAATATATGCCAACTTACGTCGTATGGAATATATATAAGTGATTTAATAGTAATAAGCATGAAATAATATAGGCGATCTTTTAAGAAATTTTTGGTGTTTTGCAAGACTAGTGTTATTTTGGCGGCTCTTTGGTTAATTTTATCGTATTTATATTATCGTATTTATTTTATCGTATTTATTTTATCGTATTTATTTTTATCGTAATTTTAATTTGGTATCTATTTCCCGATAAGAAATAAGTTTAATGAAAATTTAATTTTTGAAAATTTTATATGATTTGCAAATACATTATTTCACCACACTATTTCATTATTTATCCACCATATTTCATGCTATTATCTAGTATTTATTAATAATTTAGTTGAAAAACTTGAAATTTAAAACAGATTTTTCTGATTTGTATGCAATTATTATCCTTTTTCATTCATAAAATTTTAATAATTCTTAAAAATTGTTCTATACTTCTATATTTAAAAAATTCATTTTTAATACAAGAGCCCGAAAATTTCTAAGTTCATCATGCTATGCCTACATAAAATGAACTATAGTTATGTAATTATATTAAGGATCAGGTATCAGAAAAAAAAAACATTTTTTCGAAACTAGGATAATTTTAAAATTCATTCAATATTAAGATTAAAAAATATTCTATATTTTATGGTGATTCTTTATATATATCGTATGTAGTAATATTGCAATATCATTAATAATATAGAAAATTTTTATTATGATTCATTGATGTCCATTAATATTTAATAATGTAATTTTGGAAAATGAAATTTTTCATATTTTAAATTTTTAATTCTATTTCTTAATATAAGACCTTGTATGGGAAATTTTTTTAGGGTATTATAAAATTCGTTGCATGTATGGTTTTGTATGATTTGTTGTATGTATGAAGTCAAACTTATTGAAAATATGATTTTGTGATTAATACATTAAATTTATGCATTTAATCCGAATTGAAAAATCTGTATGAGAATTTGTGTTTAAAATGAAAAACAAAAAAATTTAGCTAATACTTGCCCTTGTTCATACATTTAGTTGTAAGCGCCTTTCATACATAAAATTTGCCTTTCATACCAATAGTCGAATGAGTGTTTCATACATTCAGATAGAAATTTGTATATTCTTTATTCAGATTTGTAAAATGTGCTTTTCATTTATGCAATAAGAACTTCGTCTTTTTAATTTTATATGCTTTCAATACATAGAACGTAACCTTAAGTTTTTTTTTCGATTTCTTGTGGCTTTTATACATACAATATCGGCTGATGTCAAACGCCTGCAATACTCAAATAACAAAAAATATTTTTTTTATTTATTCATATATTGGGGTTCAGTCCAGAGTTCTATATAGTAATTTTGAAATCATAAAATGGCATTAAAGTAGAATTTTTGTAAAATTGTCCCAAAGTTGTATTATAAAATCAAGTTCATCTACACATGTCATCATTTAATTTCTTATCAAATTTTATATATCTTTTTTATTTTGGATCCTATATACATTAAGTAAGTATCTTTTTTATGAATTTTCATTTTTTCTTTTTTTTTCAAAAAATATTCCATCTTATTTTATTATTTATTTCCACTTTATTTTATTTTATTTGATATTAAGATCCTTGTTATATTTAAGGGATACAATCATATTATTTTAAATAAAGAAAAAAAATACAAATTTACATATACATGTACAATATTATTATAGAAGAGTAGAAAAAAAAAAAACAGAAACACAAAAACAAACAATAATAAATAAAAATCTCATTTTATTCTAAACAGGTGTCTTGGATAAGAAAACGTGATTTGCATATTTTAACAACAAACATTTACACGTATACAGGTGATCAAAGATTTTCTGTTTTACATACACCTGGTACAGAAGATTGGGATTTGAAGATTGAATATGCCCAACAGAGGGATAGTGGAATTTATGAGTGTCAAGTAAATACAGAACCAAAAATAAATTTAGCTGTATCATTGGAAGTTTATACTGGTAAGAGATTTTTCATTTTTCCTTCAATTTCTTTTATTTTTCTTATTTCTAATTTAATTTTATGGTTTTCATTTAGTTATTTTGTTTGTCCTTATTTTAACTTGTATATTAAAATGTGAAAATGAGAAAAACTATATGAATAAGTAAAGATTTTTTTTTAGAAAACTGGAAATTTTTTTTATATTTTAAATGAAATTTCTAGGAAAATTTTTTCATCATTAAAATGTTGTGATTTCTATTATAGTCATTATTCCATTAGTAAATTATTACGCCATCATATTTAGCAATCATATTTATAATAAACGAACGTGTACATTATACGACAATATTGCTATGCACATACATTCATACATATATAAAATTTAAGAACTTATAATAGAATTTTGAGGAGAAATTCGTGGGTTTTATTGTGTCGGTATTGTTATGGTTATAGTTCATTTTTTGTTTCAAGATGACCTGTTAGATAATTTCGAAAATTTAATTTTTAATAATTTCCCAGTTATTGTTAGTTGGGTAATTTACCACTATTATTCATTATATTTTTTTTGGATTTAAAAAAATATTGTGGGTTTTTATAGTCACATTTTAAGAGTAGAAGAAAGGAGCGTAGCTATTTTTGTTTTATATAAAAAAAATGTTAAAAGGAGTTTATTTTTTAATTTTGTAGTTCTTTTTCGCTTAACCACAATGTGAAATTTTAATATAGTTTTTAAAAACATAATATTTTATATAAGCTTTTGTTTTATATGCTAAAAATTATAATTAGACCGCAAAATTTAATAAAAATTAAAAAAAAACTGGTAACACTATAAATCTTTAATGAAATTGAAAATTTTTAATAAGGTTTCAACAATATTTAATCTGAAATTGAATTTTAATATGACGAAGTTGTGACATTGAAAATTTTTGGAGGCTATTTAGCTAAAGTTAGCTAATTTGGATCGCAAGTTATAGGAATAAATTGAAAATGCGATTAAAATGTATTCTTTATTTGTTCAAATGTAAGTTACCCCTAAAATTATGCAATTTTTTAAATTTTTTTAATTTTCCCTCAAGAATTCTAAATTTGAATTGTGTTCCGAAAATTTTTTCCCTTCCGTAAATATTTCAGTCCATCATCACTTGTAACGGGTTAATAAGCCTCTGTTTTTTGCATTTGCAAATTCTGATTAAATTTATTCCATAGAGGAGTAATAGAATGGCACTCCTTTCATATAAAATTCTTGTTGTTTTTTTCTAGAAAAAAAAAAAAATTTGTTGCAAATTGCTTTTTTCAAATTGATGTAGATTAAAAAATATATGGAAAAAAAAAATATTTTTCTTCAAAATCACTTTATTTTTATGGCTAGTCCATAAAAATAAAAAAATTTTTCAAAAAATTTTGTTTGTAATGAAAAACGATAATTGCTTTCCATAGTAAAAAAACAATTTGTTTTTCCAGCATGAAAAATTTTATAAAAAAATTTCATATACTCGTATTTTTTATTCAAGAAATCATAAAATAATTTTTTAAAATTTTTATATTGAAATTATATTGAGAAAGGAAATGCATGAAAAATTCATTGTATTACAGTTATATTAAAATTTTATGGTATAAAATCATGAATCCGATGAGTCTACGATTTTATAAAAATGGAAACTTACGAAATTTTCTACCTATTTTATGGCAATAATTATGAATAATTAAAATTATTTTCTATTTTTAGTATAACAGTAGAATTTTAGAATAGTTATTTAATAATTTCATTGCTATTCGTTGCATTTATTCTTATGTTACATAATGTGTAGGTAAATTAAAAAATTTATTAGGAAAATTTTTTTTTGATGAAATCAAAATGATATTTTAATTTTTAATTTAATTATTTTTCTTTCACATCCATTTTATATTCTGTTTTAAAATTAATTTTTTAAATTAATTATCAGAAATGTTATTAAATTTCAATTTCATTGAAATAAAAAATATTATGGAACAAGATTTTAAATTTTATGATTCGAGGAAATTTTAAACAGTTTTAAATTATATTTCGAGTTTATTGTTGGCAATTTTTGGAATTAAATTTTAAAAATCTTTTAAAATTAAGCAAAAATTCAAATATTCGTTTCAGTCTAGTTAATTATGATATTGAACTGATTAAATATGAAGATTGTGAGTTGTTTTCTTCAATTATTGTAGAATACAATTAAATTATCCTAACCATTAGTGCCATTCAACCGAAAGGGCTCGGGTACAAACGCCATTCACATCACTGTAAAAAATAATATTGAATATTATATCTTTAATGTAAATTTATAAAATAAAAAATTGGTATACAAGTAATTTTCATATAAACTGTTATATTTATGTTTATATGAGGTTTCAAATAGCCCTATGCTATTCATAGGAGTGAAGAAGCAAAATACATTTAAATTACTCCAATATTCTTATATTACAATTATCTAACCAGAATTTCTATTTAAAAAATTTTTTATTATAATATCAAAGAGGAATATTAAAATTTTAAAATTAAATTTACTCCTCATTGATTTCATTTTATTGAATTCGATGAAGTCAAATTTAAATTCGTTTATCTGTTCGATTTTGAATAAAAAATTTAAATGATTTTCCCTTTTTTTTTGTTCAATAAAATCATCTGAAAACAACATCCTCGTACCCATACTTCGATATTAAAATTCTAAAATTTTCTTTTGTAAACTAGTAAAAATAATTTTTCTTTTTGCTTTCATTTAATTTTTAGATTTTCACTAAATTACCATTGAAAATAGTTAACAATTTCCCATTACAAAATTTATTGAATGCAGTAAAACAAAAAAAAAAAAATAATTTTCTTTTTTTCTAATTTTTTTTTTTTTGTATTTTGCCTCCCTTTACTTTAAAGGACCTTGATTTTTGGGTAAAAAACTTTACGAAAAAAAAAAATCTACTTTTTTTTTTGAAATAATTTTTCGATGTCCTTAAGCTCTCTTTTTTGCATCCATATAAAAACAAGAAAATTACAAGAAACAAAAGAAAATAGGCAGCAAAAAAAAAAATGAAAAAAAAAAGAGCAAAATGAAGGTAGTGGTGTAACCGATATTAGTTTTTGGTACTGAAAGCAAAATTTTCTTTGAAACTTTTGAATAAAATTTTTTTTTTTAACCTTGTGATTGAATGAATTATCAAAGCTATATATATATATATATATATACAAAAATATTATGTAAATTATTTTCCCCGAAAAATGAATTGCAACGCCTTTAGGATGAAATATTTACAGAAAGAAAATTAAAAAAAAAAATGGCAAAAAAAAAGAGAAAATGAAAAACTTTTTATGAATTTTAATAAAGCGTGAAATTAAAGTTTATATTTCATTATGGAAATTGGAAGGAAATAATTATTTATGGAAATTAAATTTTAAAATTAAATTTTTTTCAATTTAATTTTAAACGGCAGAGTTAGCTTTCTTTTTGATTGACTCTGTATGTATATAAAATTCTAATTAAAAATTCATTATTTGAAAATATTAAAAAAAAAAAATTGGATTTCTTTCACTGATTTTAATTTACTTTAATCATTTTTAATGAGGACACAATGTGTGTGTGTGTGTGTATTTACGTGCTAACTTATATAAACACTAAAGTATTTCAACAGATTTATTGAAGGTTATTGAAAGTAGGTGTACCTACATAAAATATTACTCAATTTAATGAGAACTCATTAATTTTACCAAATTAAAATTACAAATATGTGCGTGCAAATACAAAGTCTTTAGTAATAATTCAGTAATGTAATTTGTGCTAAACTAAAATTTTTTATAAAGCGTGAAATTTAAATAAAATGTTGCAACAAAATGGCAGTAGTAAATGGTTGTAGTAAAATTCCAATTTTGTATGTTTGTTTGTAGGTCGTCACACGTTTTATCGGTTTTAAATGATATAGTAGAGAATTGAAGGCTGGACCCTCTATATAAGCTGTTCTTCGCTGTATAGAGGGTCTTTTAAGCTATATAAGCTGTTCTTCGGCAAGAAAAAAGTAATCGACAAGTAATTTTTTTTGGTACTTTTCGAGTAATTTTTTGAATAGTTTTTTGAGTGATTTTTTGAGTGACTCTTTTGAGTGACTTTTTTGAGTGACTTTTTGAGTGACTTTTTTGAGTGTTTTTTTTTGAGTGTCTTTTTCGAGCGACTTTTTTGATTGGCTTATTTGAGTGATTTTTTGAGTGACTTTTTTGAATATTTTTTTGAGTAACATTTTGACCAAATATTTTCGGTGATTTTCTGATGAGTTGAAACTTTTCGGTAGTAATATTTCAAGTGAAATTTTTCAGGAAACTTTTTTGAGCGGTTTTTAAGTTGAATTTTTTATTAACTCATATAAGTAAAATTGTTAAATGATTTTTGGAACAGAATTTTAGTTTTCAGGAATATATTCATTTTTGAGTAATTTATTTGGATAAAATTGCTGGATAACTATTTCAAAAATATTCTTTTACAAAACGATAAAATTTGTTTTCTCCTAAAATTATGCAATTTTAATTAAAATTATTTTAATGCAAAAAATGTAAGAATTTAGATCAAAATTGCCTCCTCAACAGCATACTATAAATTTCAAAATTGCATTCATTTTGGAATAGAAACCTACAAGATAGTGTATTATATTCATCTACAAATACCTTAACATATTACTTGTTTTTATCTGTTATAAAAAATTTCTGTATACTTAGCAGGCACTGCAATCATTTTTTGTAAATTTTTTAATGAAATTTTTACGACTTTTCACATTTTACATGACTCTTAAGTTCATTATTCTTTTTAACCAATTATATACTATGAAGAATAGACAATTTACGTGGACACGTTCTGGGATGCACAAAAGCACAATTTTACGAAGATGACAAATTATATTTACACTTTCAAAATTCAATAAAGCCACATGCAAATAGATGGGAAAGGCCATAATTATGAGAACAAATTAAATTTTTATTTACTTTTTATAGAAGCAAAAACAACAAGAACAAAGTATCAAAGAAAATGTTTACTTCTCTCTCAATTCCTTGGTTACAGAATTTTTTTACGGTAAAAAAAAAGAGTGTGTAATCCCATATAAATTAGATGCTTTGGTCTAGTTTCGTTTTTTTTTTCAACAAAAAATAAATTTTTAAAAAAAAGGGCAAAAATAGCTGATTTTTTTTTTTTTTTTTGTAAATTTTTATTTTCATGTTTTTTTTTTTTTTTCTTCTTACTATTAATATAGTGTGCTAGTTAAAGGACATCCAAAAATTTTAAAACTTTTTGTTTTGTTTTTTTTTTTTTTTACTGCTAAGAAAAAAAATGGTACAAAAAAATTTGCGCTTTTTTTTACACGTAAATAAAGGGAGAGGAGAGATAGAAAGTAGTTAACAAAATAGAAAAAAGATAGAAACTCCTTTTTTATGTTAAAAACATTATTTTGAACCTTAAAGGATTTTAGTTTTACAAAATATCTAAATTTCATGGACGACATACAGTGAAACATTCGAGTAAAGCATGTAATAGATGGCTGCGAATAAAAAAGAAGAAAAAAAAAATAATTCCAAAATTTGTTACAAATAAATTTAAAATAAACCTTACCAAAGCATAGCCATCCCGTTATAACACAAAGAGAGTGGTGAAGGTGGAGAGAGGGAGAGAGAGAAGGGTGAGATAATAATAGTGTTAGTGAACCCCCATGCTACTGTCATGGTATTATTTTGTTTGCTTTAACAGTGTTGAAAATTTTTCTGTTTTTTTTTTTTTGTTTTTTTTTTCTGTTAAAATTTGTTTCACCTATTATGGAATTTAAGTGACAAAAACAGTGTTATTGTTACAATGTTAAAGGATTTTTTTTTTTGGTTTTGTCAAGAAACAAAAAAAATTGGAAATTGTTTTTTCTTTTCGTTCTTTGCTCTCTCTCTCTTTATTTTTTTTATCATGTTCACTGCTGTTATGTTACACCTCAGATAATTTTAGCTGTATACCAATTTTTTTGGTAAAAATATTTTTTTTGGTAACTTAAACTTGGCGATTCTCCATAGTTATTGTTAAGAGAATTGTGGCTCTCTTGTTCTTTTATTTTTGTGTTTTTTGTGTAGGTTTGTGTAAAATTTACGAAGTGTTTTGTAAATATTTTTTGAAGAGTATTGTGTCGACTTGATCATGCAGATGTTAGTTTAATAAATCTTGAGTTGTAGTTCTGCCTATTATAAAATAAGAAATTCAGAACAAAAAATTATAGAATTAAATCTTAAGTTTTTGAATTTTTTTTTACATTTATTGAACTTTTTTAAATTTTTATATTCAATTTTTTTGTGGATTATGAAAATATCTGGTTGAACAAAAGGGTATATATTTATTAATTTTAATTTTGTAATTTAAGAAGGGCTAGAGAAAATATAAAAGCAATAAATTGAGAAATGGGATGTAAACTTCTATTCTAAGCGCCATTTCTAGTGCTTAACTGATCATGTTCTTATGTATCATAACGAGGTTCAATGAAGAGGAGAATCTAAATGGATGTTTGAGTAAAGATTATTTTTGGAAATTCAATATATCATCGCGATGAGTTCAAGAACAAGAAAAAAGGACATGTAATTTGCCTTAATAAAACTTTGCGGAAAATTCTGCAAAACACAAGATGATGATTGATTTGAGCTCATAATAAATTGAAAAGCTCCCGAATTCTAGTTTGAATATGAAAAAATGTATTAACTATAATTAATATTACTAATTAATATTCTAGTTCTAAATATAAAATTTTGATATTTCAATATAGAACATCAAATACCTAATTGAGTACGATTTAAATTAGTAAAAATAACTTAATCCATATTGTATACATATGTACATAAGCATATACATACATATTCATACCACATTTATAAAAACATAAATATTTATCACTATATATTCACAAACATAATTTTAATTTGAATATAGGGGAGATTGATCAAGAATTGCTCCTTTGATTTTAATAATACAAAAAACAACAAATGTGAATATGGTTACAGATTTACCACAATTATATATGTTTGTATATATGGTAGGATATGTGATTTGATAATATATATAAATAAGTATTAAAAGCACACACACATACACACCTACAGTTTTCCTTATTATTTTTTTTTTATAAGTTTATTATAATATTTTTGCATGAATATGAATAAACCGGAGGGAGTAGTAAAAATAACAAAAAAAAAAAAAAATAAATTTAGTAGAAAGACGAGAAAAAAAATAGAGTTGACCTTGTCAACTCTGTGATACCCGTACGAATTTGTTATCCTTTGTGTGAATAAAGATGCCATAACTGACTATGGGGCAGACTATGACTTTAAGTTGCCGTATTACTATATTAATTTATGCAAAATTTCAGTACTATGTGTTTTTCAAAATACTGGTTGTGCCAAACCACTATCGAAGTTGTACGGCAGCTACCAGAAAGAGCCAAGAAATTTTAGCGAATTTTAATCGGCCCTACTAATATATTCACTTGTGTGAAATCTCAATATCACAGCTTTTATAGTTTCTGAGATATAGCCAAATAACTTTTGAAGTTGTATGGCAGGTACCAGAAGGAGCCAGGTAATTTCAACGACTTTTATCAGACACATTGGCCCTACTAATATATTCGTTTGTGTGAAATTTCAATACCATAGCTTTTATAGTTTCTGAGATATAGCCAAATAACTTTTGAAGTTGTATGGCAGGTACCAGAAGGAGCCAAATAATTTCAACGACTTTTATGAGACACATTGGCCCTACTAATATATTCGTTTGTGTGAAATTTCAATACCACAGCTTTTATAGTTTCTGAGATATAGCCAAATAAATTTTGAAGTTGTATGGCAGCTACCCGAACCGGTACCCCGATCATGTCCAATTTAAATAGGGTTCTGGCACTTACTACAATAAATCATTTGTGAAAATTTGGTGAACTTAGCTCAATTAGTTTTTGAGTTATCGTTGGGACGGACGGACGGACGGACGGACAGACAAAGCTAAATCAACTCAGAATTTGACGCTGATCAAAAACATACACTTGAGTCTATATCTATCACCGTTATTTCTTAGCGTTACAAACGGTAAGGCAAATTTAGTATACCCTTCGAACATACGTTCGTACGGGTATAAAAATTAATTGAAAACGTTGATCCTTCTGTATTTTATTTTCATTTTTTTTTTCTTGTATTTTATTCTATACATGTATGAATGTACGTTTTTTTATACTTCCGTTCCAATTGTGTACACACAAATGTATATTGCTTATATGAAAGAATCATACAAAATACTTACCATTTTGTGTAATTTTAAAAGTAAATATAAAGAGAGAGGAGAGAAAGAACAGGAAAAAAAAATCATATTTGTACAAATGAATGTGTATTTAAAGTTAAAAAACGAGAACAAAAATTAGTAGAATTCAGAATCCTGGGGAACTAAAGTAAAAAAATTTACGTATTTAGGTAGATGAGTAGGATTTTTATATGTGTGTCAGTATAGATATATGAAAATCATATATAGAGTCCACATGGAACGCAAAAGTTGATCACAAACATTAAATTAAAAGAGAAAAAAAAAATTTATTTTATTTTCTACTACAAGAAAAAAAAATTTCCTTTGTATTTAATGAAATTTTCCTCTTTTTTTTTTATTTTTTAATTCTATTTTGATTTTTTATTTTTTGTTATCCTTTTTTTTGTGAATTCTCAACTCTTTATACATTTTAATTTTAACTCAACATCTACATTTCTCTTTTTTTCTAATTTTTAATTAATTATAGCCATTCCGGAACCTGGTGGAGAAGAAGATACACAACCACGTTTCTATGATGTAAAAGGTAAGTAGAAAAAGTATAATGTAAATAAGAAAAATAAGAAAAAAGAATGAGTAAAATATTATAATTTAATTTTCAATTTAAAATAGAAAAGAAAAATTGTACTACCATACTCTCTTTTCTAATAATCCTTAGGAAAATATGTGGGAATAACTGTACTTTTTCAAAATTATTTTAAAAGTTAGAATAGTTTTTTAAAATATAAATGTAAAAATATAATTTTTATTGAATTTTTTTATTTAATTGAAATTCTTTGAATATACACTGTAAAAAATTTTAATTGTGAATTTAATTAAATATTTTTTATATATAAAACTAAAGTTATTCAAAATTTTGCAATTTACAAATAATTTAAATTGTTTTGGGAAACCAAATAACTGATGCATGTTTCTTAAGGGAAATGATTAACTAAACTGATCTTTGAGCATGATTATGACCAGAAATTTGTACACAATAAGTTTAAACTTTAGAAATTCAAAAATTGTATAGTATACCTCTTTAACTGCAATTTCCCCTTTTTATTCCAAATTATTCATGTTGAAAAAATTTACTCGTAAATTTAAATATACGTTATTTGACATTTATGTGTTATATTAAAGCATAACAAGAATAAAATGTTGCTTAATTGCCCCTCCTTCTTCTTTCATATAAAATTTTTCTGCATATAATCTGGTATTGTCTGGAGTTATTGTTTCTATTACAGTCTTGTATCTTGAGTTTTGTTCATTTTTCAACAATATTTTGTGGAATTATTCGTATTGATATTAAGATTACAGTATTTTCTTTATACTCTTGAAAATTTATAAGCGTTATTCTGTTTAAATTTTGTGTACTCATTGCATTAGGCAATTAATCAATTTACCCAGAAAAAATTAAGCTTTACCGCCTTATTTTTTCTCAGTGTATTAAATTTAAATAATATGAAATACATAGAAAATTTTGTAGCTTATATCGAATATATTTGCATGAGGAAGTTTTTTAATTCGTAATTATTAACTATGTACTCGTATATTACTACGGAATTATTCTATAATATAGCTACTACTATAATATTAAAATTTAAATAAAAAATTTTTTTTCAATAAACTAAAATGTGATGGAAAAATGATGTTTAATTAACAATTTTGCAGATTTTTTAATTAATTATTCTTTGATATTTTCCAAACATTAGTGCAGATTTTAAAATTTCATGTAATTGGCATTTTCATATTAATTATTATTCAAATCCAGCTAATGAACATTGGCATTTTTAATGACTTGAAATTATATTTGAAATTGCAATATTTTTATTATTAGTCACCAATATGTTTGAAAATTTTTCAAAACTATTTCCGAATGAAATTGTTTTCTTTGGTGTTCCTGGAATTTTTATTATATTTAAATATTGAATTATATAAAAATAAAACGAAACCCAGATGCAAGGATTGAATATGGAAAGTTACAAGCAAGAAATTACTCATATTAAAATTTAATTTTGTTGTGGTATCTTATTTTTCCTCTATTCCTTATATGGCTGTGTTATGAGATTGAACTATTTACAATAAAAACATGAACATAATTAGTCGAGAAAATCTCCGGTACACTAAGGAATTCCTTAATATAAATAACTTTAAAAATATGCAGTATTATTTAAAAAAAAATCACTTAATAAATAATTTAATATCCATTTCAATTGAATAGGAAAAAATAGGGTTTGTTGTTTATAGATTAACAGGAAAGATTCATTGTGTACAATTAAAATACGTAAAAGGGCTTCGTTCCCCTTTTTGTTATAAAAACTACTGCCTTTTATAAAAAAAAAATAAAGTTCTTTAGTGTAATCTCTTTTAAACAGATAATTGGAAATAATGTAAAAGAATTTTGTTATATAAAAATAGGGGGCCCGTTTACTAAGTAGTGTTATTTGTTACCGAGTGTCTGAGCACAAAAAGCAAAATAATCCACTATAAATTATCTGGAAAATGATCACTTGCTTTCTGCTTTAGATGTTAATAACTTTGAATTTAATTGTTCAATAGTCTACTTGTGTTTATTACCTTGCGCCTTTTATTATTTCACTTAGAAAGGGAAAATTCCTCTCTTTTTGCGTCAAAAGATTGTAGTATACGAGTGTTGAAAAAGTAAAACATAATGTTCATACTGTTTCTTCAAATACCTATAATTTTATAGATTTATAATCCGTTTATAAAAAACAAAAACTGAAGGGAAGCAACACGAAATAAGTTTTTCTCACATCGTCAATTCGAATTTTATGTAGGGGAAAACTTAAGTGAGTTTGAGAAACTGTTATAATTGTTAAATCAATTATTATAATTGTGAATATTGAAAAAATTGTTGAAAATCACTATCAAAGGAATTACTTCTATTTTAAATCTATTGGGAAATAATCATTAAATACAGTGAATTGCAGGCAGTTTTCAATTCCGAAAAATATTCCTTAAAAATATTTTGTTACAAGTCGAAGTTTTTCAAAAATGTTTAATGGTTATGGTGGTGATGGGGAAAGAAATTGTTTTAGAACCGTACATATTCCATCCAACGACTTTTGGAAAGCATATTTGCGAATTCCATGTACCGAAAAATGGGGTGAGAAGTGTCGAAAAGTTTTGTTCCTGGACGTTTCCGAATACCAAATGTTTTGAGTGCTCGAATGTCTTGAAAAGTATAAAATCTGACGATTTGATCATACAACACACTTATATTTATTTGCAATTGTTGCAGGCTTACAATACTTCATAGTAATTTCATCTCCTTTTGATAATAATTGCCTCATGTCTCGTACCTACAATTTGTATCCTCACATTCTCTACTCTATTATATTAAAACTTTTTTTTTATAAAATTTTTTGGAAAATCCATTTACTAATTAATTTTTCTAACTTTTTAAATTCCGAAATTAACGAACATGTTAAAATCTAAATCGCTTTATTTTAATTTAAAATTTGGAAAATTTATTTTAAAATTGTTTGCTGCGTTACTTAACCATAACATTTTAAACTTTTCACAATTTTAAATTAGATTATCCATGCAATGGATTTATCTTGCATATGTAATTAGCTATTCGTATTGCTAAAAATTTACAGTTAAAATTGTAAATTGTATTTTAATGGTACAAAATATTTAGGTTGCGGGAATTTGTATATGTGAATTCACTTTCAATACAGGTTGTTCCAATTCAAATCCATGTGAACTTTTAAACGAAATCTTACTCGTACCTATAGGGTCCACTGTTTATGGTTTTATGATATGACCTTGTGAGTAGGTAAAACTTTTATATCTATGGTAGGTCTTCACTGCCTAAATTATTTCAGGATATATGCAAAATGAATGGATGTGAGCTATTTATCTTATTTCTATTTGCATATTTGACTACAATTTTTTCGTCCTCCAACAATTGGATGTTTAAATAAATAGTGTTTTTGTGAGCCTAAAATAAGATTCCTGAAGAGTTTATTATCACAAGAAATGACCAATTTTTCAAGCAACAACAGTAGCTGCTTACAAAAATTATGTTCACTGGTAAACGAAACGATTGTTTTCACAAATTCTCGTAATTTGAATCGGAAAACCTGGTATATAGCAATTCAAAAAATTTTATAAATCAATTATATTACTTATTCTGTGTAGCATATGTAGATAACTTTTACCATATTTTGAGCAATACACTCGCTCGTACATCTCATTTGTTAGATGAAGACTATATTGCGTAGGTTAAGGATTTTATTATTTTTCCATTTTAATTGTATTTTAAAAAAAATAATTTACTTAATCTTGCTGTTGCTTGAGAAGAGCACATATTCTATATTCTGAAATGGTATACTTGTGTTTTGTCACAATTAAATTATAATTTTCAAAGTCATTTTTTAAAGAAATTCTCAAAGAAAATTCAATGAAATGTTTACAAGCACATAACATGAAGGTATATGTAAAAATTGTACGTATGTTTATATATATATATATATGCATTCGTTTGTGTATTAACCTTGATTTGTATGCATGTATTTTATAGTCAACAATATTGTATGCAATATATTTATAAGTACAATATTATTATAAAAATTTTTAAAAAAAAAAACTTGACATACAAAATCTTATAAGTATATAAAATGAGTAGATTGAAATGGTATATTGTGTATATGCGAATTTATTCTGATATACAAGAAAAGAAGGTTTCATTTCGCATCCTTAATGAGAAATTGATCCAAATGAATAATAAATATAAGAAAAAACTAAAGGTAGAACATAAGATTAATAATAAAATTTTAAGAAAAAATTCTTAATAAAAAATTCTTCTTAATCACTTATACTAGTTCTTCTATAAATATTTTTATATCCATGACCTAAATATTTATTATGTAAACCAATTGTTTTGTCAATAATATTATGTAAATAATATTGTATAAAATATAATATTACATTCTTAGAATAGTCTCCTGTAATGTATATGGGATTGAATTTGAGAATTTTAAATTCAGATTATTTCTACTAAGTTCATTTTCAATGTCATTTAATAAATTGAAAATCATATATTAAATACTAAATATTATACAATGTCATCAAATGTCGTCCAGTTAACTTGAAATCACAGAGCTTTGCAGTTAAGTGTAATAACCATAGATATTACATAATCTAAAGGGCATTCAAATATTGTTTGTTAAAGAAATGCATTTTCATTAAAATCTCTTTCAAAAATTTCTTTAAATAATTTTTCCTCCAGATTGAATTGAATAGCACGCATAAAATATTATGTTAATCTGAATATAACCTTGTGATTTCTTTTGTGATTTGGTCTGTTTTTTAGTTGAACTAATCTTGTAATTTTTATGTATTAGAATTTTAGAATTGTATAAGAAAAATAAACTACATGATTAAATAAACGTTTTGTAAGAGAAGAGAAAAAGAAATTTATTTTAGGTACTATTGTACTTACCCTTACTCTAAGGTCATATTGAAGAGACTTCTCAAATATAGGCTGGGGTTAAGAAGTTATTGTGTATAATTTTGTCCTTTGTTTGTAACGAAAAACTCTTTTAGATTATTAATGAAGTTTTGATTTGCTTGCGATAAAAGTTTTTCATATGGGAAAGGGGCAAATATACAGAATATAATATGTAGACTTCAATTGTATTCCACAAATTCCATAAGTGCGTTGACAAGGACGTGAGTAACATGATAGTTGTAGATTTTAATTGAATAGTTCTAGAACTAGATTTTATCAAATGCATTTCTTCTCCTTAAGCGATTATTGACTAGCCATTTTTTTTGCATAAATTCAGGGGATCAGTAATTCGTTTTTCTTGAAAATTTGTATTAGACTTTTTGCTCTAAGTCTAAAAGGGACACATTGTCCTTCTTTATTATATTAAACAAGCTTTAAACGATTTGTTTAACATAATAACAAATTTAGAATATATTTTCTAATTTTATTCCACTATTTTCCATAATAAAATAATTTCAGCCTGAAAATATGCAATTTTAATTAAAATATGTAATAATTAAATATTTCTCGATTTTAACCAATACAATTAAATTTTAAGAAAAATTTTGTAAAATTTGTCAAATTATTAGACCACACATTTAAATTCACCTTCTAACTTATTTACTATAGCTTAAAAACTCTCAAATAAAGAACAAAAATATTAAAACAAAAATCAAATGAATTTTTAACGAGCACCAGAGCAGACAATTTAGTTTGTTTACCAAATTCGAAGATGGAAGAATGAGATTTCTTGAAAAGTTGTTCTTAAAAGTTTGTGATTTCTATTACTTAATCTTTTCAAGTTATTTAAGGACATTCTGATAAAAATGTCATCATTATTATTTGCGAATTAACTTTTTAGAATTTTTCTTGATAAAAATCTTTTGCTTAGTTTGTTGTTTTCGTAAACTATGCTGATTGCTGATTCGAGGAAAAATTTTATATAACAAAAATAAAAAATAAGAGAAAAAAATTAAGGAAAAGAAATCACCATTTTAAAAATCATTTAGATTCTTTTATTCTTAATTTAAATCGTTCTCATTTTGCTTGTATCCTTAATTTATTTTTTTCATTTTTGTTTTTTTTTTTTTTTCATTTTTATTCTCTGTTAATTTATATGTTTACATTAATGTTATTTTTTCTTTTAGTTTTTGTTTTTTTTTTTTTTTTTGTATATTTAACGCTCTCTTAAATTCGTAATAATCCTTAGAATCATTAATTGCTGATAACGAGTCTATTTTAGTTGTTTATACCGTATTTCCACTAATGATGCAATTATAAAAAAAAAAGTATAAAGAGGAGAAATGAGAAAAAAAAAATCACTTTATTTTTTTTTTTTGTTTTTTTTTTTTCACCACCATTTTCTGTACAATTCAAATTATTTTTTTTTTTGTTTTATATACCTTTATCTTATACAATACCATTTCCAATTATATACCTACTTTCCTTTATCCTTATTTAGCACGTTTTTTTTCTTTGTTTTTCTCTCTTGTTATTATTTTTGTTTTTATTGTATTGCATATAGTGTTGTTGCTGGGTGCTCATTTTATTTTTGCTTATCCTCTAATTAAAAATAATGAGAATAGATTAAGGAAAAATGCTTAAGAATATCTTTTAGTAGGGTATATGTGGTAAGTTTTATAACTATTTCTATATATATAAGATTTATCAACTATTAAATATTGTTATATGTATAACAGATTTTTCTGTATATTTGTTGGTATGATCATCAACGCTTTATGTTTTTTTTTTTGTTTTAGCGAAAATTGTCTAAGTATTTTAAAGACAAGAGCCATTAAATAACTATACGTAAGTCGAGTATAAAAGTTAATTACGATATTTCCATACGGTTAAAATTACCCAAAAATGTTTGAACCAGTTTTTGTTTTTCACCTTTTGATACCTTCGAAATGTTAATTTAGAAATTTTGTTTTTGTTGAGAAAAATTTGTAAGGATTGGCTTTTGTTTTATTATAGATAAAATTTAATGATTACCTAATAGGAATCAAACATAAACGATTAGTAAAGAAAAAAATCAAATATCGTATATTTTTGTGGAACAGTAGAAATTGAAATTCGTAAAAACGATGTTTAGATTATACTTAAGTTATTTAAAGATAAAAGATTTTATAAGAATAAAAAATAAAGTAGTTGTGCACGGAAATCCACCCCAAAGGAATAATGAAATGTTACAGTAAGTCTTTAGGACTGAAATAACCTGGTCTGAAGTTGACCCTGCCAATCAATAGATCTAATGTAATCTAATCTAAAAACCAGTTTTACAAATCAAGAAATACTAAATTTTGCGGGATGAAGCTGACCACTATAACTTAACAGAGCTTTAATCAAAGTTTTTGAATTACATCTTAAAAAAATTATTATATATGGGTGTTCTATTCTTTGACGCAAAGGATATTGAAATTTTAGACTTTTGCATATTGTTCGTAGAATAGTGAAAGTTGACTTGCACTTTCTTGATTAGAGTAAATATCCTAAAACTGAATATTCATTAACGAAATAAGCCCTCAAAAATGTACCCTTCCCTTGCGAATCAGGGATTCTTATTCCCTGCAACTGTGTATATGATTTTTAGTAGAACCTACCAGATATCTTCTTTACCTATAGCAGAGCGGCTTAAAATAATTCCTTCACATCTCTACAATTCTTTGGAAATTAATTGAAAAAGTCTTTTAATCTTTAACTTCGGTAAGAAATTTATGATTAAAAACAAAAAATACGTGGAACATATATTTTTATAGTAATGTTTTCGCAATATAATTGACTTTTATATACAATAAAATTTATTGTGCCTGGGAGCCATTTTCTTTAAATTTTTAAATATATCTAAAGTATATCGTGAGTAAAAAAGTGTTAATTAAAATTTTAATTTACCCCAGTTTAATATTGTCTGAATTTAATTAACACAGTTGAAGTGATGAGTGTGAGTCAACTCTTATACTTGTGCGTAAACCCTAACATTACATAGGATGGGTAAATAAGTATTTTTTTTCTTTAATTAAAAATTCTTCAACTTTTCTCTTAATCTTAATCTGAAAATGTTTTTTTTTTGAACTAATTCCTTCCGTCGAAATCATACACGCGAATACTTGAACAATGAAATGACATACTGGATAAGTACTTCCACTTAAGTACTTAGATCACCCTTTGTTTCCCCTGTTATTTTTACTTATCTAAAGAATATTAAAATTCAAAGTTGCGCTTTTCTACACTTAATTTAAAATCATTATTTCACACCGTATTTTGTGTACTTATCAGGTGATAAATCGAATGTTGTTGTTTCATTTTTTTTTTATTATTATTTTTTCATTCACTTCCTTAATCCTTAAATCAATTATTTTCATTAAGAGTATAGGAAACTTGTCTAGTATCATGTTTTGTTTTTTTTTTTTTTATTATAAGAGAAAATATAGCATGTTTTTTGTACTTTTATTTTTATTACACACTTCCTGTTTTTTTTTTTTTTTTTTAGTATTTCAAACGGAAATTGAATTTATTACATTTGTACTGTTGTTGTTGTTGGTTTTGTGCGTAAGTTACGAATAACAATATTGCTCAGGTGTAGAAATCTTTTATGAAAATATAAAATGGGAATAAGATAAATATTATAATTGAAATGAAATAAAGAGGGAAAATAATTTTATTTATATTTTATTTTTACCTTGTTCCGTTAAGTTGAATGGGTGTAGTTCTTGAGGGAGGGAGGACATTAAAGAATATAATATAAGAGATTGAAGTCACGCAAAATGAAATTCCCTTTAGATGGGAAAACGAAAAAAAAAATAATTAAAACGAGTTTGTTTTTTCCCGTTTTTGTGCGTAAAATTATTTTCATTCATAAAGAACACAAAATAACATTAGTAATGGAAAAAAATTGAAAAGAAAGTAGAAAAAATATATAGAAAACAATTTATTTTCTAACATTACATAACATTAATACAAAATAAATACATAGAGAATTGAAATGAAAAAGTAACAGTTAAAATCAGATAAAAAATAACAATTTCCCACAGCAACAAAACGTAAAGAGAAAAGAGAAAAAAAATAAACAAAAAGAGAACAACACAAAAGAGATTATTTTTGTTTTTTTTTTATGCTTTTCTAATTTTTTTGTTATTTTTACATTTTGTTGTGCTACCCAAACCCAATTGTGTTATAAAACAAGTGAAAGAGGCGAAAATTTTTTAAAACATTAAAGCTCTTAGCTCTTTGCTCTCATTTAAATTTGAAATTTTTTTTTTTATATTTTTAATTACTTTGAATAAATGGTAACTATTATTGTATTTTATATTACCGGTAATTAAATAAATTATTTATTTTATATAGAAATTTTGTAATAAATTTTATTTTTAATAATAGTAAAGAAAACAAAATAAAAAAAAAATGATTTTGCAAAATTTTAAAATGTTATCACTGAATTTAAATGTGAAAATTTAATAGTGTGTACTCAGAATAAATTTGTGAATGGTATTGTATAGGATTGTATAGAAAAGATATGGACTGATAAGCAATTAGAATTTTAGTGCAATAAGAGTGTTCCAAGAGTGGTGGAAAGTAAAATTATTGTATAACTGTGAGTGCTGTTTTCAACATCGTGTAAGTTTTATATACTCTTCCAATATAAGCCAAAATTCAATAATATAAAATATACTCTTGCTTGTAAATGGTATCCCTCCACCGCATATTCTTCTTTGCTACTATTCAAGAAGTTAAGTAAATCACCTAAAACCGAATCGGTAACTCGACTGAAAAGAATCTTCTCTCATAAATTAGATTAACGCATTGCCAGAATGCATCACGAATGAATTCTGCCACCCGAATGCCCACGACAAATATTCGACGAGAAAATGGCTAGCCTCTTTCCCATTTCACTCCAAAAATAGCGTCCCGCTAAAATGCTATACTGATATCTTAATACGCAATATTGATTGATCAACGCAAAACTGATATCTTAGTTCCAGAAAATTTCCCATTCTTGCCTTCCCCCACTTCGGCCACAGAGCTTTCGCTGCTTCTAAAAAGTTCATACACTACCTCAAAGCAAGCTCCCCTCTTTTTTATTTTCCTGTTTGTGACATTTCCCCATTTAATTAATTGTTGAAGCATCGTACCACCTATCTCTATCATAACTGGTCAATAATATCCGTCAATATTTCACAGACTCTTGTCACCTTGCAAAATTATATTTTAAAACCTATTCTCTACTGTATACCCGACTCGATACTCTGTCTACTGTATACTCGAATAGGTAATTCATGCGAATACCTTACCAAAAATAATTTAATTTACAAAATTTTTATACTGAAAAAAATCATTTTAAAAGCCCCATTTTAAAAGCTTTTAAACAAAAAATAAAATTAATAAATTAAAAGTAAAATGAAAAATTAATTTTTTTTCGTATTTTGTTTTATAAACTTTAATAATTAAAAACATTTGGCAACAATATTAATAATAATAATTTGCAAAGTAAAAATTTATTTTATTGCTATATAGAAAATAAAATTTATGCCTAATAAATTAAGTTAAACATTTTCGATGCATACTTTTAGGATTAAAAAAATAAAAACAAAATTTCCCTATCGGCCCATTATGCGCTACTTGTAGATTAATTTTTTTCTGTTTTTTTTTTATTATTATACAAATGAAGCTAGGAATTTGTTCTATAATTACTTTAAATATTTTTAATTCACATAATTAAGATTTATTATGTTGAAACAAAAAATGTTTCCTTTATCCTTGTAAATTCTTCCCTTTTTGAACATTTTTTTAACATATTTTTTATTAAAGATAAAAATTTAATAAAATCATAAATTCCATTCTGTATTAACGATAACGAGTTTTATTAAAATCCTTAACCATGTACTGATTTTAAATGGTTGCGATACCATGTAATTAGTAAAAAGGATAATCTATTATACATAAAAGGTATAATATAAAATATGTATATATATATGTATGTATATGTATACATATAGAATTATTAAAAAAGAGAATGAAAAATCAAATTATTTTTAAATAAATTTTGGGATATCTTAAGACCATTCACGTGCTTCATTCACTTATTTTGTATGCTTTTAAATTTTTCCTTAATCTTAATTCAATATAGGATTTATTTAAATATGAGATAAAGTGAAGCAAACTGGCTTATGTATATGAAATAAAGTTGGGTCAAACCAATGGTTTGTATTGTAGCACTTTTCCCTTCAACAAGTGAAAATTCTGCTTTTAAATACAGTCTATGTATAGCTATCACACTATTAAAATTATTTTCATTCATATACAAAACTATTTCTAGGATTGCATATATTTAGGATGACGCATATATGCAGTCTTTGAAATAAAGCAAAAATTAATATAAAAAGGGGTTAACATAATGCTCGATTTTAAGGGTTAATTGTGTGAGTTAAGAAAAATAATTATAATTTTTAATTTCACGGAATTTACCGTTAGCTTTTTGCGTTTATAAAAATTTGGAAAAGCTTGCGGTTTCGGAAATATAAGGTGTCAAAAATTCAAATTTTACGAATTTCAAGAGGTGATAACTTGAGAGGGGGTGGAGATGGAAAAAAATTTTCTTCTAACAAAATGAACTATTTATTAATATCTAAAAGCTCCTAAAATTTCAAGCTTCTACAGTCTGGAGTCTAGAAGAAAAACGAAATCAAAAATTTGCAAAAAAAGGACTTTAAATAACGGTAAATTTGAGCGGCCATTTTGTTTTTCTTTTGCGTTTCAAAAATGCTTATGGTTTCATTGCAACAAATATTTAAAAAAGGCCATTTTTAGGGTTTTGGGGGGGTATAACTTCTAGAGGGGGGGAGATAGGTAAAAATTTTGTTCTACGGAAATAAGTTTCTAGTGAAGATCTATGTACGTATTAAATTTCAGCTTTCTATCTTCAAAGGTGTAGAAGTTTTGTAAACAGACACACGGACAGACGGACGGACGGACGGACGGACGGACAGAGTGAAACTAATAAGCACTTTTTTCAAAAATTTTTTTGTAAAAGTGCTAAAAAAGAAAACAACAAATTATTTAGAAAAAATTTTTTGGATTACAGAAAATAATTTTAATGTTTTTTTTTTTGTTAAAGAAACTTGGAGTATGTAATAGCTTTATAATAAAGCATGAAATAAATTTGAAAAGATAATCGATATTAAAGGAGTTATATAAATACAATTAGCCTTGAGATAAGATCTGTAAGAGATATATTTTTGAAGAAGGCCTCATGGTCATTAGGGCGTTCATAGTCGTCCAATTGTGCGAGCCATTCGGTGACCTGTGGTTGAATTTCTAACTACCTTTAATAAGGCAAAATTGGCAAAAAAGTACGCGTAGCAAAGGAGATATTGCCATTCTAATTTAAAGTGTGGATATAGTTTCAAAATTTGTAATTCGTTATTTGTTTGATAATTTTTATTTGAGAATAGGAGCCAATACTTCCTTCGACTAGCATAACCTAATTCAGAGGAATTGGAAATCAAGTTATTGATTTATTGTGAAATTTTAACTGCCAATTAAGCACTATGTTGAGAACTTTCCCTAGAAAAATCCTGTATTTAATTTGTTAATCGTATTTTAGCAGCCACATTTAATATGTTTATTTATTTTATATGCTAAGTATTTTAGCAGGTATTATAAGGAAGGGCGGATCTCAATACTCATGAGAGTGCAAAATTTATTCCCACATTAATGAAATTTTTCAATTATTTTAATTTTGCGTTTCTAGCACTACAATGTTTGAATTTTAATATGCCATTATAATTTAATTTAATAAATTTTGAAGTTTTTAAAATATACCCATAATTATTTTAAATGATTCAAATTAATTTTTCAGCATTTTTAATAAATAAATTTAATTTTACTTTTATTTTATGAAATTTTTATTTTTTTATTTTTTTCCTTTCATATTATGGATATTCAACAAAATATAGACAGTAGTATAGGTATGTTATTTTTAAAATAAATTTTTTTTTTTAATATTTTGTAATTATTGTTAATGAAATGAAATTATTTTCTTAATATAAAATTATAAATTAAATATATAAATAGCTGCTCGGGCAAAAATTATTGGTTCAGCTGAAGTATTTTTTAAACAAGAAAGTACAATATCATTAGGATGTTCAGTGAATATGCTAGCATCTTCGGTTTTATGGTAATTATATTTTAATTTTATAATAATTATTTTATTCTTAATTTTGAAGAATAAATTTAAATTCAATTGATATTTCTAATATTGAAATTTTTTCTCTTTAGATATCACAATAATGATATAATAGATTTTAATTCATTTCGCGGTGGTATGAGTTTAGAAACAGAAAAAGGTGAAATTGAAACAACAAGTCGTTTATTAATAACAAAAGCAACAATAAAAGATTCTGGTAATTATAGTTGTGCACCAACAATGGCAATACCAGCATCAGTTTTAGTACATGTTGTTAATAGTAAGTATACGATTTATAATTATTTTAATTAATTATTTTAAAATTCGCTAATTTTATATTGTACACTTTTTAAATTTTGTACGAGTTTTTCGCGAGTATATTTCCATATCTAAGTGAATTTTTTAAAATTTTGTTCTAATACACTTTGCGTCACTCGAATTTATGCAATATTTGAGTACAAGAACTGTTATATTAAGAACTATTTGCCGTAATTTAAATGATTAATATTCTTTTATTAAATTTAACTGATGATGAAAATTAAATGTTAAGTAAGTTATCGTGACACATTTTAGATGAAATAAATTGCATTTTGATTTCCGCATTAAATCACTTCAAAACCATAACTGTTATACACTTAGTCATACAAACTGTTATACACTCATTATACGAAAGAAGTACGAAAATTCTATTGTCTCGTGTGAGAAAAATTTTAATAATTTTAATAATAGATTGAAAATTAATTTTTTATTCTCTTCTCATACAATTCTCTTAAAAATTTTATTTACAGGTGAAAATCCAGCTGAAATGCAAACTGGTAGCTGTAAATTATTATATAGTAAATCATTTAATTATTTAAATATTCTTACTTTTATACTTATATTAGGTAATTTATTTAGATTTAATTAATATAATATTATAAATATATATAAAATATAGAAATTGATTGAAAAAATAAATTAAAATAAATTAAAAAAAAAAAAAATAAAAATAAATTACTATATAAGATTAAATTAATTATGCAGAAAAAATTATAGTAAAATTTTAATATTAAATTATAATAAACAATCATTATTACTATATTTAATATTATTATATGTATAAATAAGTATAAATTAAATAATTTTAATATTATAATAATGAATACGATATATGTACATTATCTAATCATAAGTCAACTACTTTATAATTAAAACAAAAAAAAAATAATGTAATATAAATAGCATAAAATATTTTTATTTATTTTATAAAAAAATTTAAAATAAAAATACCCTAGAGTATTATGTTATATAGTTGAAATATATTGTGTATGTCTGTTGCGTCTACTTCCTATATTTTGCGTATACATTGCTATTAGAAATAATGTGAATTCCTCCTCATGAGTAATATAAATTTATTATATAAAAAAAAAAACTGAAAAATTTCAAAATAAATCAAAAAATAAAATAATATTCATAAAACAAATTTATTATATACAGAGTGATTCAATTGTAAGGCAAAGTACAATGTCATATGCACACCATTTCAATATCTTAATGAAATACGTGCAAATGACAAAACGTAAATGAGTACAATTTTTCATTCAAGCAATACTTTTGTTTTAAGTTGTAATGTTTTATAATTATTTTTGTTGAAAGAGAAGCTATAGGTAGAAATATTTGAGAAAGTAGAAAGAATTTCGCGGAATTTTACATAAAATTCTTGTCTCTTTTGATATAAATCTTTCATTAATGCTGTCATTAACGCATTTCTAAGTTTTATGGGTATTTCTGCCAAAACAGAGGCTGTATAGCTAGAACAATTTGAAAACTTCTCGAAATTTTAATAATTTTATAATTCCCGTATATTTATACGGTCTTACAGAAATTCCTATTGAAATAAAGGCTATAGAGCTAGAAAAATTTCAGAATTTCTTGAAAATTGCTTAAATTTCTTATTTCTTCTTGCAAACTGTGGAGTCTATACATATACTTCTAATTAAAAGCTCAACTTATTTCTAATTATCTTAATGATTTTATTATGTTGCCCTCTTTTTGAGAATCACCCTGTATATATTATCATGTTTATTGTATATTGTTTTGTTGTGATTATTTAAATGAAAAATATAATGTTTACAATATTTTATTTTAAAATGAATAAATAAATCATAATACACTACATATGCACATATTAAATACAATAAAAGAGAGAGAGGGAGAGAGGGAGAGAAAATTTAGAATATTATTTGTACACTAAAATATTATTATTTTTTTTTCGGAATTCAAAAATAAAAATAAACTACAAGAAAAAACTTAAATGAGGGTAATTTTGATATGAAACGATTTCAGAGGAAAAAAATATACAAAAAATTTTAACAAAAAAAAATTTTTTTGGGTAATTTATATGCAAAAAAATATTCATTTGAAAAATTCATTTTGATATTATTATTGTATATGAAACAAGGTTTTAATCAAAAAGAGAAATTTTAATAATAATAAATGAAATTCCCGAAAATTTCATATTTATATTTTGGAAAATAAATTTGAAAATTTTAAGCTTGAGAAAATTCAAAAAATTCAATTATATTGAAATCATTGGAAAAATTTTAAAATTTTTAGTTGCAATATAATTTAAAATTATATAAAATATGGGAAGAGTTTTAAAATATTTTTATGTCAAGAAATCTTGTTTCAAACCAATTAATTCTTGAGTCAATAGAATATCGTATACTATTCTTCTCACTTGCCTATTTTACACCGAATTTTGTTCTTTTCGGTTAATTGGGACAGTTTTGCTTGGTAATTGTTAACAATCTCAATTTTGTATTTTATTGACTTTTCACGTTCCAAGCTTTAAATTTTTAAATTTTATGTTAGCAATTTTATTTTATTTTTCCTAATTTTTGCAATTAATCAGAAATTTTTCTTGAAAATTACCCATAAATATTGTAGCAATGTATCAACTTCCTATATATATTCCGTATAAATTGTAATAATTTAAATTTATATTACATTTTAAAAGTTCGTGTATTCTGTAAATATGCGATTTATTTCTATAGCTTAAAGATAAAAGTGTTCTACCAATTCACGAAGAATAAAATTTGTAATTTATTTTTTATATGTTTTTTATATATTCTAAATTTTTGCCTTTTATATTATTATCCTTTTTCATAATATTAAATTTTTTTAAAAGTTACACAAAAGAGAAAATTTCCGAAAAAAAAAAATATTGAGGAGCCAATGGGATTTTCAATAAATTGAAAATGTTCAGCAAAAAAAAAATGAATAATTTTCGCTATTATTACAATAAATTTCAATTTAAAATTTTTCAAAATTACAAAATTCATTTACAATCACATATACACTTATGTCTTCAAAGTTTTAAGGTTTTAGATTTAAAAAATAGAAATTTATGATCTTTTTTTTCGCATTATAAATTTTTTTTTACCATAAAACAAAAAAAAAAAACATGTAAACTTATAACATTCGTAATATATTTGATATATTCTAATATTGCACACACACACACATACACACGTAAGTACGAACTTGCACGTATAAAAGAATTTTCAGAAATTTTGAAATCAACTTTATTCAATATGAATTTTATTTTTAGAATCAGAAGAATTCACAGAATATTCTATGTTGTGTAAATTGTGTTGGAGAAAATTTTTCTATATCTGTTATACACATACAATAAAAATTATTTCCGAATAGTAAAATAGTGATTCCCTTACGAATATTTCACAATGTTAAGGTATGCATTTCTCTGAAGAGTTAAAAAAGGGAAAAAAACATAAAAACTAAAATAAAGGGGAGCAAAAAGTTGAATATTTTTGGAATTTTAAAAACTAAAGGACATTTTGAAGTAATAATAATAAAATTGAAATGATTGTGGTAAGTCATTTATCATAAAAAACAAAAATATTTACATTATTCATGACAATATCGAGCAGTTCTTAGAGCATCTTTGGAATATTTCACACATATTTATTAACGTGTTAAATAATTTTGACCTATGCAACTAATATACAATTTCTCATAAGAATGAAAATTACAATTTTTCAATAAGTTATAAGGACCTTGAACTTGGGTTATTGGTTTTTCAAAAGTTGAATGTTAAGAACCGAATTTCAGTGTAAAATATTGAATGTGGTTTGTGGTGGAAAGAATGATAAAATTGAACAGCAATTTTTATCATTGAAAGAAATACAATTCTGAATAAATATGTTCTAGGTAAACTTCATTTATTGCTGTCCATACTAGATTTAATTCAATCCATTCTATAAATCACCAACATTTCTAAAGAGACCATTCAGTTGAATAATTGAATAGTCTCTTCAGAAATACTCCAAATATTTCAAATTACACTCATTTTTTGATTGTGCAGAAATTTTTGATATTTTTTGATTTTCTCTTATTTATTTTTTTAATTCCATTGTTTATTTATTTCAGATTAATATTATTTGCTTTGTTGCAATTACACTAAGGAGAAAACACTAAAACTCTCATTTATCATTGTTATCTTAAATGTTCACTCATCAACTTCTCTTTTCAACTCTTTAAAATATTTTATATTTTTACTTTGTTATTAACAAATTTAATTGATTTTTTGTTGCTGTTTCTATAATAATGATCATCTAATAAATTTACGCCATCTGTGATGAGAAAGAAATTGTAATAATATATTTTTATAATTGCTCTCATTTCATCACTCCTCTGTTATAAATTATATGTAGATATTATACTATGAGATAAGCTGTTTGTATGCTACAATAGTGATGTTTAAGCAATTTTTATGTGTTATATACAAATTTCATTTGAGCGACCTCTTGATTTAACTATTTTCGAAAGAATTTTTTTTATTAAAATCTAGTATGAAATCAACTTCTCTAGAGGATCATCGTTTTATTGAGTTAAGCTATGTGGTGAAGAAAATTAAAATTCTAAGTTCTTTGCTTTTGATAAAAAATAAAGTGAAGAACAAGTGAAATGAAAAGTTTACAAGTTTTAAATTCTAGATTCCAATCATAAACATTTGCACACAACCATTTTAGTGGTTTAAAAAATTAAAATCGTTTAACTCAAAATAGGGTAATTTTTCGTTGCCAATATATTAAAATTTCAATCAAAGATAATTTCTCGAAATTTTTAAATAAAAATAAGGGGAGAGGGGGAATTTATTGTATACTATAACTGAACTCGTATTATTGTTAACAATTTCGGAGTTCTCTCTATACATATAGAGAACAGAGAGAATTTCTCTTATTAAATACTCTTGAGAGCTCTAATTGTGTTACACAATTAAGAATTATGAATTTTAATAGGGAAGAATAATTGTATTCGGTAAAAATTTATCAATTTATCACAATAAATATTCGGAACAATCTGTCACCTATCGGAATTAAATGTCAGTTCCATTTTTAATTAGGATACTGAACTTTCATTCATTTTCTTTACAAAGCAATCAAACCATTTTTGCCCGAAATCGTTTTCCGAAATTCGTAATAAATTCATTAATTTTCTCAATTTTGACTTAAACGATTTTAAATTTCATTCATATTGATAATCAGGTATATCGTTTGTGTAGAGGAAGAAATAAGAGTATATAAAATAAATTTAAGTACATATGTGGGATAGATTGAATTTTTATTGAGATATACACCTGTATTTTATTCCCACAAACACACGAATTTATTGAATGCATGCACACAACACAATTTTCAAATAAAAAATTTGCAATTTTTCAAACTCGAACTAAAGATACTCGTAAAAAGAAACTTAATTAAAATTCACAAAATAAAAAAAAAAAGTATTTTTTTTTTCCCCTAAACAACTGAAAGAAAATTTTATTTTTTAACAATTTTTATTAAATTTTATCCAATTGAAAGGCTATTGTTTGATTTGAAGTTCTTTTTTTATTAAGTATTTGTATTTCATTAAAGTTTTTGAAGATTTTATAAGCAAAAGAAGCAAAAATTTTTCGAATCGGATTTTTAGTTTTTGAATTTGTTTAAGTAAAAGAGAGGGAGTATTAATTTTTAACCCTTGCGTCTATGATTGTTTTAAATAATGTAAAGAGATTCCTTGTTATACAGCTGTAAAAGTAATTTTAAAAATTGTAGAGTGTTTTAGGAATCCGGCAATACTATAGGTTTATATGGAAAATTTGTTTCGTTTGCGAAAATACTAACAACAATTACTTGCATCAGACGAACTTCATTACGACTGTACCAAAGAATTCATTGAGTAGGTAAAAGTTGCTATTATATTACCTCTTCCTTAAGTATATAATTACTATAATATTTTTTTCGGGGCTTACTCACAGTCGGGTTTATTTAATAGAAAATAATATGAAAATCCAGCTTAAATTTTTAATTTCAATACCTTGAAATTGGTATTGGTATATCTGTATTAATAATTAATACAAATGGTAATGAGACAAAATTGAGGTTTTTTGTACACTTGAGGGTTAAAAATTCATATTTAAACACAAAAAATTTTAACAATCAACATTATAGTTAATTTATTTTATAAAATTGTAATAATTTATTTTTGAATAAAATTTTTAATAATTTCAAGTTTATTCACCTCACGATATTATTCACCAATTTTCATCCTTACGAAAATTTGAGAGGTGAATTGAAATTCAAAAAATTAAGAGATTTAATTTGAATTTTTTGAATAAATTTATTTAAATTTAATAAATGTAGACACAAACCATATTTGAAAATCTAAAAATAGCTAGCTACTTATAACTTTTTTTTTGAAAATTTGTTGACATTTGAAATTTATGAAAAAAAATTTTGTATAATATAAGCAGTTGTATATTTTAAAATAATGCATAGACACATATATATATCATAAAAATCCATTCATGATACCATCCCGCCCCTCCCCTTCCACCCCTTTCTTCTAGTAACAAAGAAATATTAAAAAATCTTCTAATTCAATTCTTTGTTTTAATAACTAGTCCCTATTACCCGTATGTTTTTGGATCATATATAGGTCCTTGTAAATTTTAACCTTAAAAATTGAATTAAATTTTGTAATAAAGAATAATAAAAATAAAATTTTTCATATTTATTTTATTTTGTATAATAAAATATTTAATTTTTTTTTAAATAAATATTGAAAATAAATTTTATTTTATTCAATAAAGAGTATAATAAAAAAATTCATTATGAATGTAGGAAAAATTGATTTATAAAATTGCCTAACAAAAATAAATAAAAAAAAATATTGTATAAAATGTAAAATAATGTAAAATTAGTCGAATATATATAGCAATATAAATATATATGTATATATATATAAATACCTTTATACATATATAAATGTAAATATATTATAGAATTATTTGCAATATTTCAAATAATTTTAAAAAACTAATTACAAAATCTATGTTTTATTTATTAAATATGTTGAAATTATTTGAAACAGAAAAATAAATAAAAAAAATTCAGGTTGTACGTAAATTTTATGTTTTGAAAATTTAGTAAGTGATCGGTTATTAAACTATAAATATAAAATATTAAAATATACAGAGTGTTTAATTTAAATTCTTAAAATAATAAAAAATTGTGAATATAATTTGAGGTTTGTTCTACACAATTATTCTATTGGAATGTTACTTGAAATATTCCAAAAAGAATATTATGGTTTCGAGAGTAATAAAAAGAACTTCCATATAGAAGTTTCGTATCATTTCGACAACTAAGTACTTTATTTTTTCAATTAATTAATACTTGTTCTTAAAACAGCTCACGACAATATATATACACCAGGGGTCTCAACTTTTCTTTTTGGAATTATTATTGTTATTATACGATTAAATTCTTAATGCGAGGGACAGAAGAATGTAGCTCATAAAATATATACGGGCCCGGTTCTGATTTGTTCAGTGTCCTAATCGGATTCAATACACATGAAATATTGCATATTACGCATAATAAATCGATTTTTAGTAATTTTATCATGCTGAATGCAAGATTAGTTTTAGAGTTAAAAAGTCTTAAAGATTAGTGTTAGAGTTATGGAATTAAATTTTTAGTTTTTTATTTTACAATGTTTGTGAGTAAGTACATGTTATTAATTTAAATTTTCTGTAAATAGAAAGAATAAAATTTTTAGAAAACATTGGAAAATAATTTTATTTTTTAAATTTTAGCTTTTTTTTTCAATGGCGCCTCTGTTGTTCTCATGGCGTTCATTGAAAGTGCGTACTTTGCATATTATATCGTAGATCTGTCGGTGACTATACAAAAAAGTATTTATTATGCAGCAAAGCTTATAGCATTTCTTTTTAAAAGAATCTTCATTCATAAACTATAACTTAAGCAAAATAAAATAAAAATTTCCTTAAAATTTTTACAATATACGGAATAGCGTAAAGCAGATACTATATCCGAATCCTAAGAACTTTTTATTATAAAAATCACTATTCCGTTATTACTCAAATTTACTAATTTTTTTTTATGTTTTTGCTTTTGTCAAATATTTATATTTCAAAATTTTCATTTCAAATTGCCAAATTTCCTTGAATTTCTAATTTAATGCGTTCTACCAGCTCTCTTCTATTTTAAACAACCATTCAATTTTATTTAATAATGATCGACTAAAGACACAGCATTTTTCAATTTCAAGGCAATTTCTTAAGCACTTTTGTATATTTTAATTATTTTATAAAAGTAAAATTTATAAAAATAGTTAATAAATAATAAATGTTAGTTATTAAACAAAGAAAAAGGAAAAAAGAGATTTAATGAGAGAAGTAATTTTATGAAATGCTTAAATAATAAAAATATAAAATGTTTAATTATTAAAAAATAGATTTATATGGAAAAAAATAGTAAAAAATTACAAAAAATATCATTAGATAAAAAAAATAATTAATAAATTAAATAAAAAAAATTTAATAGTGTTATTTAAAAAAAAACTTTAATAATTAAGAAATTAAATACAAAATTATAAAAGTAAAATTAAAGAAAACCAAAAAAAAACAGAAAATTAATTATAAAATTATTATAAAAAAGAAAGTTAAAATTAAAAATTTATCTAGAAAAATACAAAAGGTTTTATTATAAAAAAAAAGAAAAAAAAAATTAATTGTAATTTTCAAGTAGTTCTCCAACTTGTAAAACAAAATGAAATTTAAAAAAAAAAATTATATATATATAAAAATAAATAAATTAAATAAATAAAAATAAAATGAAAAAAGAAAAAACCATATGGAAAATAAGGAAAATAAAAATGTGATAATTGTGAAAACTATAAACATATAATTAGAAAGTGTTTTATTGGAAAAGAAACAAGGAAAAACTATAAAATAATTTTCAGATTTCTAAAATTTTCCATAAAAAACAAGAAAGAAAATTTTTAAAATTTCCTGTGAGTATTGAAAAACTTTTACTACAAATTTGATTCCCAAAAAATTGAGGTTCCAGCAATAAGTTAAATACATGAAAATTAAATTTCCATTAGAGAATTTTTCTAATATGAAAATTTTTAGCACAATGCTGAAAAATAAACGAATGCTAATGACTTTATTTCTGGTTGATGAAGATTTTTTGACTCGGTGTAAAATTTTATTGAAACTATTTGTTATACGGCTTAGAAATTCCTTAAAATTTTCAGATTTTTTTAAATTTTTCCTACACAATTGTGAAAAAGTACTAATTTAATGTAATTCTAAATGTGCTACATTTTGAAAATAACAATTTTGTTTGGAAAAAATGTGAAAATTTTGAATAATTCAAAACGTATTCCACAATTTATTGCAACCCGAATATAAAAGAATTTAAACTTCGTTAATTGAAAAGGCAGATCTTAGTATATGATAGTAGGAGTTTATTACTGTTTGTTTAGTATGGTTAGAACATAAGAAGTTTGTTCAGACTAGGAAAATAAGATCTTTATTATATTTTGAGAAAAATTCATTTGGTATGAAATCAGTGGCCACAAACACAAACTGCCTAACTCGAGTTAAGACAAAAATACATATCTTATTATTGCCAGCGAATTCTCCGTTTTGAGTTTCATATGCTCACAAAATTTAGTGATTTTACGACTGTTGTAGCCAGAGTTATTATCGATTAAAAAAAAATTTTATAACGCTTAATATATATTACTTTATGTGATATATAGTGTAAGTCCATGGTTTAAAACTTGTTCACTATAGTTAAAATTAATTCTTACATTCAGCGACAAGTAAAATAGTTTTACTTTTAACCCAAAATATAAAACATCTGCACAAGTTACCTGTATTAGAAATGCTCTAATTACCCAAATATCCAGCGTTTAAGTTTTGAGTTCTTTTATCTAACAGGTGACCTTGTACATCATTTCGTGATTTACCTGCGACAAATATTTTTTTCAATTGACGGAGTTCCCATGTTAAAATGACACGTGGATAGCTACCTGATGGTAGATTGTTTTGCCTTTGTGGTCTAATTGTATTATTAAACAAAGTGTTGTTTTATTACGCCCTTGTAAAACACATGTTATTATGAAGATCAAATTTTTGTGTTTAACAAAAGTTTTTATTCTAATTATTGTATTACAAAGCAACACTTTTATTATACACTAGTAAAACACATTTTGTTTGGAAATTCAAATTATTATAATTTGCAAGGGTTTTCAATAAACAAAATTGGTACATCTGGGAATAAGAATATTTTGTTATACTTTTTATTACTCATTTCCGTGAGATCAAATTTCTTCGATTTTCAAATATTTATAATACTTTTGATATGTTGACGGAAGTATTTTTTACAAAGACTGTTATTTATTATTGTTTTTAAATGTGCTGATGTTGGAAATTGTTAAATAATGCAAAAATTATCCAATATAAACTTTATTCACGCTTAATAATTGTACGTTAAAAATTTTGGAACTTGCTAGGAGAGCTGAAATGATTGTGGCGGATGTTAGAGATATTGCAATATATTTGAAATTAACATAACGGATTCAAAGTGTTTTTAAGCATAGAAATTTGTCCTATAGTAAATAAACAAGTATCAACAGATCTTACTTTGCAAACCGAAGTAAATACAGTTTTGAAAACCGCATTTGACTTTGGTCGTGGTGACTGTATTAACGATCCTGATTTTAAAATTGACAACATTCAAAAGCAAGTTTTCGAGTTTTATTGGGCATATGAACATATCTGTAGAGATAAAAAAATATGAAAGGCTTTCTACTTTTCTTTTAAGAAAAATCCTTTTATACAATTTGCCGAACGGTTAGAAAATTTCGCTTAATCTTTCGCGACCGGGATTCCTGAATGCACTCAAGTACATGAACGCTCGAAACTTACTCGTGGTCAATTTGTATTGAGTCTTAATTGAAAAGTAAATGCTGACAGCTAAAATAAAAATGTCGAGCAAACTTACAATATTCTTTGATTATTTGAAAATCAAATACTTATATACTCTATGATAGGAGAGCAAATTCCGAACCAATTTACTTTCCCACAACTTTTTACGGAGATCTATATACTTCTTACGGCAGAACTTAGAGAAAAACTGACGAACAAACCATTCTCTATACGTAATTAATAATACGTTTCCAAGATTTAATTTTCACAAGTATCGAATTATTATTTTCTATACGAGTTCGAGCTCACTATCAAATTTGACTTTTCATTACAGTAGTGGTAATGACTCACACTCGATTTCATTTTGTTTTCGATTTAATAATTTTAATTAATTCGAATTAAGTATCATTATGAACAAGTAAGAAAGTCATATGGACTATAGTACATAAATAAAATAACAAACACCAAACTCATAAACTCATTTTAGAGATTACTTTATGTGCTCATTTTTAAAATGATGTAATAACTTTGTCAGATCCGTTGCACAATGAAGGCTTTTTGTTATTGAATTACTTTTTGAAACTCTCTTAAGTGGAAAGAGTCGCACCACAGATTTCAAAACATTGACTTCCAAAAATATTTTACAAGAACAGTTTATACAAAGATTTTTTTATTTTAAGACGAGGTGTTAACTAGTTAGATTTTCAAGATATGCTCCAAATTGAAGAAGAAGAGAAAATTAGTCCCAAAAAGAAAAACTTAGAGTACTTGATGCTACTTTTTAATCTGTTGGTTTACAAATTTTACAAAACGATTAAGACTGGAGATTTAGCAGATACTAATCCATATGTAGTTGAAGAATCCGAGAGAGAACAAAAGATACAATCACCTTTTTTAAATTTAATGAAAAAATTATTTTTAAATTTTTAGAAATAATTTTTACTTGAAGTTTATTCATTTTTTACCTCAATTTATGTTTTTTATGACAATGATTTGAAAAAAAAGTGAAAAATCAAATAACGTAGAAATAATACACATATTTCTTCCCTTTTCAATATAACTTAAGTCACCTAAAACCATATTTTCAGTTTGCAACAACAGCTTAAGTCGACTTAAATTTGACGAAAATGCAAAAGTAATGTTTCACAAATCGCCTAAGTCGAGTTATGCTTTGCAAAGTGCTTTTTAAAAATTTTGTATAACCGCCTATCTCTCTTTTTTCATAATTAAGAGAATACTATTAGTTGTTTTACTTCAGATTATGAGTTAATCGCTTCCTTTTTTAATTATCTTTCAATCAAAAAAAAAATTGGTTCAAAAAACTTCATAACTTTTTTCAAAATTTAATTTAAAGTTTAAAATGCATTTATCTCGAAATCAAGAAAACAGACTTAAGTCGTTTGTGCTTTAGGCCACTGATACGAGTATATTGGCAGAATCTGTGAATCCCCAGTGATCACAAAAAAAACTCAGAATTGCTCTATCTCTTCTAGTTTAGCCAGAAAACGCGTTTAAAGTTTTGCAAAATATTTTTTTAAAAATCTCCAAAAATATCATATATTGGCAGAATCTGTGAATCCCCAGTGATCACAAAAAACACTCAGAATCGCTCTATCTCTTCTAGTTTAGCCAGAAAACGCGTTTAAAGGTTTGCAAGAGATTTTTTTAAATATCTCCAAAAATATTTTTGCTACCCCCTATTATCATATATTGGCAGAATCTGTGAGTCCCCAGTGATCACAAAAAACACTCAGAATCGCTCTATCTCTTCTAGTTTAGCCAGAAAACGCGTTTAAAGTTTTGCGAAAGATTTTTTTGGATATCTCCAAAAATATTTTTGTTCCAGCCTATTATCATGTTAATAACAATTGCAGTTTAGTTGACTTGATAACTTAATGGAAGGTTTTTAATTATTTTTCTGGAATCTGCATATTCTTGCTAGGAGTCTTTATTGTTAAATGGAGGGTTACCATTGTTTTTGAACTGAAATCGCATGTTATCTGAATGGTAAAAGGCTTGATAGGAATAAACCATATCATAAATTTTACCGGCCGTATTGTTTATACAATAGGTAAGTTATGTGATGGCAACAAATTTTGCATTTCGAGTTTTCTGTAAGTAAACTTTTTTTAGCAACCTGCTGGTCTGTCGGTCTGCGTGTGTATGCGTGTATCTCAATTTCGGCTGAACCGATTTTGATGAAATTTTATATGTAAGTTTATTTCGACCTTGGCATGGATTGATCAACTATATATCAGGCCTCGGGAATTGCACTTTTTAGCGGGCTTGTTTTATATTTTTGACTATTTTAAAGAAAATATTCAACCGATTTTCTTAAAATTTCACACGTGAGCTTCGCTCGACCGGCCGCGAAACCCGGCCGGTCGAGAACTTTTGGAAAAAATCAGGCGTCGGCAACTAAACGTTTACTACGGGCCAAATATACATTTTTGCTTAAATGAAGAGAAATAATCAACCGATTTCATTGAAATTTAACATTTAAGTTTTTCGTACTAAAGCAATTAACAGATAAATTTTTTGACAGATCAGGGCTCGAAAGCTGATCTGCGGGCCGATTTTACATTTTTACCATATCTACGGAGCGAATTGATGGAATTTCTTGAAATTTGATATTTGAGTTCTAGTTGTTACAGAAACTAACTGGCGAGCATTTCAGAGAATTCGGGAAGCACAAAGCGAAATTCTACTAAGAGCCAAATTTACATTTTTCTAGGTATGTTAACTATAAGCTTACTAATGTCCTAAAAATTGGAAAGAAGTATCTAACAGACATTTTTATAATATTCTGTAAAATTTTCATTTATTAGACAATAGACATTGCGGTCGGTTATGTGCTGACCGCATCAGATTTTTTTTATATAGAAATGCCTCCCTGAGGAATTTCGGCATATAAATTCGATTTGTTCGAATGATATTTTTCTCAAAACTATGGTAAAGAGTTCTTGAATCAAAAGATGTGATAGAAATGTCAATCGAAATATTTTAAATCGCTAAAAACGGAAATCACGTAAAAAATTAATAAAAATTGTGTAGGAGTTTTAATAATTGGAGAATTTTACTATAACATTTAGGTACTAAAAAATTTTGATATGAAATTTTTGTATTCACAATAACATATGTCATTTTTCTATTGCAGTTTTTCGTTTTACATTGACCTACTAACATAAAAAATAAGATTAGAGTAATAAATATCTGAAAAAGAGTAAGTATCTTTTGAATAACTTCACACGTTCTTGCAATAAATATGGTATTTTCGTCTTGAAATATATTGAAAAATAATAGAGATCATTGGAAATGCATTCTTCACAAATACCTTTCGAATTATTAACCATTTTTGGTTTAGGACTAAAAAGTCTTTTATTACTATAATATTATCTATATGTGAACTCATTTATTGTTTATGGACAATAAAAACTGATTTAAATTTATGTACGGTATGAGCGAGTTCTCCTGAAGATGAAATTTTAATGAAGAAAATTTAATTTATGGTTCTTTTACGTGCGATACCATGTACAACCTTATACGTAAGTGTAAAATAGCATGCAAAACCAAAAAAAAGAAAACAAATTCTTATTAAAATAATTTTCTGCACTCAACATATTCCTTTTAAAATTTTTTTTTATTTTTTTTATTACTGTATTTTGAAGGGTCATAAATTTTTTGGTTTTTGAATTTCTTATACAGGTTTCTTACCTATGGGTGGTAGAAATAATAATCGTTAATGTACATATAAGATAAAATGGAAAAGTAAAAAGAAAATAATCAAATAAATACCAAGTGCCTATATAAGAGTACATATAGACTTACTTATATACAAATCCAATTCGCAGGAGAAATCATAATTTATAGTTTTGGTTACGTGAATGCTTATGTAGAAGCAAAATCATTGTTAACGTATTTACAATTAAGTGTTATATTGTGTGGGTAGATTATGTAAAATATTTTGCTATTATAAAATGTGTTGAAATTTTGTGAAATTTGTGATATATTGCAAAGAATCAGTGTATTTCAATTGGATTAGCCTTATATTGTATGTAAATGGATCAACTTCCTGTTATATGTGTGTTGCAATTTAGAAAATAACTTAAAATTGCATTTGAATCAATAGAAATTCCAATTGTGGTATAGGATTACATAAAAATTCCTTTTAAAATACAGGGTACGAGTCGATATTCATACCAGAACGAACGTTAGAAAAGGCTCTTAGAGGTGATCAAAATGCATACTAGGAGATGTTGCAAGTGTTCTAAGGAAAGTATTTGAACAAAGAGAAGTGACACTATTCGTATTCATAGATTTGGGTTGGTCTTTGATAATATCGTAAAAAATAAGAAGGAGATTCTTGGTTACTAATAATCGAGGACAACGCGACTTCATTGCCTAGGGTGTTTTTATTATCATTGATTAGGGTGTTTTCTCTTGACGGATAGTCTAAAAATAAATAATCTCGTGGACGAGCTGTAATACTGAGCGTTCAAAGTGAGAGAGCAAACAACAGATGCGTTTATTCTATTAAGAGCTTTATTCTATTGTGGACATAGTAAATATCCCAGAAGAGGAACGCCGACATAGACTTTGTGGGGCTAGACTGACTATATAGGTAGAGGCAAGTGAGTATACTCACAGGAAATTGCCCAGTTACTAGCAATCTGAGGAAGTTGGGCACTCGTAGAATCTGTATGGTTACTCTATTGGTAACCGAATAAGTTCACATTTACAACCTACAGTCTTCTCTACTATAAGGGCAATATAAATCTCTTGTAAATTTTAATATTAGCAATTTAACCAAGGTTTCTCCTTGATATTACAAATTTTAGCAAAATGAAAAAATTTTATTCTTGTTTGGTATAGAATTGCTAGTAAAATGCCTAGAAATTTTGTAATTAAATACTACCTTAAAATATACTTGATGTTAATGACATTTCATACGAATTAATATAAAAAGTTTACAAAAATGTGTGTAGGTTTGTTTTTTTACATTATTAACAAATTCAAAACATAAAAATTACAATGATATTAAAATTTTATAAATTCACAATGACATAACAAAAAAAAAATTTTCTTAGAAATTGTTCAAAATTTTCTTTAATCTCATTTTTTTTTTAGAAAAATATGAGAGAATTTCGTAAAAACCAAAATTTCAGAATCCTTTACGATTACGCGTGTAAGTACTCTTATAGGTTAAATTTTGTGCAAAAGGAAATGCTTTATGATATTATGACATTTTAGGTTTACGAATAGTTCAAAAAAAATTTTTTTTTATGTAAAATCTTTATATGTAGCTTTGTTGTTAACTTTGCAAAAATTTGTCGTTAATTTTTCCTGTTTTATATTTCGTACATTAAAAATAAGATCGAGATAGTTTTATTATTTTTTGAAAATTTAAAAAAAAAACTAAAATATGACTTAAGGAAATTCCCGACTCTGAGATGTCTCTGAGAAACATTGCCTGCCTGCCAGCAGTCTACACGGGATATGGGTCGTGGGGGGAGCATCAGGCTAAGACGAGATTATTTTTAAACACAACGTGTCGCAGTTGCCGGGAAATGGATAAGGAGGAGACTATTTTTCACTATCTATTTGAGTGTCCGGCTCTGGGTAAGGCCAGACTTGTCAAGTAAGGCAGAGCATGAGTGTGGTGAGGCTGGGTGAGATATCGTTAATTAGCATCGGAGATTTAGATAGCTTCCTTAAGAGAACCGGGTGGTTTTATGCTAACTGGGGTGCAGTTGAGCTACTGACACGTAAATTCACCAACCAATCAACACGATTTCAGCTTAGTTTTTCTGAAAAGCATTGTTTTAAAATCAAAAGAAACTTTTATATTACTTTGTGAGAAATAAATTGTTTTTCTAATTATTATACGATAATGTCTTATGGATAATAAATCCTAATCGTTTGATAAGATCAAATTATGAAGTTTTTCGGGTGCAAAGGTGCAAGGTGCAAATTTTCATCTTAACTGGCTGTCGTAATTTCCATTTCATTTTGAAGTACAGTATGATTCCTATGAGCTAGAAATGAGAATTGAATTATATGTAATTATATGTAATGAAATAGTCAAGTAAAATTTCTTAATAGGGGTGCAATATTTACAATTTATTATATTCTAATATTTTTTTTATAAAATTTCTAAATTTACTAGAAAAAAAGGTTATATTGTATATCACAATATCACAAAAAAAACCAATTTTAATTAAAATAAAATTTCATTCAAAAAACTTCTTTTTAATTTTTGGAATCAAAAAGATTCTAAATGCATAATTTCTTCTTTTTTAACTTACTTTGATATAAACTAGTATAACATAAAGATTTTAACAACAAAAACAAAAAAACCAAAACCGTTCATTCAAAATGACAAAAAACTCCAAAAAAGCAATTAATTTTCTAAACGACTTGTAATAAATTTTCTAAAATATTATGTATAATAGAATCTTTTTAAATAATATAACACATTTACAAACTAGTATAATGTTATAAGGAATTGTATGTAGGAATGGAGTATATAAGTATAAATTTTCATGCAAATAAAATTTTTTCTATCATAAATCTTTTGAAAAATATTTCTAAAATAACGAGAAACTAAAACAAAAAAAAAAAAAACAAAGATTAAACGAACTCTTAAAAAATACTTCATAATTTTTTTTGAATTTATGAAAATGTAGTACACTTTAAATGTCCTTTACAAAACTTATTTTTAGACAATTTTCAAAAAAGAAAAATAAGAGAAAAAGTAGTTGTAGTATCTCGTACACATACTTTATATTTTTCTACACACCCCATTATACTATAAAAGAAAAACCAGTAAATTGATTTCCAAAAAAATAAAGAATAATTTTTTTTTTGTTTTGTTTTATATTTTTTGAATATCTTGTATAAAATTTTCTCTTTTCTTTTATACATATTAAATATGAAATGCTTTTTAAAATGCTTGAACACCTGAGTAAGTGTGTGGTTTTTTTTTCGGACAAAATGTTGAAAATATTTATAAAAATATCAACTATAAAAATTCAGTATTAATTATGTTTGATCCGAAAACTATGTGAGTGTATAACACTTTATTTTTTGTTTTGATTATATAAACAAAATGGAACTAATGAATTAAAATAATTTTGTTGGTTTACTTAAAAAATTTGTCACATATTTTTCAAATTAAAATTATAATGTTATACATTGTATTATGTGAGTAAATCTGTTATACTATGATAAAACTGCTTAAATTAATTTTAATACAAATTCAATATTCTATGTAACACTTGATTTTTCCTTAATAAAAATTTCGAATACACAAAAAATTAGGGAAAAAATATTTTATCTAATAAAAAATTGAAAAACAATTCAGAAATTATTGCATATTTATAGGATTAAATTTTAAAATTTCTCTTATATAATAATAAAATCTTGTGTACCTAGTATTTTTTAAGAGTGTATTATGCTTATTTAGAGCCGTTTTATATCAAATTATAATTTTTTAATTTAAATTTTCATTTCGACTCTTTAGAAAGCACATTATGAAACTGTTAATATGTATAACATAAATTATTTCAATTGCTTACTATTTACATTGTGTTTGATTAAATTTGAACAATGTTTTTTTTTTTGCTGTGTTTTACAAAATAAATATTCAATGGACTTACGATACAGGGATTTCGTAATAATTGTACTGGTGGTGTTTCATTCTCTTTATTTTGTTTTCCTCTCTTATGTACATAATTTTGTCAAATTGAATTAGTCAGTCTGTTTGAATAAAACGAAGGAGAGGAAATTATTAAAGGAAACAAATTGAGATTTGCTCTCATATTATTTATTTTTTCAATTCCTATTATTTTTGTTATAAAATAAACTAGCGGTACAGTACAGACACTAGTATAGCATTTTAGAATGCGTGTCAGTGCAACCGAACAAAAGCTTCTACTGAATACTTTATTTTTGTTATTATTTTCCTCTTAGTTGTTATATTGTATTTTTTATTTATTTTTATATGCTTTTTTTTTTAAATTTTTATATTTTGTTATTTCATTTGCTACTAACACACAAATTAAAATTAGGTCAATTGAATTTTTCTCTCTCTTTTTGTTTTTCTTTTTATTTCATTTATTTGCTTTTTCACTTGTAATTCCTGATTGCCAAAAAAAAAAATCAAAAGAAAGAGAAAATTAAAAATAAAAAATAAAAGAAAAAAATTTTTATTCAAATTTTTTTTTTTAATTTTATTCTTTTCCACTTTTGTGAATTTCGCGTAAATTTTTACAAATAAAACGGAAACTAAATTTTAATATTATACCTATATACATATACATGTGTATATATGTATGTGTTACAACAAAAAATCATAAACTGTAAATAAATCATTCATGTAAAGGATAGCTAAGGTTATTTCTGTTATTATTTTGTCGACGATGGTAAATTTGGCAAAATAATTTACTTTTTGTGCCCTGGTTATCCTTTCAGAGCATCAATTTGTTTATTTTGGAGTTGTTTGAAAGGCACAATGAAATGGGAAATTTTTTTTTTTTATTATGTAAGTTATTTTTGGCATTATTAGAATTTTTTTTTTTGTGTTAAAATATTTGTGTTATTTTATTATAAACTCTGAGTCTGTAATAGTCTAGAGAGAGTGTAGAGTAATTACAATAGAATTTGTTTTTTTTTTTTTGGTATTTTTTTATTTTATTCAACTAATTTACAGTTACCCAAACTGTGCGTTAATATTTTAATAAAAAAAGAAGAAAAAAATGTAATGTTAGAAAATAAAGGAATGGAAAATTTTTTTAATCCTTTGAGTGTGTGTGGTACAAGTGTGTAAACAAAAAAGTTTTTGTTACTATATGCATTTTTTTGTTGTTTGCTTGTTATTTGAATATAAGCTTTAACAATTTTCCAAAATAATTCTCTTCTAGATTTTTGTATAAGCGTCTTTTATGCAATTTATGCAATTAATACGTTTTATTGTTGAAAACCGCAACCCTTTTCTCTCTTTTTTCTTTGTCCTATTTTAATACCATATAGAAATTTTATATTAAAATCAAATTTATTAAGATAAAAATATATTGTGGTTTTGTTGCCAATTATCCAATTGTGGAATTTCTCATTTAACCATGTATGGAGAAAAAACGAAAATTCATATTTTTATCTTTTTATTTGAATAGTTTTAAAGAATTTTTATTTTAGAATATTATTTTGGATGTAATATCGTATTCTTTATTATCATTTTATATGTAAATTTTGGTAAATCTTCTGATATAGATGATATTTTAGATTAGCTGTTATAAATTATTTGTGTTATATGCAAGAAAGTTAAAACTTTAATTGTAAATTATTTTACTTTTTAGACAAATAAATTGGGTGTCTTTGATGTTAGAGGAAATTGAATACCATTTCTATATTGTTGATTAAATGCTATTGTAGTAAATAATATAATTGTTTTGGCTCTACTCTGGTCAACATATTAATTGACGTTATTACGCTATTTTATTGCCACATTCTTGAAAAAACCAAATTGTCTTTGGATAACCAATAATAGTTTGCCAAATTTAATAGTTCACTTATTTTAACGAATTAATGAAATATCCCTAACATTCGTTTTTGATATTGGATATAGCTGCAACTTATCCAAAAAAGTCATTTTTGTTTTATCTAAAGCTTAACGCTAACAGATGTAGTCAAAAAGTGTCTTTCACATATCTATCCCCCCATAGCCGCGACATTCTTAGCAATACTACTCCAATTTTAAACCGTTTGTTGATTGAATCATTGCTAGAAGTAACTAATTGTTTCGGCTCTACACTGGTCAACATATTAATTGACGTTGTTACGCTATTTTATTGCGATATTCTTGAAAAAACCAAATTGTCTTTGGATAACCAATAATAGTTTGCGAAATTTAACAGCTCACTTCTTTTAACGAATTTATGAAATATCCCTAACATTCGATTTTGATATTGGATATAGCTGCAACTTATCTAAAAAAGTCATTTTTGTTCTATCTAAAGCTGAACTATAACAGATGTAGTCAAAAAGTGTCTTTTACTTATCTATCCCTCCATAGCCGAGACATTCTTAGCAATACTACTTCAATTTTACCCCGTTTGTTGATTGATTCATTGCTAGAAGTAACTAATTGTTTCGGCTCTACACTGGTCAACATATTAATTGACGTTATTACGCTATTTTATTGCCATATTCTTGAAAAAACCAAATTGTCTTTGGATAACCAATAATAGTTTGCCAAATTTAATAGCTCACTTCTTCTAACGAATTTATGAAATATCCCTAACATCCGAGTTTGATATTGGATATAACTGCAACTTATACAAAAAAGTCATTTTTGTTCTATCTAAAGCTTAACCATAACAGATGTAGTCAAAAGGTGTCTTTTACTTATCTATCCCCCCATAGCCGCGATATTCTTAGCAATACTACTCCAATTTTAAACCGTTTGTTGATTGAATCATTGCTAGAAGTAACTAATTGTTTCGGCTCTACACTGGTCAACATATTAATTGACGTTATTACGCTATTTTATTGCCACATTCTTGAAAAAACCAAATTGTCTTTGGATAACCAATAATAGTTTGCCAAATTTAATAGTTCACTTATTTTAACGAATTAATGAAATATCCCTAACATTCGTTTTTGATATTGGATATAGCTGCAACTTATCCAAAAAAGTCATTTTTGTTTTATCTAAAGCTTAACGCTAACAGATGTAGTCAAAAAGTGTCTTTCACATATCTATCCCCCCATAGCCGCGACATTCTTAGCAATACTACTTCAATTTTACACCGTTTGTTGATTGATTCTTTGCTAGAAGTAACTAATTGTTTCGGCTCTACACTGGTCAACATATTAATTGACGTTATCATGCTATTTTATTGCCACATTCTTGAAAAAACCAAATTGTCTTTGGATAACCAATAATAGTTTGCCAAATTTAAAAGTTCACTTCTTTTAACGATTTTATGAAATATCCCTAACATCCGATTTTGATATTGGATATAGCTGCAACTTATCCAAAAAGTCAGTTTTGTTCTATCTAGAGCTTAACCCTAACAGATGTAGTCAAAAAGTGACTTTTACATATCTATCCCTCCATAGCCGAGACATTCTTAGCAATACTACTTCAATTTTACCCCGTTTGTTGATTGATTCATTGCTAGAAATAACTAATTGTTTCGGCTCTACACTGGTCAACATATTAATTGACGTTATCATGCTATTTTATTGCCACATTCTTGAAAAAACCAAATTGTCTTTGGATAACCAATAATAGTTTGCCAAATTTAATAGTTCACTTCTTTTAACGAATTTATGAAATATCCCTAACATCCGAGTTTGATATTGGATATAACTGCAACTTATACAAAAGAGTCATTTTTGTTCTATCTAAAGCTTAACCATAACAGATGTAGTCAAAAGGTGTCTTTTACTTATCTATCCCCCCATAGCCGCGATATTCTTAGCAATACTACTTCAATTTTACACCGTTTGTTGATTGATTCTTTGCTAGAAATAACTAATTGTTTCGGCTCTACACTGGTCAACATATTAATTGACGTTATCATGCTATTTTATTGCCACATTCTTGAAAAAACCAAATTGTCTTTGGATAACCAATAATAGTTTGCCAAATTTAAAAGTTCACTTCTTTTAACGATTTTATGAAATATCCCTAACATCCGATTTTGATATTGGATATAGCTGCAACTTATCCAAAAAGTCAGTTTTGTTCTATCTAGAGCTAAACCCTAACAGATGTAGTCAAAAAGTGACTTTTACATATCTATCCCTCCATAGCCGCGACATTCTTAGCAATACTACTTCAGTTTTACACCGTTTGTTGATTGATTCAATGCTAGAAGTAACTATTTGTTTCGGCTCTACACTGGTCAACATATTAATTGACGTTATCACGCTATTTTATTGCCACATTCTTGAAAAAACCAAATTGTCTTTTGATAACCAATAATAGTTTGCCAAATTTAACAGCTCACTTCTTTTAACGATTTTATGAAATATCCCTAACATCCGATTTTGATATTGGATATAACTACAATTTATCCAAAAAAGTAATTTTTGTTCTATCTAAAGCTGAACGATAACAGATGTAGTCAGAAAGTGTCTATTAATTATCTATCCCCCCATAGCCGCGACATTCTTAGCAATACTACTTCAATTTTACCCCGTTTGTTGATTGATTCATTGTAAGAAGTAACTATTTGTTTCGGCTCTACACTGGTCAACATATTAATTGACGATATCACGCTATTTTATTGCCACATTCTTGAAAAAACCAAATTGTCTTTGGATAACCAATAATAGTTTGCCAAAGTTAAAAGTTCACTTCTTTTAACGATTTTATGAAATATCCCTAACATCCGATTTTGATATTGGATATAGCTGCAACTTATCCAAAAAAGTCATTTTTGTTCTATCTAGAGCTTAACCCTAATAGATGTAGTCAAAAAGTGTCTTTTACATATCTATCCCTCCATAGCCGCGACATTCTTAGCAATACTACTTCAGTTTTACACCGTTTGTTGATTGATTCATTGCTAGAAATAACTAATTGTTTCGGCTCTACACTGGTCAACATATTAGTTGATGTTATTACGCTATTTTATTGCAATATTCTTGAAAAAACCAAGTTGTCTTTGGATAACCAATAATAGTTTGCCAAATTTAACAGCTCACTTCTTTTAATGAACTTATGAAATATCCCTAACATCCGATTTTGATATCGGATATAGCTGCAACTTATCCCAAAAAGTCATTTTTGTTCTATCTAGAGCTTAACCCTAACAGATGTAGTCAAAAAGTGACTTTTACATATCTATCCCTCCATAGCCGCGACATTTTTAGCAATACTACTTCAATTTTACCCCGTTTGTTGATTGATTCATTGTAAGAAGTAACTATTTGTTTCGGCTCTACACTGGTCAACATATTAATTGACGTTATCACGCTATTTTATTGCCACATTCTTGAAAAAACCAAATTGTCTTTGGATAACCAATAATAGTTTGCCAAATTTAAAAGTTCACTTCTTTTAACGATTTTATGAAATATCCCTAACATCCGATTTTGATATTGGATATAGCTGCAACTTATCCAAAAAAGTCATTTTTGTTCTATCTAGAGCTTAACCCTAATAGATGTAGTCAGAAAGTGTCTTTTACATATCTATCCCCCCATAGCCGCGACATTCTTAGCAATACTACTTCAGTTTTACACCGTTTCTTGATTGATTCATTGCTAGAAATAACTAATTGTTTCGGCTCTACACTGGTCAACATATTAATTGACGTTATCACTTTATTTTATTGCCACATTCTTGAAAAAACCAAATTGTCTTTGGAAAACCAATAATAGTTTGCCAAATTTAAAAGTTCACTTCTTTTAACGATTTTATGAAATATCCCTAACATCCGATTTTGATATTGGATATAGCTGCAACTTATCCAAAAAAGTGATTTTTGTTCTATCTAAAGCTGAACGATAACAGATGTAGTCAAAAAGTGTCTTTTACATATCTATCCCCCCATAGCCGCGACATTCTTAGCAATACTACTTCAATTTTACACCGTTTGTTGATTTTACACCGTTTGTTGATTGATTCATTGCTAGAAGTAACTAGTTGTTTCGGCTCTACACTGGTCAACATATTAATATACGTTTTCACGCTATTTTATTGCCACATTCTTGAAAAAACCAAATTGTCTTTGGATAACCAATAATAGTTTGCCAAATTTAACAGCTCACTTCTTTTAACGATTTTATGAAATATCCCTAACATCCGATTTTGATATTGGATATAGCTGCAACTTATCCAAAAAAGTAATTTTTGTTCTATCTAAAGCTGAACGATAACAGATGTAGTCAGAAAGTGTCTTTTAATTATCTATCCCCCCATAGCCGCGACATTCTTAGCAATACTACTTCAATTTTACACCGTTTGTTGATTTTACACCATTTGTTGATTGATTCATTGCTAGAAGTAACTAATTGTTTCGGCTCTATACTGGTCAACATATTAATTGATGTTATTACGCTATTTTATTGCCACATTCTAGAAAAAACCAAATTGTCTTTGGATAACCAATAATAGTTTGCCAAATTTAATAGCTCACTTCTTTTAACGAATATATGAAATATCCCTAACATCCGATTTTGATATTGGATATAACTACAATTTATCGAAAAAAGTCATTTTTGTTCTATCTAGAGCTTAACCCTAACAGATGTAGTCAAAAAGTGTATTTTACATATCTATCCCCCCATAGCCGCGATATTCTTAGCAATACTACTTCAATTTTACACCGTTTGTTGATTGATTCGTTGCTAGAAGTAACTAATTGTTTCGGCTCTACACTGGTCAATATATTAATTGACGTTATTACGCTATTTTATTGCAATATTCTTGAAAAAACCAAATTGTCTTTGGATAACCAATAATAGTTTGCCAAATTTAATAGCTCACTTCTTCTAACGAATTTATGAAATATCCCTAACATCCGATTTTGATATTGGATATAACTGCAACTTATACAAAAAAGTCATTTTTGTTCTATCTAAAGCTTAACCATAACAGATGTAGTCAAAAAGTGTCTTTTACTTATCTATCCCTCCATATCCGCGACATTCTTAGCAATACTACTTCAGTTTTACAACGTTTGTTGATTGATTCATTGCTAGAAATAACTAATTGTTTCGGCTCTACACTGGTCAACATATTAGTTGATGTTATTACGCTATTTTATTGCAATATTCTTGAAAAAACCAAATTGTCTTTGGATAACCAATAGTAGTTTGACAAAATTTAACAGCTCAGTTCTTTTAACGAACTTATGAAATATCCCTAACATCCGATTTTGATATTGGATATAGCTGCAACTTATCCCAAAAAGTCATTTTTGTTCTATCTAGAGCTGAACTATAACAGATGTAGTCAAAAAGTGTCTTTTACTTATCTATCCCTCCATAGCCGAGACATTCTTAGCAATACTACTTCAATTTTACCCCGTTAGTTGATTGATTCATTGCTAGAAATAACTAATTGTTTCGGCTCTACACTGGTCAACATATTAATTGACGTTATCATGCTATTTTATTGCCACATTCTTGAAAAAACCAAATTGTCTTTGGATAACCAATAATAGTTTGCCAAATTTAAAAGTTCACTTCTTTTAACGATTTTATGAAATATCCCTAACATCCGATTTTGATATTGGATATAGCTGCAACTTATCCAAAAAGTCAGTTTTGTTCTATCTAGAGCTTAACCCTAACAGATGTAGTCAAAAAGTGACTTTTACATATCTATCCCTCCATAGCCGCGACATTCTTAGCAATACTACTTCAGTTTTACACCGTTTGTTGATTGATTCAATGCTAGAAGTAACTATTTGTTTCGGCTCTACACTGGTCAACATATTAATTGACGTTATCACGCTATTTTATTGCCACATCCTTGAAAAAACCAAATTGTCTTTTGATAACCAATAATAGTTTGCCAAATTTAACAGCTCACTTCTTTTAACGATTTTATGAAATATCCCTAACATCCGATTTTGATATTGGATATAACTACAATTTATCCAAAAAAGTAATTTTTGTTCTATCTAAAGCTGAACGATAACAGATGTAGTCAGAAAGTGTCTATTAATTATCTATCCCCCCATAGCCGCGACATTCTTAGCAATACTACTTCAATTTTACACTGTTTGTTGATTTTACACCGTTTGTTGATTGAATCATTGCTAGAAGTAACTTATTGTTTCGGCTCTACACAGGTCAACATATTAATTGACGTTATCACGCTATTTTATTGCCACATTCTTGAAAAAACCAAATTGTCTTTGGATAACCAATAATAGTTTGCCAAAGTTAAAAGTTCACTTCTTTTAACGATTTTATGAAATATCCCTAACATCCGATTTTGATATTGGATATAGCTGCAACTTATCCAAAAAAGTCATTTTTGTTCTATCTAGAGCTTAACCCTAATAGATGTAGTCAAAAAGTGTCTTTTACATATCTATCCCTCCATAGCCGCGACATTCTTAGCAATACTACTTCAGTTTTACACCGTTTGTTGATTGATTCATTGCTAGAAATAACTAATTGTTTCGGCTCTACACTGGTCAACATATTAATTGATGTTATTACGCTATTTTATTGCAATATTCTTGAAAAAACCAAGTTGTCTTTGGATAACCAATAATAGTTTGCCAAATTTAACAGCTCACTTCTTTTAATGAACTTATGAAATATCCCTAACATCCGATTTTGATATTGGATATAGCTGCAACTTATCCCAAAAAGTCATTTTTGTTCTATCTAGAGCTTAACCCTAACAGATGTAGTCAAAAAGTGTCTTTTACATATCTATCCCCCCATAGCCGCGACATTCTTAGCAATACTACTTCAATTTTACACCGTTTGTTGATTTTACACCGTTTGTTGATTGATTCATTGCTAGAAGTAACTAATTGTTTCGGCTCTATACTGCTCAACATATTAATTGATGTTATTACGCTATTTTATTGCAATATTCTTGAAAAACCAAATTGTCTTTGTATAACCAATAATAGTTTGCCAAATTTAACAGCTCACTTCTTTTAACGAACTTATGAAATATCCCTAACATCCGATTTTGATATTGGATATAGCTGCAACTTATCCCAAAAAGTCATTTTTGTTCTATCTAGAGCTTAACCCTAACAGATGTAGTCAAAAAGTGACTTTTACATATCTATCCCTCCATAGCCGAGACATTCTTAGCAATACTACTTCAATTTTACCCCGTTTGTTGATTGATTCATTGCTAGAAATAACTAATTGTTTCGGCTCTACACTGGTCAACATATTAATTGATGTTATTACGCTATTTTATTGCAATATTCTTGAAAAACCAAATTGTCTTTGGATAACCAATAATAGTTTGACAAAGTTAACAGCTAACTTCTTTTAACGAACTTGTGAAATATCCCTAACATCCGATTTTGATATTGGATATAGCTGCAACTTATCCCAAAAAGTCATTTTTGTTCTATCTAGAGCTTAACCCTAACAGATGTAGTCAAAAAGTGTCTTTTACATATCTATCCCCCCATAGCCGCGACATTCTTAGCAATACTACTTCAATTTTACACCGTTTGTTGATTTTACACCGTTTGTTGATTGATTCATTGCTAGAAGTAACTAATTGTTTCGGCTCTATACTGCTCAACATATTAATTGATGTTATTACGCTATTTTATTGCAATATTCTTGAAAAACCAAATTGTCTTTGTATAACCAATAATAGTTTGCCAAATTTAACAGCTCACTTCTTTTAACGAACTTATGAAATATCCCTAACATCCGATTTTGATATTGGATATAGCTGCAACTTATCCCAAAAAGTCATTTTTGTTCTATCTAGAGCTTAACCCTAACAGATGTAGTCAAAAAGTGACTTTTACATATCTATCCCTCCATAGCCGAGACATTCTTAGCAATACTACTTCAATTTTACCCCGTTTGTTGATTTTACACCGTTTGTTGATTGATTCATTGCTAGAAGTAACTAATTGTTTCGGCTCTATACTGGTCAACATATTAATTGACGTTATCACGCTATTTTATTGCCACATTCTTGAAAAAACCAAATTGTCTTTGGATAACCAATAATAGTTTGCCAAATTTAAAAGTTCACTTCTTTTAACGATTTTATGAAATATCCCTAACATCCGATTTTGATATTGGATATAGCTGCAACTTATCCAAAAAAGTCATTTTTGTTCTATCTAGAGCTTAACCCTAATAGATGTAGTCAGAAAGTGTCTTTTACATATCTATCCCCCCATAGCCGGGACATTCTTAGCAATACTACTTCAGTTTTGCACCGGTTCTTGATTGATTCATTGCTAGAAATAACTAATTGTTTCGGCTCTACACTGGTCAACATATTAATTGACGTTATCACTTTATTTTATTGCCACATTCTTGAAAAAACCAAATTGTCTTTGGAAAACCAATAATAGTTTGCCAAATTTAAAAGTTCACTTCTTTTAACGATTTTATGAAATATCCCTAACATCCGATTTTGATATTGGATATAGCTGCAACTTATCCAAAAAAGTGATTTTTGTTCTATCTAAAGCTGAACGATAACAGATGTAGTCAAAAAGTGTCTTTTACATATCTATCCCCCCATAGCCGCGACATTCTTAGCAATACTACTTCAATTTTACACCGTTTGTTGATTTTACACCGTTTGTTGATTGATTCATTGCTAGAAGTAACTAGTTGTTTCGGCTCTACACTGGTCAACATATTAATATACGTTTTCACGCTATTTTATTGCCACATTCTTGAAAAAACCAAATTGTCTTTGGATAACCAATAATAGTTTGCCAAATTTAACAGCTCACTTCTTTTAACGATTTTATGAAATATCCCTAACATCCGATTTTGATATTGGATATAGCTGCAACTTATCCAAAAAAGTAATTTTTGTTCTATCTAAAGCTGAACGATAACAGATGTAGTCAGAAAGTGTCTTTTAATTATCTATCCCCCCATAGCCGCGACATTCTTAGCAATACTACTTCAATTTTACACCGTTTGTTGATTTTACACCGTTTGTTGATTGATTCATTGCTAGAAGTAACTAATTGTTTCGGCTCTATACTGGTCAACATATTAATTGATGTTATTACGCTATTTTATTGCAATATTCTTGAAAAACCAAATTGTCTTTGGATAACCAATAATAGTTTGCCAAATTTAACAGCTCACTTCTTTTAACGAACTTATGAAATATCCCTAACATCCGATTTTGATATTGGATATAACTGCAACTTATCCAAAAAAGTCATTTTTGTTCTATCTAGAGCTTAACCCTAACAGATGTAGTCAAAAAGTGACTTTTACATATCTATCCCTCCATAGCCGAGACATTCTTAGCAATACTACTTCAATTTTACCCCGTTTGTTGATTGATTCATTGCTAGAAGTAACTAATTGTTTCGGCTCTATACTGGTCAACATATTAATTGACGTTATCACGCTATTTTATTGCCACATTCTTGAAAAAACCAAATTGTCTTTGGATAACCAATAATAGTTTGCCAAATTTAAAAGTTCACTTCTTTTAACGATTTTATGAAATATCCCTAACATCCGATTTTGATATTGGATATAGCTGCAACTTATCCAAAAAAGTCATTTTTGTTCTATCTAGAGCTTAACCCTAATAGATGTAGTCAGAAAGTGTCTTTTACATATCTATCCCCCCATAGCCGGGACATTCTTAGCAATACTACTTCAGTTTTACACCGGTTCTTGATTGATTCATTGCTAGAAATAACTAATTGTTTCGGCTCTACACTGGTCAACATATTAATTGACGTTATCACTTTATTTTATTGCCACATTCTTGAAAAAACCAAATTGTCTTTGGAAAACCAATAATAGTTTGCCAAATTTAAAAGTTCACTTCTTTTAACGAATTAATGAAATATCCCTAACATTCGTTTTTGATATTGGATATAGCTGCAACTTATCCAAAAAAGTCATTTTTGTTTTATCTAAAGCTTAACGATAACAGATGTAGTCAAAAAGTGTCTTTTACATATCTATCCCCCCATAGCCGCGACATTCTTAGCAATACTACTTCAATTTTACACCGTTTGTTGATTTTACACCGTTTGTTGATTGATTCATTGCTAGAAGTAACTAGTTGTTTCGGCTCTACACTGGTCAACATATTAATATACGTTTTCACGCTATTTTATTGCCACATTCTTGAAAAAACCAAATTGTCTTTGGATAACCAATAATAGTTTGCCAAATTTAACAGCTCACTTCTTTTAACGATTTTATGAAATATCCCTAACATCCGATTTTGATATTGGATATAGCTGCAACTTATCCAAAAAAGTAATTTTTGTTCTATCTAAAGCTGAACGATAACAGATGTAGTCAGAAAGTGTCTTTTAATTATCTATCCCCCCATAGCCGCGACATTCTTAGCAATACTACTTCAATTTTACACCGTTTGTTGATTTTACACCGTTTGTTGATTGATTCATTGCTAGAAGTAACTAATTGTTTCGGCTCTATACTGGTCAACATATTAATTGATGTTATTACGCTATTTTATTGCAATATTCTTGAAAAACCAAATTGTCTTTGGATAACCAATAATAGTTTGCCAAATTTAACAGCTCACTTCTTTTAACGAACTTATGAAATATCCCTAACATCCGATTTTGATATTGGATATAACTGCAACTTATCCAAAAAAGTCATTTTTGTTCTATCTAGAGCTTAACCCTAATAGATGTAGTCAGAAAGTGTCTTTTACATATCTATCCCCCCATAGCCGCGACATTCTTAGCAATACTACTTTAGTTTTACACCGTTTCTTGATTGATTCATTGCTAGAAATAACTAATTGTTTCGGCTCTACATTGGTCAACATATTAATTGACGTTATCACGCTATTTTATTGCCACATTCTTGAAAAAACCAAATTGTCTTTGGATAACCAATAATAGTTTGCCAAATTTAAAAGTTCACTTCTTTTAACGATTTTATGAAATAACCCTAACATCCGATTTTGATATTGGATATAGCTGCAACTTATCCAAAAAAGTAATTTGTGTTCTATCTATTTAACGATTTTATGAAATATCCCTAACATCCGATTTTGATATTGGATATAGTTGCAACTTATCCAAAAAAGTCATTTTTGTTCTATCTAAAGCTGAACGATAACAGATGTAGTCAGAAAGTGTCTTTTAATTATCTATCCCCCCATAGCCGCGACATTCTTAGCAATACTACTTCAATTTTACACCGTTTGTTGATTTTACACCGTTTGTTGATTGATTCATTGCTAGAAGTAACTAATTGTTTCGGCTCTATACTGCTCAACATATTAATTGATGTTATTACGCTATTTTATTGCAATATTCTTGAAAAACCAAATTGTCTTTGGATAACCAATAATAGTTTGACAAAGTTAACAGCTAACTTCTTTTAACGAACTTGTGAAATATCCCTAACATCCGATTTTGATATTGGATATAGCTGCAACTTATCCCAAAAAGTCATTTTTGTTCTATCTAGAGCTTAACCCTAACAGATGTAGTCAAAAAGTGTCTTTTACATATCTATCCCCCCATAGCCGCGACATTCTTAGCAATACTACTTCAATTTTACACCGTTTGTTGATTTTACACCGTTTGTTGATTGATTCATTGCTAGAAGTAACTAATTGTTTCGGCTCTATACTGCTCAACATATTAATTGATGTTATTACGCTATTTTATTGCAATATTCTTGAAAAACCAAATTGTCTTTGTATAACCAATAATAGTTTGCCAAATTTAACAGCTCACTTCTTTTAACGAACTTATGAAATATCCCTAACATCCGATTTTGATATTGGATATAGCTGCAACTTATCCCAAAAAGTCATTTTTGTTCTATCTAGAGCTTAACCCTAACAGATGTAGTCAAAAAGTGACTTTTACATATCTATCCCTCCATAGCCGAGACATTCTTAGCAATACTACTTCAATTTTACCCCGTTTGTTGATTGATTCATTGCTAGAAGTAACTAATTGTTTCGGCTCTATACTGGTCAACATATTAATTGACGTTATTACGCTATTTTATTGCAATATTCTTGAAAAAACCAAATTGTCTTTGGATAACCAATAATAGTTTGCCAAATTTAAAAGTTCACTTCTTTTAACGAATTTATGAAATATCCCTAACATCCGATTTTGATATTGGATATAACTGCAACTTATCCAAAAAAGTCATTTTTGTTCTATCTAAAGCTTAACCCTAACAGATGTAGCCAAAAAGTGTCTTTTACATATCTATCCCCCCATAGCCGCGACATTCTTAGCAATACTACTTCAATTTTACACCGTTTGTTGATTGATTCGTTGCTAGAAGTAACTAATTGTTTCGGCTCTACACTGGTCAACATATTAATTGACGTTATTACGCTATTTTATTGCCACATTCTAGAAAAAACCAAATTGTCTTTGGATAACCAATAATAGTTTGCCAAATTTAATAGCTCACTTCTTTTAACGAATATATGAAATATCCCTAACATCCGATTTTGATATTGGATATAACTACAATTTATCCAAAAAAGTCATTTTTGTTCTATCTAGAGCTTAACCCTAACAGATGTAGTCAAAAAGTGTCTTTCACATATCTATCCCCCCATATCCGCGACATTCTTAGCAATACTACTTTAGTTTTACAACGTTTGTTGATTGATTCATTGCTAGAAATAACTAATTGTTTCGGCTCTACACTGGTCAACATATTAATTGATGTTATTACGCTATTTTATTGCAATATTCTTGAAAAAACCAAATTGTCTTTGGACAACCAATAATAGTTTGCCAAATTTAACAGCTCACTTCTTTTAACGAACTTATGAAATATCCCTAACATCCGATTTTGATATTGGATATAGCTGCAACTTATCCCAAAAAGTCATTTTTGTTCTATCTAGAGCTTAACCCTAACAGATGTAATCAAAAAGTGACTTTTACATATCTATCCCTCCATAGCCGAGACATTTTTAGCAATACTACTTCAATTTTACCCCGTTTGTTGATTGATTCATTGCTAGAAGTAACTAATTGCAATATTCTTGAAAAACCAAATTGTCTTTGGATAACCAATAATAGTTTGCCAAATTTAAAAGTTCACTTCTTTTAACGATTTTATGAAATATCCCTAACATCCGATTTTGATATTGGATATAGCTGCAACCTATCCAAAAAAGTCATTTTTGTTCTATCTAAAGCTTAAACCTAACAGATGTAGTCAAAAAGTGTCTTTTACATATCTATCCCCCCATAGCCGCGACATTCTTAGCAATACTACTTCAATTTGACACCGTTTGTTGATTTTACACCGTTTGTTGATTGATTCATTGCTAGAAGTAACTAGTTGTTTCGGCTCTATACTGGTCAACATATTAATTGATGTTATTACGCTATTTTATTGCAATATTCTTGAAAAAACCAAATTGTCTTTGGATAACCAATAACAGTTTGCCAAATTTAACAGCTCACTTCTTTTAACGAACTTATGAAATATCCCTAACATCCGATTTTGATATTGGATATAGCTGCAACTTATCCCAAAAAGTCATTTTTGTTCTATCTAGAGCTTAACCCTAACGGATGTATTCAAAAAATGACTTTTACATATCTATCCTTCCATAGCCGCGACATTCTTAGCAATACTACTTCAATTTTACCCCGTTTGTTGATTGATTCATTGCTAGAAGTAACTAATTGTTTCGGCTCTACACTGGTCAACATATTAATTGATGTTATTACGCTATTTTATTGCAATATTCTTGAAAAACCAAATTGTCTTTGGATAACCAATAATAGTTTGCCAAATTTAAAAGTTCACTTCTTTTAACGATTTTATGAAATATCCCTAACATCCGATTTTGATATTGGATATAGCTGCAACTTATACCAAAAAGTCATTTTTGTTCTATCTAGAGCTTAACCCTAACGGATGTATTCAAAAAGTGACTTTTACATATCTATCCCCCCATAGCCGCGACATTCTTAGCAATACTACTTCAATTTTACACCGTTTGTTGATTGATTCGTTGCTAGAAGTAACTAATTGTTTCGGCTCTACACTGGTCAACATATTAATTGACGTTATTACGCTATTTTATTGCCACATTCTACAAAAAAACCAAATTGTCTTTGGATAACCAATAATAGTTTGCCAAATTTAATAGCTCACTTCTTTTAACGAATATATGAAATATCCCTAACATCCGATTTTGATATTGGATATAACTACAATTTATCCAAAAAAGTCTTTTTTGTTCTATCTAGAGCTTAACCCTAACAGATGTAGTCAAAAAGTGTCTTTCACATATCTATCCCCCCATATCCGCGACATTCTTAGCAATACTACTTTAGTTTTACAACGTTTGTTGATTGATTCATTGCTAGAAATAACTAATTGTTTCGGCTCTACACTGGTCAACATATTAATTGATGTTATTACGCTATTTTATTGCAATATTCTTGAAAAAACCAAATTGTCTTTGGATAACCAATAATAGTTTGCCAAATTAAACAGCTCACTTCTTTTAACGAACTTATGAAATATCCCTAACATCCGATTTTGATATTGGATATAGCTGCAACTTATCCCAAAAAGTCATTTTTGTTCTATCTAGAGCTTAACCCTAACAGATGTAATCAAAAAGTGACTTTTACATATCTATCCCTCCATAGCCGAGACATTTTTAGCAATACTACTTCAATTTTACCCCGTTTGTTGATTGATTCATTGCTAGAAGTAACTAATTGTTTCGGCTCTACACTGGTCAACATATTAATTGATGTTATTACGCTATTTTATTGCAATATTCTTGAAAAACCAAATTGTCTTTGGATAACCAATAATAGTTTGCCAAATTTAAAAGTTCACTTCTTTTAACGATTTTATGAAATATCCCTAACATCCGATTTTGATATTGGATATAGCTGCAACTTATACCAAAAAGTCATTTTTGTTCTATCTAGAGCTTAACCCTAACGGATGTATTCAAAAAGTGACTTTTACATATCTATCCCCCCATAGCCGCGACATTCTTAGCAATACTACTTCAATTTTACACCGTTTGTTGATTGATTCGTTGCTAGAAGTAACTAATTGTTTCGGCTCTACACTGGTCAACATATTAATTGACGTTATTACGCTATTTTATTGCCACATTCTACAAAAAAACCAAATTGTCTTTGGATAACCAATAATAGTTTGCCAAATTTAATAGCTCACTTCTTTTAACGAATATATGAAATATCCCTAACATCCGATTTTGATATTGGATATAACTACAATTTATCCAAAAAAGTCTTTTTTGTTCTATCTAGAGCTTAACCCTAACAGATGTAGTCAAAAAGTGACTTTTACATATCTATCCCCCCATAGCCGCGACATTCTTAGCAATACTACTTCAATTTTACACCGTTTGTTGATTGATTCGTTGCTAGAAGTAACTAATTGTTTCGGCTCTACACTGGTCAACATATTAATTGACGTTATTACGCTATTTTATTGCCACATTCTACAAAAAAACCAAATTGTCTTTGGATAACCAATAATAGTTTGCCAAATTTAACAGCTCACTTCTTTTAACGAACTTATGAAATATCCCTAACATCCGATTTTGATATTGGATATAGCTGCAACTTATCCCAAAAAGTCATTTTTGTTCTATCTAGAGCTTAACCCTAACAGATGTAATCAAAAAGTGACTTTTACATATCTATCCCTCCATAGCCGAGACATTTTTAGCAATACTACTTCAATTTTACCCCGTTTGTTGATTGATTCATTGCTAGAAGTAACTAATTGCAATATTCTTGAAAAACCAAATTGTCTTTGGATAACCAATAATAGTTTGCCAAATTTAAAAGTTCACTTCTTTTAACGATTTTATGAAATATCCCTAACATCCGATTTTGATATTGGATATAGCTGCAACCTATCCAAAAAAGTCATTTTTGTTCTATCTAAAGCTTAAACCTAACAGATGTAGTCAAAAAGTGTCTTTTACATATCTATCCCCCCATAGCCGCGACATTCTTAGCAATACTACTTCAATTTTACACCGTTTGTTGATTTTACACCGTTTGTTGATTGATTCATTGCTAGAAGTAACTAGTTGTTTCGGCTCTATACTGGTCAACATATTAATTGATGTTATTACGCTATTTTATTGCAATATTCTTGAAAAAACCAAATTGTCTTTGGATAACCAATAACAGTTTGCCAAATTTAACAGCTCACTTCTTTTAACGAACTTATGAAATATCCCTAACATCCGATTTTGATATTGGATATAGCTGCAACTTATCCCAAAAAGTCATTTTTGTTCTATCTAGAGCTTAACCCTAACGGATGTATTCAAAAAGTGACTTTTACATATCTATCCTTCCATAGCCGCGACATTCTTAGCAATACTACTTCAATTTTACCCCGTTTGTTGATTGATTCATTGCTAGAAGTAACTAATTGTTTCGGCTCTACACTGGTCAACATATTAATTGATGTTATTACGCTATTTTATTGCAATATTCTTGAAAAACCAAATTGTCTTTGGATAACCAATAATAGTTTGCCAAATTTAAAAGTTCACTTCTTTTAACGATTTTATGAAATATCCCTAACATCCGATTTTGATATTGGATATAGCTGCAACTTATACCAAAAAGTCATTTTTGTTCTATCTAGAGCTTAACCCTAACGGATGTATTCAAAAAGTGACTTTTACATATCTATCCCCCCATAGCCGCGACATTCTTAGCAATACTACTTCAATTTTACCCCGTTTGTTGATTGATTCATTGCTAGAAGTAACTAATTGTTTCGGCTCTATACTGGTCAACATATTAATTGACATTATTACGCTATTTTATTGCAATATTCTTGAAAAAACCAAATTGTCTTTGGATAACCACTAATAGCTCACTAGCCAAATTTAATAGCTCACTTCTTTTAACGAATTTATGAAATATCCCTAACATTCGATTTTGATATTGGATATAGCTGCAACTTATCCCAAAAAGTCATTTTTGTTCTATCTAGAGCTTAACCCTAACAGATGTAGTCAAAAAGTGACTTTTACATATCTATCCCTACATAGCCGAGACATTCTTAGCAATGCTACTTCAATTTTACCCCGTTTGTTGATTGATTCATTGCTAGAAATAACTAATTGTTTCGGCTCTACACTGGTCAACATATTAATTGACGTTATCACGCTATTTTATTGCCACATTCTTGAAAAAACCAAATTGTCTTTGGATAACCAATAATAGTTTGCCAAAGTTAAAAGTTCACTTCTTTTAACGATTTTATGAAATATCCCTAACATCCGATTTTGATATTGGATATAGCTGCAACTTATCCAAAAAAGTAATTTTTGTTCTATCTAAAGCTGAACGATAACAGATGTAGTCAAAAAGTGTCTTTTAATTATCTATCCCCCCATAGCCGCGACATTCTTAGCAATACTACATCAGTTTTACACCGTTTGTTGATTGATTCATTGCTAGAAGTAACTAGTTGTTTCGGCTCTACACTGGTCAACATATTAATTGATGTTATTACGCTATTTTATTGCAATATTCTTGAAAAAACCAAATTGTCTTTGGATAACCAATAATAGTTTGCCAAATTTAAAAGTTCACTTCTTTTAACGATTTTATGAAATATCCCTAACATCCGATTTTGATATTGGATATAGCTGCAACTTATCCAAAAAAGTCATTTTTGTTCTATCTAGAGCTTAACCCTAATAGATGTAGTCAAAAAGTGTCTTTTACATATCTATCCCCCCATAGCCGCGACATTCTTAGCAATACTACTTCAGTTTTACACCGTTTGTTGATTGATTCATTGCTAGAAATAACTAATTGTTTCGGCTCTACACTGGTCAACATATTAATTGACGTTATCACGCTATTTTATTGCCACATTCTTGAAAAAACCAAATTGTCTTTGGAAAACCAATAATAGTTTGCCAAATTTAAAAGTTCACTTCTTTTAACGATTTTATGAAATATCCCTAACATCCGATTTTGATATTGGATATAGCTGCAACTTATCCAAAAAAGTAATTTTTGTTCTATCTAAAGCTGAACGATAACAGATGTAGTCAAAAAGTGTCTTTTAATTATCTATCCCCCCATAGCCGCGACATTCTTAGCAATACTACTTCAATTTTACACCGTTTGTTGATTTTACACCGTTTGTTGATTGATTCATTGCTAGAAGTAACTAGTTGTTTCGGCTCTACACTGGTCAACATATTAATTGATGTTATTACGCTATTTTATTGCCACATTCTTGAAAAAACCAAATTGTCTTTGGATAACCAATAATAGTTTGCCAAATTTAACAGCTCACTTCTTTTAACGATTTTATGAAATATCCCTAACATCCGATTTTGATATTGGATATAGCTGCAACTTATCCAAAAAAGTAATTTTTGTTCTATCTAAAGCTGAACGATAACAGATGTAGTCAGAAAATGTCTTTTAATTATCTATCCCCCCATAGCCGCGACATTCTTAGCAATACTACTTCAATTTTACACCGTTTGTTGATTTTACACCGTTTGTTGATTGATTCATTGCTGGAAGTAACTAATTGTTTCGGCTCTATACTGCTCAACATATTAATTGATGTTATTACGCTATTTTATTGCAATATTCTTGAAAAACCAAATTGTCTTTGGATAACCAATAATAGTTTGCCAAAGTTAACAGCTCACTTCTTTTAACGAACTTATGAAATATCCCTAACATCCGATTTTGATATTGGATATAACTGCAACTTATCCCAAAAAGTCATTTTTGTTCTATCTAGAGCTTAACCCTAACAGATGTAGTCAAAAAGTGTCTTTTACATATCTATCCCCCCATAGCCGCGACATTCTTAGCAATACTACTTCAATTTTACACCGTTTGTTGATTGATACATTGCTAGAAGTAACTAATTGTTTCGGCTCTATACTGGTCAACATATTAATTGACGTTATTACGCTATTTTATTGCAATATTCTTGAAAAAACCAAATTGTCTTTGGATAACCAATAATAGTTTGCCAAATTTAAAAGTTCACTTCTTTTAACGAATATATGAAATATCCCTAACATCCGATTTTGATATTGGATATAACTACAATTTATCCAAGAAAGTCATTTTTGTTCTATCTAGAGCTTAACCCTAACAGATGTAGTCAAAAAGTGTCTTTCACATATCTATCCCCCCATAGCCGCGACATTCTTAGCAATACTACTTTAGTTTTACACCGTTTGTTGATTGATTCATTGCTAGAAATAACTAATTGTTTCGGCTCTACACTGGTCAACATATTAATTGACGATATTACGCTATTTTATTGCCACATTCTTGAAAAAACCAAATTGTCTTTGGATAACCACTAATAGCTCACTAGCCAAATTTAATAGCTCACTTCTTTTAACGATTTTATGAAATATCCCTAACATCCGATTTTGATATTGGATATAGCTGCAACTTATCCAAAAAAGTAATTTTTGTTCTATCTAAAGCTGAACGATAACAGATGTAGTCAGAAAGTGTCTTTTAATTATCTATCCCCCCATAGCCGCGACATTCTTAGCAATACTACTTCAATTTTACACCGTTTGTTAATTTTACACCGTTTGTTGATTGATTCATTGCTAGAAGTAACTAATTGTTTCGGCTCTATACTGGTCAATATATTAATTGATGTTATTACGCTATTTTATTGCAATATTCTTGAAAAAACCAAATTGTCTTTGGATTACCAATAATAGTTTGCCAAATTTAACAGCTCACTTCTTTTAACGAACTTATGAAATATCCCTAACATCCGATTTTGATATTGGATATAGCTGCAACTTATCCCAAAAAGTCATTTTTGTTCTATCTAGAGCTTAACCCTAACAGATGTAGTCAAAAAGTGACTTTTACATATCTATCCCTCCATAGCCGAGACATTTTTAGCAATACTACTTCAATTTTACCACGTTTGTTGATTGATTCATTGCTAGAAGTAACTAATTTTTTCGGCTCTACACTGGTCAACATATTAATTGATGTTATTGCGCTATTTTATTGCAATATTCTTGAAAAACCAAATTGTCTTTGGATAACCAATAACAGTTTGCCAAATTTAAAAGTTCACTTCTTTTAACGATTTTATGAAATATCCCTAACATCCGATTTTGATATTGGATATAGCTGCAACTTATCCAAAAAAGTCATTTTTGTTCTATCTAAAGCTTAAACCTAACAGATGTAGTCAAAAAGTGTCTTTTACATATCTATCCCCCCATAGCCGAGACATTCTTAGCAATACTACTTCAATTTTACACCGTTTGTTGATTTTACACCGTTTGTTGATTGATTCATTGCTAGAAGTAACTAGTTGTTTCGGCTCTATACTGGTCAACATATTAATTGATGTTATTACGCTATTTTATTGCAATATTCTTGAAAAAATCAAATTGTCTTTGGATAACCAATAATAGTTTGCCAAATTTAACAGCTCACTTCTTTTAACGAACTTATGAAATATCCCTAACATCCGATTTTGATATTGGATATAGCTGCAACTTATCCCAAAAAGTCATTTTTGTTCTATCTAGAGCTTAACCCTAACAGATGTAGTCAAAAAGTGACTTTTACATATCTATCCCTCCATAGCCGAGACATTCTTAGCAATACTACTTCAATTTTACCCCGTTTGTTGATTGATACATTGCTAGAAGTAACTAATTGTTTCGGCTCTATACTGGTCAACATATTAATTGACGTTATTACGCTATTTTATTGCAATATTCTTGAAAAAACCAAATTGTCTTTGGATAACCAATAATAGTTTGCCAAATTTAAAAGTTCACTTCTTTTAACGAATTTATGAAATATCCCTAACATCCGATTTTGATATTGGATATAGCTGCAACTTATCCAAAAAAGTAATTTTTGTTCTATCTAAAGCTGAACGATAACATATGTAGTCAGAAAGTGTCTTTTAATTATCTATCCCCCCATAGCCGAGACATTCTTAGCAATACTACTTCAATTTTACCCCATTTGTTGATTGACTCATTGCTAGAGGTAACTAATTGTTTCGGCTCTACACTGGTCAACATATTAATTGACGTTATTTCGCTATTTTATTGCCACATTCTTGAAAAAACCAATTTGTCTTTGGATAACCAATAATAGTTTGCCAAATTTAATAGCTCACTTCTTGTAACGAATTTATGAAATATCCCTAACATCCGATTTTGATATTGGATATAGCTGCAACTTATCGATAAAAGTCATTTTTGTTCTATCTAGAGCTAAACCCTAACAGATGTAGTCAAAAAGTGACTTTTACATATCTATCCCTCCATAGCCGAGACATTTTTAGCAATACTACTTCAATTTTACCACGTTTGTTGATTGATTCATTGCTAGAAGTAACTAATTGTTTCGGCTCTATACTGGTCAACATATTAATTGATGTTATTGCGCTATTTTATTGCAATATTCTTGAAAAACCAAATTGTCTTTGGATAACCAATAATAGTTTGCCAAATTTAAAAGTTCACTTCTTTTAACGATTTTATGAAATATCCCTAACATCCGATTTTGATATTGGATATAGCTGCAACTTATCCATAAAAGTCATTTTTGTTCTATCTAGAGCTAAACCCTAACAGATGTAGTCAAAAAGTGACTTTTACATATCTATCCCTCCATAGCCGAGACATTCTTAGCAATACTACTTCAATTTTACCCCGTTTGTTGATTGATACATTGCTAGAAGTAACTAATTGTTTCGGCTCTATACTGGTCAACATATTAATTGACGTTATTACGCTATTTTATTGCAATATTCTTGAAAAAACCAAATTGTCTTTGGATAACCAATAATAGTTTGCCAAATTTAAAAGTTCACTTCTTTTAACGAATTTATGAAATATCCCTAACATCCGATTTTGATATTGGATATAGCTGCAACTTATCCAAAAAAGTAATTTTTGTTCTATCTAAAGCTGAACGATAACATATGTAGTCAGAAAGTGTCTTTTAATTATCTATCCCCCCATAGCCGAGACATTCTTAGGAATACTACTTCAATTTTACCCCATTTGTTGATTGACTCATTGCTAGAGGTAACTAATTGTTTCGGCTCTACACTGGTCAACATATTAATTGATGTTATTACGCTATTTTATTGCAATATTCTTGAAAAAATCAAATTGTCTTTGGATAACCAATAATAGTTTGCCAAATTTAACAGCTCACTTCTTTTAACGAACTTATGAAATATCCCTAACATCCGATTTTGATATTGGATATAGCTGCAACTTATCCCAAAAAGTCATTTTTGTTCTATCTAGAGCTTAACCCTAACAGATGTAGTCAAAAAGTGACTTTTACATATCTATCCCTCCATAGCCGAGACATTTTTAGCAATACTACTTCAATTTTACCACGTTTGTTGATTGATTCATTGCTAGAAGTAACTAATTGTTTCGGCTCTATACTGGTCAACATATTAATTGATGTTATTGCGCTATTTTATTGCAATATTCTTGAAAAACCAAATTGTCTTTGGATAACCAATAATAGTTTGCCAAATTTAAAAGTTCACTTCTTTTAACGATTTTATGAAATATCCCTAACATCCGATTTTGATATTGGATATAGCTGCAACTTATCCATAAAAGTCATTTTTGTTCTATCTAGAGCTAAACCCTAACAGATGTAGTCAAAAAGTGACTTTTATATATCTATCCCTCCATAGCCGAGACATTCTTAGCAATACTACTTCAATTTTACCCCATTTGTTGATTGACTCATTGCTAGAGGTAACTAATTGTTTCGGCTCTACACTGGTCAACATATTAATTGACGTTATTTCGCTATTTTATTGCCACATTCTTGAAAAAACCAATTTGTCTTTGGATAACCAATAATAGTTTGCCAAATTTAATAGCTCACTTCTTGTAACGAATTTATGAAATATCCCTAACATCCGATTTTGATATTGGATATAGCTGCAACTTATCGATAAAAGTCATTTTTGTTCTATCTAGAGCTAAACCCTAACAGATGTAGTCAAAAAGTGACTTTTACATATCTATCCCTCCATAGCCGAGACATTCTTAGCAATACTACTTCAATTTTACCCCGTTTGTTGATTGACTCAATTCTAGAAGTAACTAATTGTTTCGGCTCTACACTGGTCAACATATTAATTGACGTTATTTCGCTATTTTATTGCCACATTCTTGAAAAAACCAATTTGTCTTTGGATAACCAATAATAGTTTGCCAAATTTAATAGCTCACTTCTTGTAACGAATTTATGAAATATCCCTAACATCCGATTTTGATATTGGATATAGCTGCAACTTATCGATAAAAGTCATTTTTTTTCTGTCTAAAGCTGAACCATAACAGATGTAGTCAAAAAGTGTCTTTTACATATGTTTCCCCCCATAGCCCCGACATTCTTAGCAATACAACTTCAATTTTACACCGTTTGTTGATTTTACACCGTTTGTTGATTGATTCATTGCTAGAAGTAACTAATTGTTTCGGCTCTATAATGGTCAACATATTAATTGATGTTATTACGCTATTTTATTGCAATATTTTTGAAAAAACCAATTTGTCTTTGGATAACCAATAATAGTTTGCCAAATTTAACAGCTCACTTCTTTTAACGAATATATGAAATATCCTTAACATCCGATTTTGATATTGGATATAGCTGCAACTTATCGATAAAAGTCATTTTTTTTCTGTCTAAAGCTGAACCATAACAGATGTAGTCAAAAAGTGTCTTTTACATATGTTTCCCCCCATAGCCCCGACATTCTTAGCAATACAACTTCAATTTTACACCGTTTGTTGATTTTACACCGTTTGTTGATTGACTCAATTCTAGAAGTAACTAATTGTTTCGGCTCTACACTGGTCAACATATTAATTGACGTTATTTCGCTATTTTATTGCCACATTCTTGAAAAAACCAATTTGTCTTTGGATAACCAATAATAGTTTGCCAAATTTAATAGCTCACTTCTTGTAACGAATTTATGAAATATCCCTAACATCCGATTTTGATATTGGATATAGCTGCAACTTATCGATAAAAGTCATTTTTTTTCTGTCTAAAGCTGAACCATAACAGATGTAGTCAAAAAGTGTCTTTTATATATCTATCCCTCCATAGCCGAGACATTCTTAGCAATACTACTTCAATTTTACCCCGTTTGTTGATTGACTCAATTCTAGAAGTAACTAATTGTTTCGGCTCTACACTGGTCAACATATTAATTGACGTTATTTCGCTATTTTATTGCCACATTCTTGAAAAAACCAATTTGTCTTTGGATAACCAATAATAGTTTGCCAAATTTAATAGCTCACTTCTTGTAACGAATTTATGAAATATCCCTAACATCCGATTTTGATATTGGATATAGCTGCAACTTATCGATAAAAGTCATTTTTTTTCTGTCTAAAGCTGAACCATAACAGATGTAGTCAAAAAGTGTCTTTTACATATGTTTCCCCCCATAGCCCCGACATTCTTAGCAATACAACTTCAATTTTACACCGTTTGTTGATTTTACACCGTTTGTTGATTGATTCATTGCTCGAAGTAACTAATTGTTTCGGCTCTATAATGGTCAACATATTAATTGATGTTATTACGCTATTTTATTGCAATATTTTTGAAAAAACCAATTTGTCTTTGGATAACCAATAATAGTTTGCCAAATTTAAAAGTTCACTTCTTTTAACGATTTTATGAAATATCCCTAACATCCGATTTTGATATTGGATATAGCTGCAACTTATCCATAAAAGTCATTTTTGTTCTATCTAGAGCTAAACCCTAACAGATGTAGTCAAAAAGTGACTTTTATATATCTATCCCTCCATAGCCGAGACATTCTTAGCAATACTACTTCAATTTTACCCCATTTGTTGATTGACTCATTGCTAGAGGTAACTAATTGTTTCGGCTCTACACTGGTCAACATATTAATTGACGTTATTTCGCTATTTTATTGCCACATTCTTGAAAAAACCAATTTGTCTTTGGATAACCAATAATAGTTTGCCAAATTTAACAGCTCACTTCTTTTAACGAATATATGAAATATCCTTAACATCCGATTTTGATATTGGATATAACTGCAATTTATCCAAAAAAGTCATTTTTGTTCTATCTAGAGCTAAACCCTAACAGATGTAGTCAAAAAGTGACTTTTACATATCTATCCCTCCATAGCCGAGACATTCTTAGCAATACTACTTCAATTTTACACCGTTTGTTGATTGATTCATTGCTAGAAGTAACTAATTGTTTCGGCTCTACACTGGTCAACATATTAATTGACGTTATTTCGCTATTTTATTGCCACATTCTTGAAAAAACCAATTTGTCTTTGGATAACCAATAATAGTTTGCCAAATTTAATAGCTCACTTCTTGTAACGAATTTATGAAATATCCCTAACATCCGATTTTGATATTGGATATAGCTGCAACTTATCGATAAAAGTCATTTTTTTTCTGTCTAAAGCTGAACCATAACAGATGTAGTCAAAAAGTGTCTTTTACATATGTTTCCCCCCATAGCCCCGACATTCTTAGCAATACAACTTCAATTTTACACCGTTTGTTGATTTTACACCGTTTGTTGATTGATTCATTGCTAGAAGTAACTAGTTGTTTCGGCTCTACACTGGTGAACATATTAATTGACGTTATCACGCTATTTTATTGCCACATTCTTGAAAAAACCAAATTGTCTTTGAATAACTAATAATAGTTTGCCAAATTTAACAGCTCACTTCTTTTAACGATTTTATGAAATATCCCTAACATCCGATTTTGATATTGGATATAGCTGCAACTTATCCAAAAAAGTAATTTTTGTTCTATCTAAAGCTGAACGATAACATATGTAGTCAGAAAGTGTCTTTTAATTATCTATCCCCCCATAGCCGCGACATTCTTAGCAATACTACTTCAATTTTACACCGTTTGTTGATTTTACACCGTTTGTTGATTGATTCATTGCTAGAAGTAACTAATTGTTTCGGCTCTATAATGGTCAACATATTAATTGATGTTATTACGCTATTTTATTGCAATATTTTTGAAAAAACCAATTTGTCTTTGGATAACCAATAATAGTTTGCCAAATTTAACAGCTCACTTCTTTTAACGAATATATGAAATATCCTTAACATCCGATTTTGATATTGGATATAACTGCAATTTATCCAAAAAAGTCATTTTTGTTCTATCTAGAGCTTAACCATAACAGATGTAGTCAAAAAGTGTCTTTTACATATCTATCCCCCCATAGCCGCGACATTCTTAGCAATACTACTTCAGTTTTACCCCGTTTGTTGATTGATTCAGTGCTAGAAGTAACTAATTGTTTCGCCTCTACACTGGTGAACATATTAATTGACGTTATTACGCTATTTTATTGCCACATTCTTGAAAAAACCAAATTGTCTTTGGATAACCAATAATAGTTTGCCAAATTTAATAGCTCACTTCTTGTAACGAATTTATGAAATATCCCTAACATCCGATTTTGATATTGGATATAGCTGCAACTTATCGATAAAAGTCATTTTTTTTCTGTCTAAAGCTGAACCATAACAGATGTAGTCAAAAAGTGTCTTTTACATATGTTTCCCCCCATAGCCCCGACATTCTTAGCAATACAACTTCAATTTTACACCGTTTGTTGATTTTACACCGTTTGTTGATTGATTCATTTCTAGAAATAACTAATTGTTTCGGCTCTACACTGGTCAACATATTAATTGACGTTATTATGCTATTTTATTGCCACATTCTTGAAAAAACAAAATTGTCTTTGGATAACCACTAATAGCTCACTAGCCAAATTTAATAGCTCACTTCTTTTAACGAATTCATGAAATATCCCTAACATTCGATTTTGATATTGGATATAGCTGCAACTTATCCAAAAAAGTCATTTTTGTTCTATCTAAAGCTGAACGATAACAGTTGTCGTCAAAAAGTGTCTTTTACATATCTATCCCCCCATAGCCGCGACATTCTTAGCAAAACAACTTCAATTTTACACCGTTTGTTGATTTTACACCGTTTGTTGATTGATTCATTGCTAGAAGTAACTAATTGTTCGGCTCTACACTGGTCAACATATTAATTGCTGTTATTACGCTATTTTATTGCCATATTCTTGAAAAAACCAAATTGTCTTTGGATAACCAATAATAGTTTGCCAATTTTAATAGCTCACTTCTTTTAACAAACTTATGAAATATCCCTAACATCCGATTTTGATATTGGATATAGCTGCAACTTATCCCAAAAAGCCATTTTTGTTCTATCTAAAGCTGAACCATAACAGATGTAGTCAAAAGATATCTTTTACTTATCTATCCTTCCATAGCCGAGACATTCTTAGCAATACTACTTCAATTTTACCCCGTTTGTTGATTGATTCAGTGCTAGAAGTAACTAATTGTTTCGCCTCTACACTGGTGAACATATTAATTGACGTTATTACGCTATTTTATTGCCACATTCTTGAAAAAACCAAATTGTCTTTGGATAACCAATAATAGTTTGCCAAATTTAATAGCTCACTTTTTTTAACGAATTTATGAAATATCCCTAACATCCGATTTTGATATTGAATATAACTGCAACTTATCCATAAAAGTCATTTTTGTTCTATCTAAAGCTGAACGATAACAGATGTAGTCAAAAAGTGTCTTTTACATATCTATCCCCCCATAGCCGCGACATTCTTAGCAATACTACTCCAATTTTACACCGTTTGTTGATTGATTCATTGCTACAAGTAACTAATTGTTTCGCCTCTACACTGGTCAACATATTAATTGACGTTATTACGCTATTTTATTGCCATATTCTTGAAAAAACCAAATTGTCTTTGGATAACCAATAATAGTTTGCCAAATTTAATAGTTCACTTCTTTTAACGAATTTATACAATATCCCTAACATTCGTTTTTGATATTGGATATAGCTGCAACTTATCCAAAAAAGTAATTTTTGTTCTATCTAGAGCTGAACGATAACAGATGTAGTCAAAAAGTGTCTTTTACATATCTATCCCCCCATAGCCGCGACATTCTTAGCAATACTACTCCAATTTTAAACCGTTTGTTGATTGATTCATCGCTAGAAGTAACTAATTGTTTCGGCTCTACACTGGTCAACATATTATTTGACGTTATTACGCTATTTTATTGCCATATTCTTGAAAAAACCAAATTGTCTTTGGATAACCAATAATAGTTTGCCAAATTTAATAGTTCACTTCTTTTAACGAATTTATACAATATCCCTAACATTCGTTTTTGATATTGGATATAGCTGCAACTTATCCAAAAAAGTAATTTTTGTTCTATCTAAAGCTGAACGATAACAGATGTAGTCAAAAAGTGTCTTTTACATATCTATCCCCCCATAGCCGCGACATTCTTAGCAATACTACTCCAATTTTAAACCGTTTGTTGATTGATTCATCGCTAGAAGTAACTAATTGTTTCGGCTCTACACTGGTCAACATATTATTTGACGTTATTACCCTATTTTATTGCCATATTCTTGAAAAAACCAATTTGTCTTTGGATAACCAATAATAGTTTGCCAAATTTAACAGCTCACTTCTTTTAACGATTTTATGAAATATCCCTAACATCCGATTTTGATATTGGATATAGCTGCAACTTATCCAAAAAAGTCATTTTTGTTCTATCTAAAGCTGAACGATAACAGATGTAGTCAGAAAGTGTCTTTTAATTATCTATCCCCCCATAGCCCCGACATTCTTAGCAATACTACTTCAATTTTACACCGTTTGTTAATTTTACACCGTTTGTTGATTGATTCATTGCTAGAAGTAACTAATTGTTTCGGCTCTATACTGGTCAACATATTAATTGATGTTATTACGCTATTTTATTGCAATATTCTTGAAAAAACCAAATTGTCTTTGGATAACCAATAATAGTTTGCAAAATTTAACAGCTCACTTCTTTTAACGAACTTATGAAATATCCCTAACATCCGATTTTGATATTGGATATAGCTGCAACTTATCCCAAAAAGTCATTTTTGTTCTATCTAGAGCTTAACCCTAACAGATGTATTCAAAAATGACTTTTACATATCTATCCCTCCATAGCCGAGACATTTTTAGCAATACTACTTCAATTTTACCCCGTTTGTTGATTGATACATTGCTAGAAGTAACTAATTTTTTCGGCTCTACACTGGTCAACATATTAATTGATGTTATTGCGCTATTTTATTGCAATATTCTTGAAAAACCAAATTGTCTTTGGATAACCAATAATAGTTTGCCAAATTTAATAGTTCACTTCTTTTAACGAATTTATACAATATCCCTAACATTCGTTTTTGATATTGGATATAGCTGCAACTTATCCAAAAAAGTAATTTTTGTTCTATCTAAAGCTGAACGATAACAGATGTAGTCAAAAAGTGTCTTTTACATATCTATCCCCCCATAGCCGCGACATTCTTAGCAATACTACTCCAATTTTAAACCGTTTGTTGATTGATTCATCGCTAGAAGTAACTAATTGTTTCGGCTCTACACTGGTCAACATATTATTTGACGTTATTACGCTATTTTATTGCCATATTCTTGAAAAAACCAATTTGTCTTTGGATAACCAATAATAGTTTGCCAAATTTAACAGCTCACTTCTTTTAACGATTTTATGAAATATCCCTAACATCCGATTTTGATATTGGATATAGCTGCAACTTATCCAAAAAAGTCATTTTTGTTCTATCTAAAGCTGAACCATAACAGATGTAGTCAAAAAGTGACTTTTACATATCTATCCCCCCATAGCCGCGACATTCTTAGCAATACTACTTCAATTTTACACCGTTTGTTGATTGATTCATTGCTAGAAATAACTAATTGTTTCGGCTCTACACTGGTCAACATATTAATTGACGTTATTACGCTATTTTATTGCCACATTCTTGAAAAAACCAAATTGCCTTTGGATAACCAATAATAGTTTGCCAAATTTACTAGCTCACTTGTTTTAGCGAATTTATGAAATATCCCTAACATCCGATTTTGATATTGGATATAACTGCAACTCATCCAAAAAAGTAATTTTTGTTCTATCTAAAGCTGAACGATAACAGATGTAGTCAAAAAGTGTCTTTTACATATCTATCCCCCCATATCCGCGACATTCTTAGCAATACTATTTCAATTTTACACCGTTTGTTGATTGATTCATTGCTAGAAATAACATTATAACTGTTTGGTTTGTTACATAAATATTTAGATAATGTGCTAAATTAATTCTTGTCACAATAATTTTGTGTTTCTGAATGAAACAAATATTTTTGATGGTTAAGAACAGTGGCCAATATTGAAGAGGAAGCCAATATTTAATAATTAGTGTCCACTGATTTTCTACTGCTATAACGTTTAATTCACTTATTGTCATATATGTCGAATGGAACTCGAATTGATGTCGAATGGAAGTCGCCTATCACATAACTGTTCTGCTCTTGAAATAACTATTCTATATTCCTGTTAGTCTTTTTAAAAGGTTTTTTTTTTAAATTGTAATTTTTTGTGAATAAAATAAAATTACGTCATATTAGTGAATCTTGTCTTTTGTCTTTGTAAATTTGTAGGGCTTCCAAAAGACCTTTTTATTTGAGTCGGTTCTATGCCAGCTGTTTTCTTTCGAGCCATATTTTTTTCAATTCTTTAATTTCTTTATTTACAGTTTTTTGCCAGGTTTTCCGCGGTCTTCCCACTTTCCTTTTATGCTGCGGAATTCATTCCAGTGCCTGCCGTGCGATGTTATGTGCTAATTTTCTACGGGTGTGACCTATCCACCGCCATTTTCTTTTCTTTATTTGTACACTGATGGGTTCCTGACCTGTTATTTTCCACAGCTCCGAATTTGTGATTGTTCTAGGCCAGTGTATCCCACATATTATTCTTAGGTGCTTATTCTCGAAGACCTGGATTTTGCTGATATGCTCTGCTTCTTTGTCAGTCATGTTTCACTGCCGTATAGGAGAATAGACTTGACACAAGAGTTGTATATTCTGAATTTGGTTCGTCTTGCTATTTGAGGTTGTTTCCATACAAATTCCATAATAAATTTATAAGTATTAATTGTACTCGAATTGGTCCTCATGTTTGTAAAAATACAAATACCTGAGTTATGACATGTTGTATATAATTGTACAAATGACATGTTTTTTGAAAGTTAATTTTTTCGTTTTTGATACGAGTATATGTATGTATATTAAAGACAAACAAATTATAATTATTCAAAAGAAAATAAAAATTATTTAAATAAAATAAATAATTTTCATAAAAATTATAGTCAAACACTATCATTTGTTCTATGTCTTCACTCACTATATTTAATTAAAATTATATTCTTCTCTTTTCCTATATATATTTTAAATTAACAAACATTAAAAATTACATGATACCAACTCAATTGTATTATATAGTCTCTCCCCCTCTAATATTGTTGCAAGTATACAAAAAAACAAATTTCCCGTAACACAAAAATCTCTCACAGAATACAATATTACATATAGGAAATGAATATTATTATTATGGGAGGTAGTTGTTGAATTACTTGCATGTTGTATAATATGATATTTTCGCTGTTGTTTACATTTTGTATAATATAATCAACTTGCATAACAGTAGACTTTTTAATGTATATATATAGATAGATAGTAGAACAATATTTAGATTTAATCAAATATTTAAACCCAAAAACATTATACGTTTTTGTTTTTAATTTAAATATAGCATACGATATATATTTATATGCATGTATGTATAGAAAATGCAATAAAGGGAAAGGAAAACAAATAAAATTGTACAAAAGGAATAAAAATAAAAAATAAGAGAAACGTTAAATTCTATTGTAAAATTTCATATTTATTGTATGCTAAAATACCCGGAAGTGAAATAATTGTTACGGATTTTGTTAAAAATATAAAAAAGGCTTTATTTTTTTTTCCTGTGCAAAATTTGCAATATATAAAAAAAAATACTTTTAAGAGATGAATAAATTTTACAAAAAAAAATGTTATTATAAATTCGTGTTTTTTTTTTTTTTTTTTTTTTTTTTTGATAAAAATTCATAAATATCAAAAATAAATTAAAAAATATTCTTGTTTTTTTTTTATTTTTTTATTTTAATATTCTTTAAATTTTTCAACGTTTTTTGAACAAAGCAAAAAAAAAAAAATAAAAATTTTATTTAAAGAATGCAGAGATCTAAGGATTTTGGAATAAATTAAAATAAAAAAAAAAAATGTGTCTGTATGTATGGCTATAATATCGTATATACCCAAACATATATGGTGTGTTTTTTTTTATTTGCTTTTTGATTTAAATAAACAAAAGATTAAATGAATCGCTTGTACGCTATTGTAAAATGTTGTGCCTTTTAACGAATATTCAAATTTATTAGTAGAATCTTTGTTTTGTTCTTTTGATTTTTTTGATTTTTTCTCCAGTGTGATTTTAAATTCCGGATTTATGTCTAGAATTTTAAAATTCTAAAGCGGAAAATTTATTTATTTTTTTTTATTGAGAGTGAATTTAAAGTGATAAGTGTTTTTGTTTTATTTATAAAATGAACAAGGATTGAATAGGAGAAAAATGTTGGGGTTTTATAGGCTGAAATGTAGACCTAGCACTGTTTAAGTTAAAATGTTTTGGTTTTGAGTTGTTGTCAGAATTCGGCCTTATAATTATTATGAATATTTTGTGCATATTATTGTCAATTAATTTAAAATTATTCTGGAAATTTACAAAATTTACATTTTTTTTTAAAACCGTACGAACGTATGCTCGAAGGGTATAATAAATGGAAGGGTATGGAACGGTAAGAAAAAATGGTTTGAGAGCTAGGAAATAATAATTATAGACCTAAATGTTAGTTTTTCATCAGTCTTGAATTCTGAGTCGATTTAATCATATCTGTTCGTCTGTCGCGCCGTTCCAGCAAAAATTCAAAAATTAATTAAGCTGACCTAACCTAATTTTCAAAAATGGTTTTTAGAAATAAATACCGAAATTTTATTTAAATTGGATGTGATGAAAACAGTGGTTCAGTTAGCTGCCTTATAATTTTAAAAACTATTTGGCTATATCTTAAAAATGATATTAGACCTTATAATATTAAAACTTCGTGCGAAGCAAATATTTTATTATAGGTCTCTTATATTGTATAAAACTAGCTGAAATTTTTTGAGTTTTGGTAGTAGCTGCCATACAACTTCGAAATTCTACAAACTATTGAAATTACAATGCTGAAATTTAGCATAAACGAGGTTTGCATGACAAGGTAAACCTACCTATTCTTTTCATTATTCTATTCGGGAAATTAAAAACAATAAAACTCTTGAATACTCCCGAAATTCTTTTCCTAGCTTCTTTTTCCATTTCTAACGAAAAAAAATTTTCAACTCCAGCTAGAATTCTTATTAATTATTTCTATTCATGTTATTTTTAAATAATTAAACCACACTTAATATTTTCCGGTAGATAGAACAGCAATGAGTGTTTACAAATGTTCATGGATTTTAGTTTCTTTGTTTTACGTATAACCACTAAATAATTTTTAATTGATTTTTAATAGTTTCATATTGTTATGAATATAGTATGTGACATAACAATAAAGTGTTAAAATTGTGGTTTAAATCAATTTCCATCTAATTTCAATTAAGGTCAATTCTTTAAAATTTTAATTCATAAATATATGAATTTTTATATAATATAGATTTTATATTTTTGTGGCCTAAATAAAATACCGAAATAAATATTTTATCTTTATTTTAGCCATTTATAAATAATAAATGATTTTTTTTTTTTTCAAATATTGTTTGAGTATACAGAACAAAGCAATTAGAAAAGATGGCGACTGTTCATTTTTGCCCTTGTATTTTTCAAATGTGAGAGAGATAGAGAGAGGCAGAGACAAAGAAATGTACTTGAAGTAAATATTTTATTATTTTAATTATTGTAAATAATTTAAGGTTACTGGAAAATATATCAATCTTATGTAATTGTTGTGGGAGAAGAGACTTTTTTTTCCCCCTTTTTTTAAGTTCGAAAGTTTAACCATCCGAGTGCAGCTTTAGCAGCTGCATACTAGATGAATATTCATCTTCTTTTAGTTTGCGAATTCCATTCAAAGGCTCGTCGTAAAAACTAGTCTTTGGAGAGTTACGAGTATCTATCCAGCTCCACTTTTCGTTTTGTATCTATCTAGGTGTAGATTTGTTCCTGTCCTAGATAGAGTTAAGAAAATTAAATTAAGTTGGATTTAAAAATAAGCTCTGCTATAAACAATCTAAATTTTCTATAGGATTTTAATAAAGATTTATTAAAAATTCTATAACAATTTTTTTCAAATAATATTTTAATGTTAGCGTTTTCAAATCTTCAATTATATTACGTTCGAATGAATTATTGGAAGAGCGAGAATATTTTTGAATTACTGTTAATCAGTTCGTCATAAGCTGCCGAAAGATTTTTTTAATTTTCAATTACTATATTGTATCTGAGTCTTACAATTCTCAATATACTCTTAGTGAGTCTAACTTTATGTATCTATGTGACTCAAATAGCTGAAGAAAGACGACTAAATATTCGTATATAGCCATAACAAATATGAACGAAGGTAAATACAATGTTACGCCATCTGTTTGTATAATTTTTAATTCTATCCAATAATAATTTTTGATTAATAATTTATTTCTATTAATTTTTAATTGAAATTTTTTTTTAAATACACACAGTATTATTTTAAAACTTGATTAATTTCCACCCTTTTATGAAAATACTCGTACGTTTTAAATTATAAACAAAGTTCCACAATATGAGTTAAAGGTGAAGAAAGCTGTAAAAGAAACTCAAAAATTATAAAATCTTTTAATCCCTTAAAAATGCCAATTTCTTTAGGAAACACAACAAAAGGAGGCGTTAATAAAACAAAAAAGAAAAACAAAAATAAATTATAAAACTAATTTTTTAGGGACACGTTTTTCATATATAAAGAGACAAAGATATGTAAGGGAAATAATCCTTTTTGAATAAATAATTTTTGTATCTACATATACAAAAATTTTCTAATAATAAATAATTAATTATTTCAACACCCTATACATCACAATATACGAACAGCAAAGGAATCAAATTTTTTTTTTATGATAGGTGAGTTTTAATTCATTAATTTTTCATGTCTTGAACAAAAATTTAACAATATTATTATTAATTTATTATTAATAATTAATTATTATAATTTGTGCAACATATATATGTACATATATATAGAATAATAATAATTATCATTTGTATTGAATATCAGTATGGTCATTAATAAAATATTCAATTTTCTATTCTTATATGATTATTTTAAAAATAATTAATTATAACAACTATATTATATGAATTTAATATTATTATGAAATTTTTCACTTCCTTATTGTTATATTATCTACACCGCGTGTATATTCATAATTATCCTTTTTAGAATAATAACAAAATTATAAGAAATAAATAAATTAATGTATGTACGTGTAATCTTATATATATTGCAAGATATAATATTATTTTATACAATTCCTTATTCGTTAAAGATAATTGAATCTTATATTCAACGAGGTACAAGAATTCATTCAGAAATATAAGAGTGTTATGGGTATTTAGAAAATAATATTAAGTTGTCGCTGAATCCATATTCAATTTTAAACTACATGAATAACATCTTGAAATAAATTTTTAACAGTATATTAAGTGTATACATAACTTATATGATTTAATCCTTAAGGACAAACAGATTTGATAATTTAAATTTATTTAAAATTTTGTGTTTAATATAATTTTTGGGTGAATTTTAAATCCATATCCCTAAAGAATAATATTATACCCAAAAATTTCTTTCGTATTAAATTTAAATTTTGAAAAATTAAATATTAGTATCAAATATCTAATTTTAGTTCGGTGGGGAGTAAATATAATTGAGAATAGAAAAATCATTTTGTTCCAAATTCAATGAAGTGAAATGAATAGTTTTGATTTCAATTTTGGGGTCTGTGGGCCCCAACAGAATTTAATTTATTGTTATCTTTTTCATAGTTAGTGTAAGCAATACGAAAAGTACATCTGTGTAAATTTTCTGTTTTATTATTAGTCTACAATAAGAAATTTAGCGGTAAGTATCTTTTGCGCGAAAATAACCAAAAGATGGCCTTAAAATGGTTTTAGATTCAGTGTGGGTAATATGTGAGTAATGTGTGAGTAATTTGTGAGTAATGTGTGGGTAATGTGTTTTGGAAATTTGGATTTTAGTTTTGTTCTTTTTGTTATTGAAAACTTATAAAGAAATATAAAATTTTTTTTTACCCCAAATCTAATTTTTAAAACATGATGTGGTGGTCAGAACTAAACTAATTCCAAATTCTTTCAAAATGGTATTCCAGTAACGAGAATCTTTCCATTGTGAATGTTATAAATTGATGCAATCTAATCTACATATACTATCTGTTTTAGAATTAAAACTTTTCGTTCTTCTTGTATAAATTATTCAACAATTAGAAGCAAACAATAACATTCAAAAACAAATTCAAGTTCTTACTTAATGGTCTATAGACTACCACAATATTAATTAGCATTAAATTGAATTATGTGCGTGTCTGAAAAGTATATGAAAAAGAATTTCAATAAAGAAATTTAAGTAATTGAGAAAAATAACTTATAAATTTTGTTTGAAAACCCACAAATATTTGGTAAGTAATATTAATTTCAATTTTATAAAATTTTTTTGATGAATAATATACAAGGTCTACTTAAAAATTAACTTCAACTTTAAATAAATAAAAAATCAAATTACTTTTGTGAACAAATTCCAAAATCCCTATCATTCCTATTTGAAACAATTTTTTTAATAATTCAGACGGCATAAACTTTCAAACTTAAACTTTTCTTTATACTTTTCTCAAATCCTAATAAATTTCTTTTAATTTTATTTTTAATAAAGAAATTAAAATGAAAATTAATGAAATAAGAAGAATTTAATAACATTTTTTTTGTAACTTTAAGTTTTAGGTAATAAGATTCATTAAAACTAAACGGTCACAATATAAATACCTTTTGAAAACCTACACGCTAAAATTGATACCTACATTAATTTTCTGGTTTTGGCATTGTTTGCTCTTTCTTCTTTTATAGAAAATTTAAAATGTCATTCTGAATTCTATAGTAATTCATGGCAACCGCATGAAATTATAAATTTATTTTTTCTTTAACGAAGGTTCTTTGTTAGTCACTTCAATCTTCCATCAATTCAGTATGCTTTTAAAATAAAAGTCTTTTCTGTAAAACAAAATTAAAATTTTTAACCTTTCAAAAAAAAAAATTTTTTTAATTTTTTTCAATTTTGTTTCGTAAATTTTTCGGAATATTTAAAAATGTATGGGAAGACAAATTAATTCTGTAAGAGTGAGCACAAAGAATTCTGTAAGAAATCCCGAATTTAAAGGTAAATTAAATTTTTGAAGGATAATATCAAAAATTTCGTTGAATATTTTCAAAATTTTCAAAATTTGCTGATTTTGTATCATTGTATTGCAGATTGCAGCTCGTTTCTTAAGGAAATGGTGGGGTAGCTATGACTACCCGGACACAAACAGTAAGGTGGATAAACTTGCGAGGCATGAAATAACCTTCGCGATTTTACCTGGAAAGATGAACCTGAGCTTATTTTGAAAATACCTACACACTATATAGGAAAAGTATAGGATATAATTCATTAATAGAATATAGCAGGAAACCAACTTCAGATGGACAAATAGAGAAACTTGTAATGCTGCAAGAAATTTTTTTCTAAAATTGGATTTATGCCATACAGAAGACGTGATATCTCACCAAATAGAATATGTCAGTTTTGAAATAGTTATCCCATACCAACTAATAACTTCATAAGAACCTATTAGGTAATTAATTTTTATTTAAAATTTTCAAGTTTCATAATTTCAGATCTTCAACATTGAAGACTTGAAATTCTTTTCCTAATATAAAATTTCAATTAATTAATAACACTTTTTTATATCATTAACTTTTCTATTTTAATGTGACTGCAATTTAATTTAGTTATACTTGTATAAATACAATGATTTTAATTGCTTCCTATCACGCTTCAAAATTAGTATTAAATTATTAAACATGAAAAAATTACAAAAAATAATATAAAAGTGTATAATAAAATAAGGAAACTAATAAATTATACACGACAGAAAATGCGTTCCTCTAATAAGGAAAAGGGTGTTGATATTTCGTTGTGAAGGTAAGGGCTAATTACTACTATAAGGAAATATTCAAGAATAATAAGAAATGAAAATGAAAAAAAAAAATTGTTTTCCCATTTTAAATATTTTTCGTAAGCGTAAAGGAATTAGGACAATATTTTTCCGGAAACGGAATTTTGTACAAAATGTTGGTATAACGCGACATACTTAGACGCACTTAAAGTATATAAGTGCGTAATGACATAAGTACTCGTATAATGGGTAGTTAGTTTTTTATTTGTTTTGAAGATTTCTTCAGGCATTTTTTTATTAACCGTTCTTTTAATTAAAATAAAAGGAATAATGTAAATTTAAGCCAATTGAATTAGTAATTTCGTTTTCTTATGAAAATGTGTTGTAATTTTGTAATGTAAGGCCTAAAGATTTATGAAATAATATATAGCTACAGAATACTTCTATTGAAAGCACAGTAATGTAGTGGAATTTTAGCAATTTTCTAATTTCTGTAATACTTCACTTAACTTAAACGTGGTAAATTACTCAATATTAAATTTTAAAAATATCGGAAAACTAAATTTGTTTTCTAAACTATTAAAATAAATTCTTATCCTTATTATACTCGTAATTTAAATGTTTTTGAAAATTAAATTTAAAAGGAAAACATTCATAACCTTTTTAATGTAAAAATACAATATAAATGCATGCAAATACAATAAAAAATTTAAAATAACTAATGATTTTCCTCTCTTCATGTTCCTCCTCGCCCCGCAAATTTTTCTCCTTTTCATTTGGAATAAATTCAAAATATAAAAAATTTATTAATCTTCTTAATGGTTTTAAAGTGAAAAATTCATTTGTGAAATTCCTTGTCTTCCCGTATAATTTACAATATATAGTTTCCATATTTGTAAGCACGCTATGTTTATTTTTTTTCGTTTTTTTTTTTAAACATAATAGGTAGTTATGTTTATGCGAAAAATACCACTAAATAAAAGAAACGAAAAAAAAACCTTAAAAATATTTTTCTTCATGAATCAGGTTAACCATTTTTCATGTCCTTTTTTCTCTATTCCGCACCTAAACCATTCAAACCAAACTACTCACACATTTTTGTTTTTTTGTTTTTCTCTGTGTATACCTACATTATTTCGTATGCATATAATATGTATATGAAATAATGTTAGTAAGTAAAATTCGTGATTGCTGATAATAGTGGTGAAAACTATAACGAAAAAAAAAAAACATAAAATTAAAGAATTTATGATTTCTGGTCAAAAGTTAAAAATTTATTTTCTTTATGAATCCTTCTGTCAGTACGTACTTAGATATTATAATAATGGCATTCACGAAAATAAAAACTTACGAACACAATTTCATTTATATGATTAAGTTTATAATGTTGGCGGAATATTTCTGGTTTATAGTAACGATGTCTGTACTTCGATAAATCAGGACTGTAGTTTAATTTCAGAGGACTGCATAATCCTCTGTCAATAACTGTAGATGGAGTTAGCGTCGGACCCAGAACTGGACTCATAGTTGAAGTTGGAGTTAGAATCGTGGAAGGAGTCGGAGTTGGAGCCAGAGTCGGAATCGGGGTCGGAGTCAGAGTCAGAATTAGAGTAAGAGTCAGAGTCAGAGTCAGAGTCAGAGTCAGAATTAGAGTAAGAGTCAGAGTCAGAGTCAGAGTCAGAGTCAGAGTCAGAGTCAGAGTCAGAGTCAGAGTCAGAGTCAGAGTCAGAGTCAGAGTCAGAGTCAGAGTAAGAGTCAGAGTCAGAGTCAGAGTCAGAGTCAGAGTCAGAGTCAGAGTCAGAGTCAGAGTCAGAGTCAAAGTCAGAGTCAGGTTCAAGGTCAGAATCAGAGCAAGAGTCAGAATTAGATTCAGAACCGAAGTCGAAGCCTGAATCGGATTTAAAATGGGAATTGGAGTCAGAGTCAGAGCCAAATTTGGAGTCGGAATTTGAAGCAAATTTAGTGTCAGTGTTGGAGTCAAAGTCTGAGTTAGAATTAAAATATGAATAAGGAGTGGAGTGGAAAGCTGATTCCACCTTAGATCCCAAGTCGAAAGTTTAGAGAACGTGCTAAAAAAAACAGCTTATCTAAAAATACAGATGGGCAAATCAAGCAATTTCGAGGGGAATTTACAAATAAATCTCATTTAAATATGTTTTCTGCCTAAAATAGCAGGAAGGATGGAGTGTTTTTAAGGAAATTTTTGAAAATTTTGAAAAAATCCCTAATATTGACTAGGTTAATTTTCATTGTAAATATCCTTTCTTTATTTAACATTTCTTTCAATGTTTACTATCTATTTTTAAAAAAAAAAGAGAAGAATAAAGTAATCTTTGTTAATGTTTTCAATATTTTCATATGTGTTCATTTTCATTTTGTTTTTGTAATTGTATTGAATTACCTTTTATGTAATTTATACTTTAACATTATAATAATACTATATAGTTTTATTTGTACCTACATAACTTTAAGTAAATCCTAATAAAATAAGAAATTATATATTTTATAGAGTGGAAATAATAGTAAAATGATAATTTGAAAATATTTTCCATTATGTAGATACTACAGAGTAACATGGTTGGAAAATTGTTAGTATATACTATAGTACTTTTGTCTAATATAATAAATACAAGATTTATACGAGTACTAAATATCATTTGTATAGATTTTAAATTATTCTATTGGTTCTTAATTCAATATGATTCTTTAGTCTGTTAACTGTATATTTAGATTTACCTTTTATGGTTTAAAACTTCAAAAATTCAAAAGAAATGGAAAATAGGAAGGATATTTCATTAAAAGATATAGTGAAAAGATCAATATAATTATTATGGCAAAATACTTGTACATTATTCACCTTTCAGTGATTTTTAATAATATTGTTAAAAGATTATTATAGATTATAAAGGTATTCAAAAATTAAGAGTTTTCATAAAAAGATGAATAATCCAAATTTTTGTTATTTACATCCAACAAAAATCCGGAAATCGAATACTTCACACTTAGGTACTAGGAAACCTATTAGCAATCTTCCATATGAAATTTATTTCATTAAAAAATTCAATAACTCCTTTATTTGTACCATTAAGAGGTCCCAATAGTCCTCAATGCATATTCTGTCTTAGACCAAATGAAGAATCTGGTTGATTATTCTGACATTTTATTGTCTAATATTGAAAATCTTTTTTAATTAATGTCATTTTAGAAAGTTCAATTATTCCGATAAAAATGAAAAAATTTCTGCAGTTCTTGAATGATCGGCTATTTTGTTTCAATTGTGATATGGTATATTGCGGAATTTCGTTGTAAGTTCCGGGATTATTAAATATTTTGCTGTCATAAGAATGCCTACTGTTGGTATTTCTACTACCCAACTTACCGGGAATGAAATAATATTTAATCACTCAAATATATAAAAAATTAATAAATATTCAAAATATTTAAATAAGATTCCATTCATTATTTTCACCTATAAAGTATAATTTTATTTTTAATTCACAAAATAATAAGAATAATATGAAAAATACACCTTGTTGCCTAAGTATATGCAATAATTTTTAATAATTTAACAATATTCAAGATTTTAAACTTAAATTTATTCAAGCATTAATTTACATATACCTACATACTTTCCATATTGCATATAATAATTATATATTCATATATTTGTATTTATGTGTGTTTATATTATGCGCACATAAGGATATGCGTTTAAACACATACTTAAAATATTGTGATAAAAAGAAAATGAGATGAAGAAAATTTTTTTTTTCAGCTCATGAACAATTCAATAAATTCACTGCAAAAGCAACAATTTTTTATTTCTTCTCAAAGATTTAAGTTTTTTTTTTTTTACCTTATAAAATGTCCTTGTTTCATATCATAAAATATACACCACCATATAAACATGTGAATTAATTAAGTCATTCGTATTTTCTCCTCAAGGATTTGTATTTCATAAAATTTGAAAATTGAAAGTTTAAAAATTCATGTATATTCAAATTAAGTAAATAATTTTTGGCATCTATCAAAAAAAGAAAAACTCCAAATAATTTAAACTTTCAACAAAATTAAAAAAAAAAATTTTCCAGATTTTAATTTTTTTTCCCCACTTTTATTTTTAATGTGCTTATATATAGGAAAATTAAGATGCTTTCATACACTTATTAAATCTACTAATGTACCTATAATTTAGAAACACATTAGCGTACTATGAAAATTTTCTATAAAAATTAAGTTTGAATTTTCATTTTCCGCATCATAGTCAATTAAAAATGAGTATTAGCTATATAAGGAAAAACTTATTTAGAATATTCCATATAAACTCCATATTCCATAGATTCCACTTCATATTATAATTAGTTATAGGGAGGGTTAACCGTTAATGTTAAATTTTATACAAGTTTTATTTGTGTATGTATATTTTTTTTGGAGGAATAAGTAAGTATATATATGGAAATTAAGACTCTTACATAATATTTACTTATTGTATAATATAAACATCTTCCCAGTATGATTCTAAAAATTATTCAAGGAAAATTTTAGTCAATAATTATATAATTAGAATATTTCAAACTATGAATAATATTAAGAGGTGATTTCTTGAATTAAGGCAAATTTTAAAGATTTTACAAAAAATTTTGGTGCAAACATTTTTTGGTGAATACCAAAGAGTACACGATTAGTATAAAAATTTTACGGTATATTATGGCAATAAAAATTTTCAGAATTTAAATTACTTTAAATGCAATTTTCTGTTATATTGTCTAAAATGCAATATAACATAAATGCACAAGAGCTAGAACCCATGGGTAATTACCACTCTCCTAAACTCAAATCGGCATTTTTCATTAATAATGGTCTACGGAATCAATCAGGCAATTCTTTTGTGTAATTGGATTATGCGGAATGTATGAAGTGATAAGAAACGAAATGGAAGAGTGTCGGGCTCATCAAACGAAAGAACGTCTACAAAATTTTTATCGTATTAATGCCGAGAAACTAGATAAGAATACACATGGTGTTTGTAAGCTACTAGCAAACCCCTTAGAAAACTAGGCTTAAGAATAGACGAATCTTATTTTTGTTTATTTTTTTTTAGGTGTAAGAGGAGACTCTGAGGTAATCTTTCTAGAGATTGTGGGATGTTAGTCAATTGACCAGGAACTAACCTAGTATGTTCCTGCTAATTCAAGAGTATTGTCATATTTTAAAAGAATATTCATTATTGAAGGCGAAGGTTAGACTTAAGGACATCTTTAATATAATTTTCTGGCAAAATCATTTTAAAACTTTTTGCAATTCATTTTATGTTCAATAATACCGTTTCTAATCTCTCGTCATGTTAATAAATTTTATTAAAAATTTTCCAGTACACACATATAAAAAATTTATTATGTTACTAATACTAAAAAATTCAGAGGAATTTCAAAAATTTTGAGTTTAGTTAGATAAAACTTCTATAGGTTAAAAATAATAAATTTTTCGGCATAATGTATGAAAATCATATATCTACTTACTCAAGGAGCAAATTTTGTGTAGGAAAGTTGAAAACACTTAATTTTCGAAAGTTGTGTTAATAATGAACAATAACTATATGAAATAGTTTTTGTTTTTCAAATAATTTTGTTAGTTCTAAGAAAATTATAAGTTTAGTTTAAATTATAGTTTTTTCTTTTCTTATAAATTCTTGTATATTTTATAATTTATGAATAATAATTTAATGAAGTTCTTGTTACAAACTCTATACACAAAAACTTATATGGTATTTTGAATAATGAATATTTTCCTAAATTAAATTGAATTTTATTTAACATGTATTCTATTTTATGAAGTTCTCAGAATAATAAGATTTTAAAGAAGTAAAGAAAATTGAGTTGGAAATTTAACATTAAATTTTTAAGAGTAGAGCATAGTTATAACAAAAGATTGAATGGGTTGCGGGGATGAGAAGAACTTTTGAATATTTTCAATTTTCATGATATGAAATTTATTTAAGCGAGTATATTTAAGATGTTTTCATTTTGCATATTTTTATTTAAACTGTTATACTGTTAAATATAATATATATACAGTATTATAAATTATACAGGTGAGGTAACAGAGCACCTCAATCAGGAAATAAATATCTCCAATCCTCCCCTAGCAGATGTGGCACACCCTCCTATAATATTGCCAGAGTAAGTTCTTCAGAATTTCCTTTTTTCAAACTTACAGTATGAGGTCCGATTCCTCAGAGGATTTTCGTCAACGCATCGGACACTTCATTCCCCTTCACGCTAACATGCCCAGTAGCACAGTGTGAATGAGTTGCATCTACCCAATTTATTGAGCTTCTCAAGACAGCTCAATACTGCCTTGAAGGATACTGAAAATTAATTTAGCGCTCTGATGGCAGTCCGATATGATCAAGATTTCTTGAACTTGGTATCCTCTTTTAACGTTCAACTGCGCATACATATAAATGGCATGCATCTTAGCCTGACGGACCCTGGATTACGATCCCATGTGTTTCGAAGAATTTGGTTCTTGGCCCAAATATCCACGCACCTGTCTCATGAAACTGTTTCATCCATCCGTATACCACACGATGGCGTTTGATCTAACCGGGTAATGCGCGAAATCGTCGACGACATGAAGAATTTTTATTAATCAGCAATGAGATAAAGATTTTTTCGGAGCTATCTCTTCTAACCATATCATCGTGCAAGAAGCGGAACCTCACCGATGAAATGATCCCAATTCCCCTGAAATTGGGGTTAGTCTCCAAAATTACCTCCATTGCCGCGGTTAGATACTCCATACAGATTACTACTTAGAAGTAGAATCATCTCTCTCAACAATATTTTAAAATGTAGCAGCGTAGTTTTTAATCTGAACAGAATTTCTTTACTTGTAGATATAATTCCAGTTTCCACACTAAGTGTCAAGTTAAAAAATCATACTACCTATACATACATGTATAAAATATTTCAAACAGAAATTATTAATGAAAATATTTATTATCTATTACAGTGAAAATTTAAAGGTATACTTTCACCTTTAATATAATCAAGAAATAATAAATCTTTTCAAGAAAATTATTGTAATTTTAATGAAACTTTCACAAATAATTTAATTTCATTAACAAATTTCGTTAACTACATGGTATAATTAAATTAAAATGAAAATCTTTAAAATTTTCCATTTTTATTTTCATAAAATTTCTGAATAAGAACAATAAAACTTTTGAGCTTGCTCATACTTGCATATATCGTGTATTTTCTGAATTATAATAATTATATTCGGTCATTTATGATTAAATTAAAAAAACAATAAAATTTCCATAGAAGAATGTAAAAAAAAAAATTGAAAAATTTCAAATTTTTTAATAATGAAAATTAAAGAAAAGTGAAGAGAAACCAAGAGAAACAACAAAAAAAGGAAAATTGGAGGAAAAACATAATAATAATAAAAAAATTATGAATTATTTTAATTTTCTTTAATAAAAAAATTTTCCCATTTTTGTTATAATTTTCCGAGAAAAACCATTATACACAAGAATGAAGAAAAAAATATTAATCCTAAAAATTATTTTCTATTAAAAGTTTATACATGAACACTTCACATTTTCCTCACTCAGTGAACACGATTTTTATTTACTTAAATAAAATTTTTCTTTTTTTAATAACTTTGTATACATTTTATTTTGTAATATAAATTAAAAATGAATTGTGAAAAACAAGTAATTTTTAAAAATTAAAGCATAACTACAATAATTTTACATAATTTTTGTTTTTTTTTTACATTGTTGTAAATTCACATATTAACCTTAAATTGTTACGGCGTTTGCACTAATAAAAGAAGAAATAAAATGAAAACCAAGAAAAAAACATGAAAAATATAAAATAAAAAATGATGTGGTCATCTCCTAACCGACGGCAATGTGTATCCTCGGAATGGTTATTAAGAGATCTCTGAATATTAAGAAATAAAAAATTGTTGGATAGAAGAGTTGCTCAAAGATTGTGAGAATGTTCTAAACTTATTTAAAATTTTAAGGAAGGTTAGTTTAGATTAGGTTGCACGGCCCTGCGAAGAGTACACTTAAGCCACCTAGGTCCGTTTTGGTGCCGCCGGATCTGTCCCTCCTATTTCATTAGAATCAGCTCGAGTTCGTCAGAAAGCGCCAAGATCTCTAGCATTTTTAGAGACATTAGCTTGGTCCATAGTCTGCCGAAGAAAGTAGTACCCAAGAAATTTCTGTATGTAGTTCCCCAACGTCGAACACGAACATAGCAGGTATCACTGTTTCCTCCTCCTTTTCGTCACAGCAGTTCCTATAGAGAACGTTTGCGGCACGGCCCATTCTCCTGGCATGATCGCCAATCAAACAGTGTTCAATTGGAGTAACATTTTGGTTAATACAACTGGAAAAATGTTAATTGGGTTTTTAATTGAGGTTTACTTGTAGTGGGGGTGAAAAATGATATTACTGAAAACCTCTTCTCTTAGTATCGTTGGCAAGCAAACTGAAATCAAATATTAAATTTCAAAAAATATGATTAATTAGTTCCTCAAATGTTGCAAATTATGTAAAATTGCCATGTATAGCAAAATATCAGTTTCTAGCTCCTGGTATTCTGAAAGTTGATATATGAAATTTTAAGGATGTTGGTTGGTATTTTTCTTAGAAATTGTGAGAAATGTAACGAATCATGGCTAAAATAATCACTAATATAAATTTTCACTATAGTCACATAAGTGATATGCGAGTACACTATATTTGTGTATAGTGTACACAGCTAGAACGACAAATCGATGAATGGACATTTCTCCGACAATAATTTCTCTATCAGATAGAAATTTTTTTCCGTTCAAAAGTTGAAATACAAAATTTGGTGCTATCATACAACCTCCATTATTGTATTCGATGCGATTGGTATAAAAGAGAATTTTTCAAAATTCATTACGTGTTTTTTGTTTAAATGTACAAGAGAATTTGTTTTCTCTTTCTTTCATTTATTTCAGTTAAATTATAAACATATTGTATACATAATATGTAAGAGTTTGTAATAAATCTACGATGACACGTTATACAGGTATTAACTTATTATATATATATATATTTAAAATCAGGTTAAAGAAACTTGTGTACCAGAAAATAAAAATAATTTAAATTATAGTAAACTTTAAGGTTCAACTTTAAAAATACATAATTATAATATTGATAGGTGAGTCATATAAAATTTCACTTTGGAATTACATGTGTCATATATTATTACTATGGAAATTGGGGTAGGTTCAGAAACAAAAAGCCAACGTAGTATGCCTTTAGTTTTTCTGAAATTTAGATTTATTGCACCTATAATTGTGTACTCCTTAAGCTTAGTTTGTCTGCTAGGACTTGAATAGATCTAGGCTGAATTGGAACAAAAGCTTTCGCAACAAGAAGCATTTGGATATTGATAGAACATAAAAATGCCATAAACAAACTTTTAAATGATAGTGTAAAATTCAAATAACCAGACTTCTCTACTGATAACGTTTCCAAATTTACGATATTGCTATTATGTTGTAAGTCAACTTTTAGTATTCTTATTTACTATTTAGAATTGTATCTAATAGAATTTTTCACATAATTTTGAACACCGTGACTCAAATTACGAATAAATTCATTCAATTACGAGGTAGCAAGAAAGTTTTTTAATTTTATCGTAAACGTTATCGTAAGATATGAATTCCGGCGTTAAAAATAATTTTTTTACCACATATAATTAAAAAACTTGCATATTTAAGCAATATTTTATATAAAATTTTTAAAATTCATATACCTAGATATAGTTATATAATGTGGATAATATAAAACAAGAAACGAGTTTCCATGTCCATATGATCCATAAAGAGTAAAAATTTTTTAAATTTTTCCAATGTGCATTCATCTCTGAATTAAGATGGAATTAAAATGTTTTAATATTTTGTTTTTTTTTGTTTTTGTCGTAAAAATATTCCACGTTGTCGGATGAATGTTACAAAAGATAACATTAATAATTTCAGATTTCAATATGTATAACTCATTAACTTTGGTTTTAAATACTTAACATTTTTATTTATTTGTATATAAGCACATAAAGTAAAAGAGTCCTTTTTTTTTTTTAACTTGACCTAATTTCTTTTTGAAAATTTTACTTTAAATTCTTATTGAAAGCAAATGAAAATGAGTTTTATATATCAAAACATATAAGCATGTGAATATCGTATATAAATAGTTGTGGCATGAAAGTAATATTGCTTTTAGGTGAATCGTTGTAAAAGAGTGCTTTCAAGGTAATAATAATGTGGTATATATATAAAGGTGAAGATTTGTAGATTGTTGTTTTAATAGTGAGGTCAGATATTATTGGAAAAAATAAGGAAAAAAAAAATTTGTTGTATATAGAAAATTAATATTTCCGAATTTCAGGAAGCTTTAGTTACCAAAATATTTAACAATAAATTTTAATATCTCGGTTATATTTTTTAAGAAATTTTTACTTATTAAAGCTATTGTCGGTTTATTGATTTGAAGAGAATTTTTAAAATATACTAAGAAGAAAATTCATTTTTTTTCCCTACTTCACCCCTGGGGGAAGCATAGAGTTGGTGAATGATATAATACTTAGTTATGACTCAGTTTCGTGGATTTTAACTAGATAAATCTCGAGCCAGCCGCATGTATTGTAAATTAATGCATCTATGTTTTGTTACGTAAATTATTTGAGAGAGAGAAATTATTTGGCAGAGAAACTATAAAATGCAATGCCATCCGGCTATAAGTTTGAAGAGACCATTTTTATAGAGTTTTTGGAAACCCTTGCAGTGCTAAGTGGTATGATCATATTAACCTAATTATATAAAAAAAAACCTTTCCAGGATCTGAGGTCTTGGAGCACCGATTTTCATAAAAATTGTAGGACGATCGTTGGAGAGATTTTGGAGACTTTTTCAACGACACCTCACGTAACTATATTTGCTACTGAATTTTTTTTAAAGCCGCTCCCAGGATCTTGTACTGACATGTTCAATTTTGCTTATTTTCAATACCAATTTTCGTAGAGTGAAAAATTTCATCTGTGCTTATGAAAATTTCAATTCTTTAGCTCTATTCCCGCATATAAAATATATTTTCAATTATTGTTATTAATAAATTAAAGTTGGAGAGAATTAAAAAGAGAAATTTTTTAAAGTACAGACCAGACAATAGGAGAATATTAAAAAAGAGAATAAACAAAAAGAGAATATTTTCCATACTAATGAAAAATAGTCACCACTACTCTCATCTTTTTTTTCCAATATGTAAATTTATTTCATCTCAAAAATTTTCGGTTAAAATGAGATTATTGTGAAAATACATTTTCAGTTTTAACATCCCTTTAAATATTTTTTTTTTTTTGATTTCGTGATAAATTGCGATTAAATGTGGTTTTTAATTTGTCAGCAAGCATTTAATTTTAATAAATGCACGCGTATACGACTAGGCATGCATATTTTAAAACCCATTTAAAAACCTACTGTATATTTAATTTATGTATACAAATCTTATGTACCTACATTTTATAAAATGGTAACAATTATTTATGTTATGTATATGGGCATTAGAAATGTGGTCTTTTTGAAAATTTAAATGCAATATTTTATTATTATTGCGATTTAATTGCTGATATCCGGTGAAATATGTAAGTATTTTTTAATAATCATTCCCGTTTCATTCATATACATAATAATATAGATAGATATACCAGCACGTTTCTGAACTATATTTAAGTATGTACATAAAATAATTTGTTCTTAATCGTTTTATGAAATAGATGGGTAAATATTTAAATTGTGAATGTATTTGCACATGCTATAGTGGAATCCTTATTGTAATTCATTAAAATGTTTCTTATCTTTTCTCAGAAAATTTAAACAGAGATGCAAAATTTAACACTTTTCCAATATTGTCACAATTAAAAACCGACCTACTCGAAATTTATTATTTTAATTGTACAATAATAATTATGCGAGCATGACTGAATTGGTATAACCCAAAATGTGTATACATTTGCGTGCGTGCATGTGTATAAATTTCTGAATAATTATAAGAACATATCCTTTTTTTAATTTTTAATAATTTTGTCCTGCTTTTCTTTTTCCAAACATACCCAAAGAAAAACTTGTTCATCCTATTATATTTAGTATTCTCTCATAAGTTTTTTTATGAAATTAATTGAAGCCATCAGTCTAAATTTATATTATTTCAAGAAAAAAAATTTTTTACATTAATCCTTATCATAAAGTTTGTTCCCAAAAGTAATAAACAAAATAATGAATAAGTATAATAGAAATGTTGAACTTCATAAGAAAAATCATAATTTTTATTTTAGAAGAAGAACTTTATGTATTTTGATTTTTACCTACTGTTAACAACACAACCTTGAAAAAGATGACCAAGAGAAAAATCCTAATAGAAGGTCAATACCTAAAATAGGGTCTAAATTGATGTGAGAGGTTGGTATGAGTGGTATGTCATGCTAAACAATTTGAAAATTTTGTGCCTTAAATGAAAATAATTTTTTTTATTAGCAATTATTGTATGAGTTTAAAGGACGTTGGACAATAAAATTATTTATCAGAAGACTGTAAATGTAAACATGGTAGTCTTTTTACTTGAAATTCCACTGCATCTCTTAAGACCTAAATAATGTTGATTTGAATTCAATTATTGATACACATTATATGATAATGTCGGAAACCGGCCCGGTTCTTACATGTTGAGCGCCCTACATAGTCTTCAAACATTGCACTTCCTCCTTTTCGAGCTACGTAAAAACCTTTTCAAATTTTAGTAACCAAATTGAAAAAATTGAAAGAAATTTTTATATATTAAAATGTACTTTTTTTTCATAAGTTTTCAATGGCGTCCCTGTTTTCCAAAGCCCATTGCAAATACTTACTTCACATATATGATAGATCCGGCTCTGATAGGAAATGTTCGTATGCAGACTTCTGTGACGGTGCTCTTCATACTAGTTAAACTCAATAGAAAATTAGTAGCAGTCACAATAGCAATCTGTATTTTCTCTACAATTTTCTCGTCAGTGTTTATTTTAGCTGAGGTTCACTTTAAAATTTCCATTTCTTATATAAAACCTAAAAAATCAGAAGTGTAATTTTTTTATAGCTTTTATATCACTTTATTTTTCTGTATATTTTTTTTTTTATATCCTTAGTAAGTGAGAGAAAAACAAAAAAAGTTTTGTTAATAGAATTTTTCTCTATATAAAAAAACACTGAAAACATAAAATTCACTTCATAAAACTTCGCCCCACTATAAAACAAAAAGAAAAAAAGAGACAAATTCATAAAACTAATTTTATAACCATTTTTGAAATAGACTTTCTTGTACTTAATAAAGCATTGTGTCAGTTCAGATTTTTGTTCTATTAAAAATTTTTGTATATTTATACTTTAGTATTTCATTAGATATTGAGTGAGTAAATAGAGTGAGCTCTTTCTTTCTGACAATATTAAAAAAATGTACAAAAATTTTACATTATTTTAAAAGATTTAAATGAATTTTCGCGAAATTGTTAACAAGTTGTCAACCAGTCTGATAAAATCAAATTAGAAATTAGCTTTTAATTTATTCTTCTCACTTTATTAAATTAAATTTTATGCTTACTATGCAGTGCGTGTACAATTAGGTTAAAATATTAATTACGACCAAATGGTTATTTCAGAAGTTGAAACGTCATGATAAAAGTGATTTTAATGGGGTGAATTCGAATTAAATTAAACTTAAAGCACACTGCAACTCGTTCTAATTTTAAAATTTGCTTCACAGATGGGAAGCCGAATGCTCATAAATGGAATGCATATTGACTTTTTTATCAATAACTCAAAGCAATTTCCTCAGAATATTGGAATACTTTTCTGGAGAACAGTTTTCCAATACACCATTAGCTAAAATTATTGAATTTGAAAATTTTTAAGTACGATATTCAAAGTATTTGTTCTGGAATTCGTCACACATTTAGTGTTGTTTAAACGTTTTCTCCTCTAGATCTACTTAATCTTAATATATTTTCATTCAAAAGATATAAATTCTTTCACATCAGTTTTTAAAGACTGTTTAATTCTATTAAATCAGTGATTTTAAGTAAAAATTTGTAAAATCGATTCAATTCTAGGCTAGCTTGCAATTAAAATTTAAATCTTTAGGAAAAATGAAATATTTTTTTTGAGTATCGTCCACAATTTCGGAACTAATGAGGCAATATTAATCAAAACTGCGACAGCTCACAGCACAGAGTGCAAAACAATTAAATTTTTAATGAAATTTAGAATGGCCAATTTCAAAATAGCCAATTTTCGCTTGTAGATCACTCATTCAATTGCAGTGAGGTCAAATATTCTAAAAATTTCACTTTAATATCTTAATATCAAGCCGATTAATATTTACTTTCAAAATATTTTATACTTAAATTTAAAAATTTTCTTATATTAAATTATAAAAAGCCTTTACAACTATATAAAAAATAATTTCATTAAAACTTGTTAAAATTTATAACTTCAACATAGCTATTATAATTGAATTTATTATGAATAAAATACTTAGAATAAAGAAATTTTATTTGTTCACTGATTTTGATTTTCCAAAATTTTTAAAAAAGATTTTATTTTTGATATTTTATTCGGCAACAAAATACTATTAAGAATATTAGAATATTTCAAAAATCTGATTACAAATTTCTTAATTCTTTTAACAAAAAAAAATTTATTTTTAAGTATTTTGAATATAAGATTGTAGCTTTGAACTTTTTAAAACTAAAATGTATAAGTAAAATATAAAATTGAAAATAAAAACAATAAAGTATGTTACAGCCGTATAAAATATTATGGGTACTGAAAAGAACATTATAAGACTGATTCTTTGTTTCTGCCTCCATAAATATTTGAAAATTTTAGGGTTTCAAACGTTCCGGCCATGAATTTATTCAATTATACTTCCACTTACTACAATTCAAGCCAAATTGGAAATCATTTTCATGATTTTAATTGAAGCCATTCTGCCTATAGCTTGACCGGTTTCTGTAGAATTCAGGCTGGTTCTAATGAAAGAGAAAGGAGAGATACGGTGGCAAAACAACTGGCTGTAGGTGGCCTAAATGTACTCTACGGGAGGCCTCGCAACCCACCTACCCACCTACATGATTTTCAAAATTTGTTCTTCACATATTATGTAAAACTGTGAAATAAACGATTTGCTTGTAATAAAAAATTGCATATATTAGGGGGCATGACTGATAATCTAAAACTAATATTGCTGTCGGTATATTTGTCAATATAAAAGGTAATCATTTTTGAAAATAAAAGTCCAGTTAATAGCCACATATCATCTAAAATGAAATTTAAATTCCAAACCTCATCCGGATTGTATATATACTTAAAACGAAGAGGGAGCTAGGAAAGTACAACGAGTTACCGACTAACATTAGTCTTATTCCATATATCAATGAATTTGTAAATCCAATATGTTCATAACGAGTATATATGCTCTTAAAAATATTTTCCTCCTATCAGTGATTTGAATTTCACTCAGTTGGACAAGCAACTGTTCATATGTGTAGTGTCGTAACAAAAAGTCAAAGTTAAATATACAAGAAACTTACATTATTGGATGAAATTTTTAATATAAATATTCTTCAAACTACAATTACAAAAAATATTGCAGAATTGAGTTTAATTATTACAAGTATTCATGAAAATCTTGGATATGAACAATAAATTTCGGACCTACTTACTACAAAATTCATATATTTTAACTTCCAAATGCATTACTTATTATCATTAGAGTAAAAAATTCCTAACAATATTTTAGAAATTCACCGAACTTTACCTATATATTTTCATTTTATTCTCTATATTATTTTAATAATTCTTTTGATTTTCAGAACTTTCCTATCCATTTCGTCCCCTGTTATCGGCTTAAAAAACTCCTGAATATACACAAAACATAAGATGTAGAAGAAAATAATTTTCAGAAAACATAAGACAGAAAAGAAAATTTTCTTTTTGTTTTCTAAAAAAACAATAAAAACATTAAAATAAAAAAAAATATAGCTAAATATCAGGGATAAGGGAAAAAAATTTCAAAGAAAATCTCAAATAGAATTTTAAAGACTAAAGAAATTTTTCCTTTTTTTTTTCTTGTTCATTGGGGGTGCTCTTGTTCGCATTTTATCTCATTTCTTGTTGCTTCTTCTGAAAAGACAAATCACTTATACATGCACACATATATAAATATGCGATATGTATAATTTTCATAAAATTATTATCCTCAAAAATTTCTGATACCCCAAAAGCTATAGAGTAAAGAAGAATAAGTAGAGGAGAAAAATAACATGATAAAAAGAAATTATAATAAAAATTTATTTTCTAAAATGTTAGTCCTCCTATTCTCTTGTTTATTTCTTTATAAAATGAAAATAACATTTTTATTTTTGTTTCCTCTTGTTTTATAAGAATTTATATGTCTATGTGTGTGTGTATTGTTGTGTAAAAGAAGACCACCGCCATCATGTATATTTTATTATTTCATAAACACAAAACACAAGAAAACAAATGAGAAATAATGATGTCCTTAATATTTTTGTTGAGATCTCTTGAAGGAATTACAGTCATAAAGACATAAATAAAATACAATACAATTGTACAGAGTGTAAAAAAAAAATTTGAATGAAAATTTGGAATAATATTGTAAATAATTCCGGTAAATGGAGCCGATTGATATTATAAATTTTTTCGCAATTCTGAAGAGGATCAATTATTATAAAATTAAACAATTAATTTGTTTTTCAGTTCTCACGCTTAGACTGAAAGTATTCGGTATATTGCTGACGTATAATAAACTATGATTAATTAATAAGGCTCTAATTCGGAGAATCGTATCAAACCTTAATTTTCTTTTTTAAAAAGTGAGTTTTGCCTCAATATTTTGTGAAATATTGTTATAAAAACTATGCCTGAATTATTCAGTGCGGCATTTTTGGTAGATTGTGTTTTTTGCTACTATTAATAAAGCATAATTGCTTTATCAATCTAAACTACTTACACACTCTTGCCATGAACGCCCATATTTTTCACTATATTCAGATTTCTCTTATACCGAACTTCTAATAGTATGTATATACATACTCCTTTAATGCCTCAACATACTCCTTTAATTAATCGTATTATACTTCATATTGTAGAATATCCTAATATTATTAGTAGTGTTCAAAATTGGAAAGGCTCAAAAAATTTCTATAATTAATTTAATAAGATTATAATTAAATAAATAATTTAATTTCATTAAAAATATTTGTTTATTAATCAATATTTGGAATTTTAGGCATAAGAAGAGATCATCCAATTTTTGAAGAAAATCGAAGACTCAAACCTATTGTTGTAAATATTGTAAATAAATTCTCTTTAATGAAATTTATACAAAAAAAATTTTATATATTAATATTTTTGAATATTCAGAGAAAATATTGGAATAATTATAAATTTTGCGAAATTAGCTAGCTAGAGCTAGAGCTATATTTTTTTTTTGGAAAAAAATTTGAATTTATATAAAAAACAAATTCAACTCTTAATGAATAATATTTTTTTTATATCCTTTTTATGATTAGCAATTATAATTGAAAAAAATATGAGAAATTCAATTGAATAATTTTGAATATTTCTTTTAAAATTTTTTCTTTAATATAAAATTGATTATTCATTATTATTAAGGTATATAAAATAATTATATATAGTATGTAGGTACCCGCCTACATAAATAATAATATTAACAAAGATTTCATAAAAAAAAATATCATAACAATTAAAATACCTTAAAGGAAATTTACCTTAAAAAATTAATGTTAATGGGGAATTACCTCAAAGGGAAAGTTAAACATGCCAAATAAATGTTAATCAAGTAGGTTGCATAAGGTTAAATGCGAAATTATAAAAGTTATTTTTGCTAAATTTTGGATATTTGGCTTTAAAATTTAATATTTTTTCATATTAATTATTTGAAATTATTTATGAAATTAAGAATAATTGCACTAAATTAAATAATTAATAATTTTGACAAAATTACAGGTAATAAGTAAAAAAATATTGAAAATGAAGGCTGGTCTGTTTTACAAATAAATTGCAAATTAATGAAAGTGTTGAAACTTTTTGGAACAACTGAATAAATAACATGAATCAAATCCGAATAGAGAATATTTGCAATATTTAAAAATGTCCTTACATATACATGCTCCTTTAATTAATCGTGTTAAATTTTATATACTTAAGACCTAATTCAACATAAAAATATGTAACAAATTCAAAATAGCGAGCTAAATACTGAAATCGCTCTATGGATTCTTACAATCCTGCTCCTGTTCAAAAAGTACATTTTGTTATTAAAATTGTGAATTTTTCAAATCCATTTCTTATCCTAATAAAATTATATACAAAAATTTTTTTTTCCATATTCACAAATAATATTAACAATAATGGCTTTACATTTTTAATACTACCTGTACTTATATACATAAATTCTGGTAAATTGCAATACATTGTCTTTCTGTATTTTTCTAACAGCTACTACAAATTTCACTTTGTATATTATATTATGTATGTGTGTATGTGAGCACATATAACTATTATAAATAAAATTAAATTTTATTTATTTTTATTTTAACACCTAAAAGTATGCAATTTTTTTTTATTTCAAAGTTTAAAACATATGAATATCATTACCCTGAAGGTCAACTTTTTCGTTTCGTTTTCTTATTTATTTGTTTTGTTTTTTTTTGTTTTGTTTGAAAATAAAATATATGAGTTTATGTCTTTGTATATAAAGAAACATGGAAAATTAAAGAAAATGCTTTTAGAATTTCACATAATTTTAGTTTTGAAAAATATTTTCTACTTTACTTGTAACTAGCATGTGTACATATTTTATGTGTTTGAAATAAAAATAGAAAATAATATGAAATTAGAAAAGGAGGTCTGCATTAATTACAAAAAATATTTAGTTTACTGGATTTCAAAGTGTTTCAAAGGGCAAAATGTTATTTCGCTTATATTTAAGTATGAAAATGTTAGACTTAGCATTAAAATTAAAAATTTTGTAATATTTTATAAAAAGTATTGTGTAACATAACAATGTATGTTGATTAATGTTAATAAGTCACAAATACTCGCAAAAACTATAAAATGAATTTAAAGTGAATTATTCCGGGAGCATTTATTGTTCGTCTCATGTTTTTTTAATTACATAGGTTATGAGAGTATTAATAACTTTAATTTTCGTGTTAAAATGGTAAATAACAAATTGCTATCCTAAAGGTAGGCAATATGTACAGTTATATGTATTTCTTCTTTATGCGGCTGGTATGAAAGAGATGATCACTCATGTCCAGATAGCTCTACAGAATCAGTACTTTTGTTCTCGTTAAAATATATAAGCTAATGGCTAGTTATATAGTATATAATATATGTTATTATTCTCCTAAAATTATGCAAAATTTTATTATAATTAAAGAGTTATACAAAAACACATTTTAAAATTAAATTGACATTGAAACACACTGTTCTACATCAATAACACTGATATTATATTAAGAAAGTAACAAATTTGAGGAATAATTAATTGTGAATCAATAATATTATAGTGCTATAAATTATAAACGAATGATGTAAAAGTAATAAAACGTTGACAAAAGCAAAATTTTGCTCTTTTCAATGAAAATTCACAAAATTTTGCATTCAAATTTCTTAAACACCCCTAAGTTCGTATGTTACCATTGTTATTACAAATTTACTTTTTCATATTGAAATTTATTAATCAACATTAATAGAATTAAAGACAAATTATTCTGTTTTACTAACCAGCTTTTAAAATTTTCCTTACTAACAGAATATGCAATTAAGTTTTCGGATAAAATTTATATTTAAAGAAAATTCAACCTAAATTTTTTTTAAAGTAAATTTTGTTTTTTTTGAAAATATTTCTTTTATGGTTGCATATCGTAATTAAAACGCAATTCAATATAGCGACCAACAAAGAATAAAGGGCTCTGAGCGTGGATGTGTTTTTTTTTTATCAAAAACCAACATAAGCCTTTTATAAAGGACTTTTATAATAACATAGGTAGATAATCTTTTTGAATTTGAATTGGTAGAGAATGAGTATTTATAAATTGAAATTATGAACAAAAATAAAATGGCCTTTTGGTAAAACAGAAATATGAATTTGATATATGGATGCATTCGAGTATGTTTACGAGTACATTGAGAATGAAATTGTTATACAGTAAAATTTAAATAATTTATACAGGAAGAAAAAAATTTTGTACAAATACAAAAATTATAGTGTAACTCAATTGGTAATTATTGCAACAAAACATACCTACGTTGGTCTATTCATACCACCCTACCACCCTATTCACATAACCACCCTATTAATATACTTATATGTAATATGAATTTAAATGGGACCGAATTGTACATATTTGATTTAAATTGAAATTTTCAATATTTACTACTGCTATGAATTGCAATGAATGTATGAATAATGCCCTCAACATATAGACTATTCAAAAATTTCAACTTTAATATTAAATTATGAGTAAATACAATATTGTTATATGAAATTCTTTAAGAATACACTACTATTATTTTGTGAGAGTAACAACATTTCAGTACAAAATTCAATATTTTTCAAATATGAATTCGAATTTTACCTTTAATTATTTCTAATTATCAAAATATTTTTAGTATATTCTATACTTTTCATTCAAGTATATTAAATTTTATAATATAAAACGAACACATTTGCACTTAGTATAATATGCACATACATAAATCTACGTACATTTTATATTCGACTGTATAATAGGTGGTATGTTATAAAAAATAATTATTTATTTTCCGTTAAGCATAAACCAAGGTAAAAAGACTTAAAGGTGGTTTTTTTCTTTAAAACATAAAAAAAAAAAATTTTTTTTTTTTTTTCGTGAATTTCTTTGAAATTTTTTCTTATATATTTCAGAAAGAAACCTACGTTTTTAATATGACGGTTAGCCTAACCATATTCACAAGTATGTAAGTACAAAAATATTTGTATATAAAAAAAATTTTTATTCATTAATTTACGAAATTCAAAACCCTGATTTTTTTTTTTCGTAAATTTTCTGTGGCGTTTATTTGGTGTTGAAATTTTATTGCAGGATATTGTAATTTAAAAAATTCAATTTTATTTGTATAAAAATTTTAAAACAGGTTTTAATTATTAATTTTAAGAGAAAAGTATTAATTTTAAGAGGGGTTTACTTTACTCCAATAAGAGTGGTTGGGGTTATGTAAGAGATTGTTTGTTTCTTACTATCATATGGCCTTTAATTACTGTTAATAATGAGAGCAATAATTAAGTTATCAGTCATCTTAAGCAGAAAGTCAATGACAGCAAATATTTTATGTTCCAAATGTCGTAAATTAAGGCAGAAGATAAATTTTGTTTGTTTCGCACGCAAAAATTGCAAAAAAGTAAAAATTGTCAGACTGCAATATAAAAATTTTTGAAATTTGAGCAAAAAAAATAATGTTGACTGTCTAGAACATCAAAATTTTCACATATTTAATAAGAAGTAGCAAAAATGTATAGCACTTGTGGGTCTAGAACGCAAAATTTTGCGTAAATTAAACAAGAAAATTAATAATTTTGTATGTGTGAAAATGGAAATTTTTAATTTCAGTACAAATTTTCCATCTACAACGCAAAAATTTCGAATATTGAGCAAAAAAGTAAATTCTGTTCTTCTGGATCGTAAAATTTTCGAAAACTAAATAAAAAGAATAAGTGTATATTGTCTGTCTGGAACATAAAATTTTTCAAAATTTAAATATTTGCAATTTACGAGAATTTAAGTGTGTATGTAAAATAATGTATTAAATATTGTAACGATGTATATTGTATAAAAGATAAGTAATCAACATTTTATCAGAAAATTAAAAGGATCATTAAATTTACGATATTAAATCCAAAAGTGAATTTTGTGTTTTTTTTTTCTATATTTTATAAATATTAAAAAATTTCAAGAATTTTTCTTATTAAAATTGCGAATTTCTTTTTTTTTTTAAATTGTCAACCATACTTAATCTACCATTACACCACATGTAAACAAGAAAATTCGAAAATTTTTTTTTTTCCTATAAACTCCGACCAATAAACATTCCTTTTGTTTCGTTTTCTTTAATAGCCTTTCTTTTATTTGCTGTAAATTAAATTATCGATTTTTGACGAGATTCTAAAATTTTTAAATTGCTTCTTAAACAAAAACAATTTTCGAAAACAATTTAAGATGAAAATAAACTTTTTTAAAGAGAATTTTTTTTAGGACTTTTAAGAACAACAGAGAAACAAAAATTAAAAAATGAAAGTGATGAGAAGTGAAAAATTGTTTGAAAAAGAAAAACAAGGAAAAGAAAATAAACAAAAAGTTTTATAATCAGGCTTAGAAATTATTTTTATTTTTTTTTTTTACTTGCTTGCTTGCTTCTTATTGCCTATTTTCTCTCCATTTTGTATTATTTGCCAACAACAAAAAAAAATTTAATGTACTTAGGTACTTAAATCCATATACTGGAATTTTTTTTTTATTATATTTGTTTTTGTTTTCTAAATATAGGAAACAAAAGTTTACCAACTTTTAATTTTAAATTTCAATGATCCATGCTTAATGCTTTTATTTTTTTTGCACTGTTGCTGTTTATTTTCATTTTTTATGGTCCTCTTTTCCTTATACTAGTTACATTTGAAGTTTATGAATACGACGAATATGTAAAAAAGAAAAAAAAAAACAGACGATGGGGAATAAAATGAAAGGGAAGGTTATATATGAATATTTTAAAAAAGTTGAGAGTAATTCCTATAGGATATTTGTAATGGGATATTTTAATAGTATTCTATAGGATGATATCACCCTGCTTTCTCATACATGTGAAGAGATGCAAGTGAAACTCGATTTCCTAACTGATAAAACAAGAAAACCCGAATTTCGAATAACTCCGAATTTTTCTCCGAAAATTTGAACTCCGAATAAACACATACAAGAATAAATCCCTCAAAATAAATAGCCGTAACACAAGCCAATTGAGAGTAAATAATGCTACTATAGAAAATGTAATAAAACTCAATTACCTTGATAGTATACACAAGGGTGGTATACGGAGGGACACTTTTTGAATAGGATTAGACTGGCTAGGGTAGTATTTTGAAAAATGTTGGCTGCATGAAGTTCATGTGGCCAGATCAGTAAAACTAAGTTAAGACTTTTCGGGGCTTACATAAAATGAATATTGTTGTATGGGGGTGAAGTCTGGCATGCACATTAGACCAACATTAATAGTGTTCAGATATTCATATAATAAATGGCTCAGATAAAAATGTGCAAGATTTTTTGGCAAAGGAGAATCTCTTATGTGGAACTGTGTGAGCTGAAATTTAAAAATCCCAGAGGAAGAAAATAACGGTAACTGCGAGGCATACGTTAAGAAGATCATAGGCTGCAATATCACGTAAGGTATTAAAAAGGGCATTAAAAACTTATATTAAGTAACACCACACATTGAAAATACCTTGTAATAAAATGAGAATTCTATGATATACACGAAATCTACAAGAAAAAAATAAGTAGGACATAAAAAAAAAAATAAATTAAATTTGAAAAAATAAAATAAAAAAGAGCATTGGAAAAGCAGGAAAATAAAATGGAAAAAGTAAAAAATTTTTGAATATCCTTAAGAACTATAAGTACAAAAGTATGTACAATTTTTATATTAACGCGCACACATACACGTGTACGTAATTTAATTCCATTTGAAACACATAGTATAAAGCTCAAGTTTGTAATATATTTGTCTCCATTTTGAATATCGTTATCTGCTTTCTCTCTCCCTCAAAATACAAAAGTACTTTTGTTTTAATGAAAATTATTCAGAATAAATAAATTTATTAATATATTTGTATGTAAATTGCCATTCAAAAAATGGCCTACTAAAAAGTTTTTTTATTAAAAAAAAATTTTTTTTTTTTTTTTTGTTTTTGTTGAAAAGCATTACCAGATTTAAAATTTTAATAATGAATGTAAATTAATTAAATTTTAATAATAATTCCTGGCCCCTATGCGTTATTTTGTTGAGAATTATACTCATAAAATTTAAATAAAATGAGTCGAAGATAATTCCTATCGAGACCTACTTAAAAAATTTATAATTCCGCATTATTCCACAAATAAGCTCAGATGTAAATTTTCATGAAAAATGTTTAAGCAGAACTATGAACATAAAGATGCGAACAAATCGACCAACTGTACAAAGATCTCACTTAAAATAGTTTTCGGCACGAATAAGTACTTTGAACAAAACTGTTCCACTGCAGACAAGGTCATTTTGTATGAATTGTGGACATCAATCTTACGAATACCATTAACTATAAAACAAATGTGCATTGGAGAAGTTAATGGAAGTAAGATTTAATAAAGTTGTAACAAAAACTAGCTTCACGTATTCTCTCAATTTTATATTTAGTTATATTGAGCTCATGAGCCATTAGGATCTCTTAAAACGCAACAGTATTCCAGCACACATTGATTTTTTACAGAATATTCGAATTTATTAGGCCGATATAGGCTCATTGCTATAGCCAAGTTTCCCCAACTAGTAGAAAACAGGGCCATGTATTTTTATTGCTGCACGGGCAAAAATATATTTTATACTACTTTATATTACAAATGTATTTTGTATGAAGCCAAGAATTTTTCTCTATGACCTGTTAAAAAACGAAATTCCAGGAAGATTTGAATATATCAAAAACATTATTATTGCAATGAAATTATAAAAAATATATAGAGTAAAAACTTGGGATTCACTTTTATAACAAAATTTATCTCAAGAGTGAAAATCTATAATTGTTTTGTTTTTACCTAGAAGACTTACCTAGAACTCAAATCATAGACCCAAAAACCACAAATACATAAAACACATTTTGTATATGTTTCAACCTTTTCTTACCTTATCATGTTCTATTGTTTTTTACCACAAAATTTTACCATAAGATACAAAAATACCTTAAGGATTTTCTGTTTTATTGATTAAGTTTAAATATTTTTGAATTTTTATTTAATTTTCAAGAGAGAAAAAAAAACTTCAAAGATCACAACAAAAATAAAAACAAAAAAATATTTAGGAAAATTGTATATTTAGGATACTTGACTTTTCTCGGTTAATCGAGTTTTTCTACATGATTACGTCACATTTTTGTTTTGTTTCCTAAGATGAGCCTTAGAAAAAACAAAGCAATTTTTTTTTTACCAGAAATTTCCTTTTTGATTTTAGCCATCCCAACCACTTTACTGTTACTTATCATGTTTTTTTTTTTTCTCTAAAAATAATTTAAATTTCCTTTTAAGGACCAAAAAGCTATTTTGAAATAACTGTGTTTTATTTTTCATTTTTTTTTTACATTCTAGATTTTAAGTGAATTTTATGGAAGATCACTACAGATAATGATTAGAAAATCCGATTAAGGAAGCTTTTTATAGGATTTAGAATTACTTAAATAAAAACTATAAAGCTATAAAAAAAAATTTTCCCATTAATTATGTATTTTTAATGTACGTATAATATACAAGGTGCCCAGTTATGGTTAATCTTACGAGTATATATGCAAAATTTATAAGAATTTTAAAAAATTAAAATATTCAGTTTCAAGGCTCATGGCGGTGTTAGATTATTCTGGAATAGACTAGAACGGAGCGGAGCAAATGTGACGAGGCTAGACAAGATATTTAAGATTAGTGACGGGAATTTAGATAAATTGTTCAAGAGAACTGGGTGGCATATATAGGCAACCTGTTATCGTACGCTCAATAACAATCTCAATTGACAATCGTACGCTCAATGACGTGTGATATCAAAACGGTCCAAATATTTGTGCTAATCGGGATGCCACGTTTATCAACAAACCAATAATTCAGTTGAAATGAGCCTCGATTTTTGTATAAATTCTTCATTTCAATCAAATATTGAGGTTAAAGAACCTATTTTAAAATGGAGTTGTTATTGGTTTTATGTTCATTAAGTTAGTACTTCAAAATTTTTGTAACAGGTATAAGAAGATTTTAGAACACTCTGATATTGCTTAGGACATTAGTGAAATTTGCTAAGGTTATAAAATTTTATGGTGTTTTTTTGTATCTGTGTGTTTGAGCTAGTGTTAAAAGTATTTATGTGCTCGATTAGCATAGTTTTAGTTGTAATAACAATTTAATTTCGGCTTTAATAACAATTTAATTATTAATTTACTACTGTTTGTGATACCGATAGGCTCAACATTTTGCACTCGTAAATTTTCTTAAGTATTTTCAATTCTAAAGATAAAATATTTGCATTATATTTTTTTGCTTAATGCTTAAGATATTAGATACTGGAACTACAACTAATCATTGTACAATTTTTTATTGATAAAAAAATTCTTGTTAACAAAATTTTCTAGTCATTATTACAATCGGTCAGTTTGAGTAATTGGTAACCCCGGTATGTTTATGAAAATCATTGTTATTTTTATTTTATAATATGAGTCATTAAAATCACAGAGCACTAAAATACCATTTTTACGACTTCGTTAATTAGAAGAAACAAAAAATTTGTAATAATTTTATAAAATATTAATTTTTCTGCCTAAAATTGTGTAATAATTTTGTATATTATTATTATGAAGAACGCCTTATAGATAGAACGCCGGCTATCCATTGTACTTAATTTGGTTTTATATCTGTTATACTTGAAATTTAAGAATATAAGAATAAACTTGCTAGTTAAATATTCCATTTTTTTACAAGAATAATTAAAATAATAAAATTTTAATTTTTACTCCAACTTTTCGTAATACCATCCTGCTTCAGTAACATCAAAATCCTCCCACATCAAAATGAAATACCCAGTAGAGACTAAAATGTAGAGAAAAAAATGTGGTATGCAAATGTTGTTAAGGCCTTTTTTTTGCTTCTTATTTTTTGTTATTACTATGGAATCAACAGCAAAGAGAGAGAAAGACAGAATGGACGTTGTAATCATAAGAAGGACTCACTATTCAAATTCTATTGTTCTTCTTTTTATTTTATTTTTCAGAATTAGTTCTCTCATCTCTTTACTATATGTATAGCTCTTAATTTTAAAAGTTTAATATTCTTTTATGGTTTAAAAAAATTTAGAATGAGTATTTGTAAAGTAAGTATAGTACAGAGTAGTTGTATTGTAAGTATGAGATAGTAAAATGAAAATTTAGTAATAATATGAAATTACCAATTTGTTTGACAGTGTGAAGAGGTTTTTTTGTTAAAATAATGGCAATATTGTTGAATTAACAAAATTATTCTTATACAAATGAAAGAAAAGAAACTAATTTTAAATTATTATTATAAATGTAAAATGGTTATTTTTGATGCTATTTACAAGTGTAGGTATGATGACTCTCTTTAATATAGTTAAGATTTTAATAATGAAAACATCAAGGATGTACTTAAATATTTAGATAATAATATAATTTTGGTTAAACTGTGAGTAAAATTACAAGAAATTGTTATGGGAAAAGTAAATTATTTAGAATTTTGTAGAGCTAGAATTTTATTTTGAATTTAGTAAATAGAAGATGTAGTTTAATAAATGTTGTACATTAAACGGAAAAATTTGGGATAGCATTGTTGTTATAGCAAATATAAGCTGGATAATGTTGATTTATGATGTTGCAGTCGTGTAGTATATTGCTTGATTCAACATTTTTAAGAGATTTCGGTGAGAATATTCGAAACAGTTTAAATTCCACAAAAACCAAATAAAATCCCCTACCTTGTTATCTTGTTACTTACATTCATCAGGTTTGTACCCCGTTGGGAGTAGAAAAATTCAAAAAATCATTGCTTGAGCTCCCCTTGAACCGAATATGAGCATATGAATTTGATCAGCCTTTCTTTATTCACATCGTCACAACAACTTCCACAGAGACGGTTTGCGGGGCCGATTTATTCTCCTGTTATGTTTGCAATTCAAATAATTATCTAATTAGAATTCCTATTACAGAGTACCGATATTCTCTCGTCTGACAGATGATTTCCTTCTATGCGCGATTAGATTCCTTGGGTGATATCTGATAATGCTCTGGAATTATTTAAGTCAAATGCAATAAAATTCTATAAAAAATTAAAAAATCTTACAGTTTTTTAATGGTATAAAGCATTAAATTAAAAAAATCTTTTAAAAATTTTTATATAAAATTCATTATTTTTATTTTGATTTATGAAATCTTAGAAAATAACAATAAATCTCTTCCACTTTCTCTCATTTTTTTCGTTTTTCGTATAGAAAATATTGCATTTTCATACTTAAATTTTTCATCTTAAATAATCCCCAAAGATATTTTTGTTTTTTTTATAATAGTTTCAAATTGCACTATAAATTTAATCTTCCTTAAAAAAATTTCATCCCTATTAAAACAAGAGATAACAATTCGTTGTTTCATATTTAAAGGAACAAAAACAAAATCATCTTTATTCGTGAAAGCCAATATTTTATAATTTTTACCACCTTTATTAATACACCAAAAAAAAAAACAAAAAAAATAGCTATCTTCAACGTTCCTTAACGAAACGAAAAATATATACAAACATAAATAAAATAATTAAATATGAAATATTACAGTTATTATAAATACAACGTTTATATATATATGAAAGAAATGATCCTTGTCTCTTGATACCTCTTATAAATTCAATTGGATGCTGTTTATCTTAAATGAATAACTTTGTTAAAGAATATTTTACTTTGAAAATAATCTTAGAAATCAACTATTATAAATTACCAACATTAAATAGTCTCAAGCGATTAATTACGTAAGAACGTATATGAAATGAATTTCTTATTAGAAATAATATTATTTATATGGGTATATGTATGTAATGAATTGTTTTATATATAATAATATATATATATATATATATTATAATATTTTATTTTAATAATCGTTTTCGATTTATTCAAACATGATTTATTTAAGGTAATTTTGGTAACCATAATAATTTGAATGGTAAGGCGAGGGCATTAAATCTATAATGAATTTCATTAATGAATTTCATTAATATTATATTGAATGAAGTGATCAGAATATAATGAGAAAAAATATTTCATTTCTTATAAATAATTTTCAAAATTAATTATAATTAATTAGAAATATTTAAAATGAATTCAGAGATCAGGATAATGGGCTTTATTAAGATTTAAATTAAAAGGTAAAAATGTTTTGCTAGTTAGCCATGTAAAATTTTTTTATTTTAAAAATTATGGTTTTCCTATATAAAGCTATTTATGCAATTGATTTCAATAAATTTAAATTTTCAAATAATTTTGCATACTTTTAGGGGCCCAATTTAATAATTAAAATATTCTAAATGCCATTCAACAATTAGCTATTCGTTTAAATTTCTTGAGAACACATAATTTTCTCTAAATATTAATTTGTGAGAAATAGAGAAATTTAATTTTAATAATATCAATTTGTGCTCTTCATTTATAATATATATGTATATACTCGTATATATACTAAACAATAGTGTTGCTCAATTAATATTTAAATTCTTGTTATTAATATTTATGGTTTTCTCTCCTAAAAAGATATCGTAAATTACATTGACAATTTCCAAATCTCTGTACTTTCATCTCTCTCCGCATTATGAATCTGTTGATTTTTCTTACTCTATATATTTTATACCAAGAATTCTTAGTAATTTTTAATAAATAATAAAAGGAAATTCAATTTGCTTGCTCAACAAAATTAAAATTGAGCTACGAAAAATTGCTCAGTCATTGTTTGTTAACTGCTTTAGGTTTAATAACATTTTTGTTCACTATAATGGATGACTTATAATTTTTAAACTCTCATATTTATTAAATAGCACAGCTATTGTTATAATCGAGATATGAGTTAAATTATGAAAGGCTCTCCTCTTTGTTCAAGTCGATCTTGAACGCAATTTCAATAAAATTTTTGAATCCATGAATTCCTCATTTGTTCTCAATATAAAATACCATTATTGCTTTGTAAATGCACAATTAAATTTCTTAAATTAAATGAAAATCCTTTTGAATCCTTTGTATTTAAACTTTAAATAAACTTTCATACAAAAAATTTTTTCTAAGAAGAAATTCACTTTTTTATTATTAAATTGTTATCTAATTCTTATCTCTTTGATCATTAAAGTGAGATTTCGCATAATAAAGAAACAAGCCGACAAAAAAAAAACTCGAAGACAAAAAGAATTTTGTAAACCCTTTTTTCATCACATTCAAAAAAAAAAAAATAAAAATCTCTTGAAAACTTCTAATTAACACGAAATTACGCACCGTTTCCTGTCTATATCCTTTTATTAAATTCAATTTTTTTTATTAAGAATTCAAAATTCAAAAAACCAAAAAAAAAAGGATTCATTTTCCAATGTTCGTTTTCTTTTCTTTTGTTTTTATTTTCATTGTTGCCATTTTACTTTTAATAATTTTCATATTTGACTTTTTATTTCAGAAAAATAAAAAAGAAAAAGAAATTTTTATAAAGAAAGAAATGAGAAAATTTTCTTCAAAAATTATAATTTTCCCATAACGGAATAAAAAAGAAGAAAAACAAAATTCAAAAGGAGGAAAAATGAGAACCACCACTTCCTTTCCATGTATTCCCCAATAAAGATTATAACACTCATTTCTTGTTAACACTCTTTAATTTGGAAAAAGTGAAAATGAAAAGAAAAGAATTTTTTTTTTTTTATTTTTCGTTTTCCTTTATTTTCTCACTTCGTTTTTGGACAATAAACGCATAAATTTTTGAATTTAATAAAGATCCTTTTTCTTTGGCTTTCATCTTTTGCTTTTCTCTCATTTTTTTTGTTTTTTCATATTTCAGTAATTCTTATGGGATAGGATTCTAAGTTTAAGTGAGAGTAACTTTAAGAAAAATAATACCTTCACAGAAAAACACAAAAAATTCCGAAAATTAAACATCAAAAATAATAAAAATTGTATAAATGACTTTGAAGAAATCACTAGAGTAGAAAGATAGTAGCAGAGGTGTAATTTAATAATAAAAGAGTAAAATAGGACTGTATAGTACAAAATTATGATCGTAAGTTGAATTAACACTAAAATAAATTGAATTATTTTTGGTTTACTTAAATTTCAAATTGTTATAACTTTTGAAAACAGGATTTAAATTGAGATCAGTTAGCTGTTTCGTTGAAAATTTAAGAAATATCGGAAGAAAATAGCTGAATAATGCGAGGCGTACAGTGCATATTTGATTATTTCCAAAGAAAACTAGTCTTGAACAATAGATCTCCCGAAAGTAGGCAATATTTTACTCAATAATGATAAACTGGGTTATATTTCAGGTTGACGTGCTTGTACTCACAATATTTTCAATTTTTTTTATTATAAAATGAGTTATTCTCGTAATAGGTCACGGAAATATAATCAATTCAATGATTTTTTATTAGAATTTTGCGAGAAGAGAGAAATTATGAATAGAATCCATGAAATTAGATAAGGTTTCTAATTCTTGCTTTATATTTAATCTAATATTTAATTGAAAGTCCTTGATTTCAGCAGATATTTGAGTGTTTTCGAGTACATTTCTTCGTTTAATAAAAAAAAATTTTTTTACTTAGACAGCTAGCTCACATAATCACTGAAAGGATATTTTTATTTTAATATTTATATTAATATCGCTATATAAGTGTAATTCTTCCCCCAATTGAGATTTCTAGTTCTCATATCTTCTGTTTTCTAACATAATTTCAACAAATTAAATTGAAAATGAAATTAGACCCTGATTTTGTATATATTAAGAAGAAGAAGAAGAAGAAAATATCAAATCAAATTACTTGGGCCTCAGTAAAAATTTCTCTTAACATTTCCATTTTTTTGTTTCTTTTTTTTTTTGTTCTCTTCGGTTTTATTTTCTTAATATTCTTCTATGTTTAACGTTTGTTTACTTGTTTGTTTGTTTAAATAGAATTAATTTATTTATACAAGCGTTTATTATTACAAATGAAAATTAATATTATGAATATTATATAGAGGGACGTCAAATGACCAAGAAAGAATCAATTAAATTAGAAATTGAATGCGTGTAGAACGTATTGATTAGAATTTTCTAAAAGTATAAAATGTGTAAGAGAAGAATATTTAAAAAATATATTTGATGGTAAATATTTGGGGCTAAATTAATTTTGCTTTTATTATAGACATTTTTTGAAAAATTAAAAGAACATTGTAAGGAATCGACTTGAAATTTAAATTCAGTTTAATTATAACTATAAGTTCTTATTGCATTTAAAGTAAATAAATGTATAGGAATCAGTTCAGTAAAATTATATTAATTATTTTAAAAGTAATAGGTCGAATGTATGCCTAAAATAGCAAAAATATTTTGAAATTTACATTACAGTATATGAAGGTATTCAAGCAATAAGTCTTTTGTAAAACTTATATCCTCCCTTCATATTTTTGTTTGAAAAAAAAGTTTATAATATCCTTGACTGACACGCTAATCTTAACCTAAAATATTTTTTAAAGTTTTACATTAAAAAATTAAAAATAAAACGGGCAATTCAACGTAGGCAAATAAAAATATGAAAAACGCTACTAGGACCAACCAAAAATTAAATTAATTTTTAATCGGGCAAATAAAGGGTTGCGACTCTCATTTAACCCGGACTGAGTAATTTGATAAAGATCTACAAATTCCAATTTAGAAAATTTTGTTTTATTACAATAGAAATCAGTAAAATATTCGATTTTAAACTAGGCAACTAATGTATGAATCCTAATTTAGAAACCAAATTTGAGATTTTTAATAATATAGAAGCAAAACGGCCTTTTCCATTAATTGTTTGTTAATTTATGAAGTCTGAAGAATTGAATACCGAACATTTTTATGTAACTTTTGGATTCTTCCCATTTAATTCAAAAATTTAGCAACTTACATCTTCTTAAATGACAAAAAAAAAAAAAATTTCCCTTATCCTATAATATAGTCCCGACATAAGATACAAAACCCCAAATTAACATTCTATAATATGCGATTTAATTTTAATTTTTCTAATTCAACTACATACCCTCATAAAGTTTTTGAACAAAATATTCCGGGGAAAAATTTAATTTTCTATTTTAAGTAACAAAAAAAAAGAAAAAAATCCGTTATCTTAAAAATTTTCTCCTTATTAGAGTCGCCTTAAAACTTTATTCCTTCCAATTTCATTTTCAATTTCATTTCTTACAAAAACAAAAACTCAAGTTGCTTTATATGTGAGGTAAAGAAAAAAAAAGCAAAAAATTTTTTTTTTTTTAATTCAAAAAATTTTCAAAATTTTCCCAACTTCCTGGACGAAATAATTAATTTTTTTTTTTTTGCTCTTCTTTTATAACTTTTACTTATTTTGGTTTTGTTTTTTCTTTTAATTCTTCTACACTCTGTTTCTATTTCAAATAACATTTGAACTTTTCAAAAGTTAAATAGGAATACCAAATAAAAATCGCATAGAATTTAAAGAAAACAAGAAACAAAGCATAAGAAACAGGGCAAAGAAAAAATTAGAAGCTTAAGGTGATTTTACACAAAACAAAACTATTTCTCCATTTTGAATAAAAGTTCCATTTTTTGTTTTCCTCCCTTGAGCAAAATTCCATTTTTCTTCACCTCCTTAAATTTTCTCTTCAACTCAAAAATAAGAAAAACAAAATGAAAATCTAGAAAATCATACATTTTTTTGTAAAGAATTTTCTATAAAAAAATACCAAACTAACTATTTAACAAACAAGAATAAAAATCAAAAAGAGCATACAAATGAATTGTAAAAAAAAAGTGCAGTTAAAGTTTAGTGATTTAGCCTTAAGTATTACAAAATTTTCAATAAAAAAATAAAAATAAATTCGGATCATAGCCAATTGGTTTTTTAAAGTAGCATTTTTCCCTTGAATGAGTGAAAAAAACCTTTAAATTAGTCTTGGGAAAAATAAAGAAGAGAAAATTCATCCTAAAATTATGCAACTTAAAAAATATTGCATACATTTAGGAGGAGAGCAATAACAATATTGAATGAAGTTTTACGACAATAATCGTCGATTACTTAAGTTAAACTACTTTGATGAAAATAAATTTAACTCTAAATAATTTAAGAAGATGAAAATTAAAATTCTGTCGCTAACTTTTGAGCTTGTTGAACTCCAAATGGGAGGTAGATGGATAAAATTTGATTCAAACATTAATTTCTGCAAGATATTTAAGATTTTAAACTGTTGCCACTATTTTGGGTAATTTCAATGGGAATTTGGTCATTATAATGATTGCTTACACTATTTAACGGTAGAAAAACCAAGCCGCTATTTTTCTGCATTTGTGAAATTTGAAAAATATCAGTGGTTTCAATACTATTGTAAATTGCCAGAAAATGATAATTCGTGGTACTTTTACGGTTGTAGTTTCCAAAAAGAGGGCTGGGTGAAGGGTCGTAAAGATTCTTTTTCAATAATATTTTCAATAAAAAATTTTATTCTGGAGATTCATTAGAGACACACTTCGACTTCACGGACATACAGACGGACGAACGACCAGACAGAGTGAAAATGTGCTAAAAATAAAATAAAATATAATAAGAAAATAAATTTTGTTTTCATATCTCTAACAATTTTATAAGCATTTCGATAGTAACGTGATTTAAGATTTTGTATACTCGTATCTATATAAATGTAGAAACCATGTAGAAGTTAGAAAAATATCAAGTACTATTGTTAAGTTAACAAAAGGTTTTATATTATTGGATTTTGTTTGTTTTTGATTTTTTTTTTTCGTGATATTGACTGACTTCCTTACCAAATTCTTTAGACCATATAAATTTTTTGTTATATAGATATAGGTACCTACTTTAAATTCTTGAATTATTCGTGTATAGTTGAAAGTATTTCAATGAAAAAATTTTATATCAAGTAAGCCAACTAATAGAACTTTTTTATATTTTAAACGAAATCAATAAAATTTAAACAATTTAATTAAAATTTCATTTTTAAGTTTTTTTTTTTTAATTTTAGTTTCACCTCTGGAATTTATTACTTCTCTTATGTACTCATCCTAAATGTATGCAATTTTCAAATTTACATGTAAAAATAAAATATTTTTAATTGAATTTTTTTTCTGGACATTTCCATCTCACGCCTTATAAGTTCTAAAATTATCAATCTAGAACTAAAACTACTTATTTAAAAAGAGCTTCTTTTGATTGTCTATAATTTTTTAATAATTTTTGTCTTCAATGACTGCAATTGTTGGGTAATTTTCTCTGCTTCAGATTTAGTTTATTTATCTTATATGTAATTTTTACTTAAAGTAAAATTTTTAGTACAATTTTTTCTCGAAACCTTTTACTTTACAACCGAACTATGAAAAAAAAAATTGTATAGGGTAAATTTTTCAGTAATTGGCCACTTTATAAAAAATTTGAAATTTTTTTATTGATTTAATTTATCAATAATTTTTTCAGTAATGTCTCAAATGCCTGCTTTTTTTTTTTAAATAAATAGCTGCTTTTGAATTGGTTAATAATTATGGAAGTTAAAGCTATTTTGGCCGATACAAACTTTCGTCGCCACGAAAAATTTTTAAGCAGGATTTTTAAGCAAGGGGTATTTATATATTTATATTCATTTGCGGCCTCACTCCAAAGAACGATTTTTAAATCCTAAAATTGTCCGATCTTACTGCTCCTGAGAGATTATACCTACAAGTTACCGATCCACTCTGTATACACAATTAAAATGTCACAGGAAAAACATATTGGATTTTGATTTAAGCTCTTTCTAATTAATATTTAATATTTTAAATTTAATAAAACAAAAAAAAAAATTAATTTATTTATTTTTTTGAATTACAAAATTTTTAAATTTCCTAATTCTCTTCGTAGCCCCTCTCTATCTCTTATTAAATATATTAATTTCTATAACTATATTAATTACTTTATACGTAAATAAAGTAGTCAATTTATTTTAATTTAATTTTTTTGAAATATTTCAAAATAAATCAATTATTTTCAAAATTTAGAAAAAGCAAAAAATCATATTTTTTTTTTAATAGTTTTTATAATTTTTATAAATGTTATTCAATTAATTAAAAATAAACAAAAAGTAATTATAAATAAATTTAAAAATAAATAAACTTTTATTATATTAAATAATTTGTGTACTAGCTATTTGACATTTTAAATTGCTTCAATTTTTGATTTTTAATTTATGAAATATGAAAATTAGCTAAAATATAATTTTTAATTTTCAAAGATATTAGGAATTTGTTCACTATAAAACTTGTGGATTTGGAATAAATACTCGAATAATAAGAGAATTACGAATAGATTACAAGTTTCATTATGAAACGACCTTCATTATGATCCTAAGGAATCGCAATTTCTATATTTTAATATTTTATATTGCATAACTACTAAATAAACCTTCACATTACTTAAAAACATGAAGTGGTGGTACACAAATTGTTTCTTAAAAAAAATTTTTATTTTCATTGTATAGAAAAAATATAATCTAGATTCTTGAATCAAAAATGATTTTAATATTTTTAAAAATTTTAGCCTTGCTTCTAATAATTTTTCACTTGAAATCACAATAAACACATAACACATGAATAAAATATACAATTTTTGCCTTCAAATAGCTAGAATGTGCTATGCTAATTGAAAAAACTCCATTTTTGCATTTTATTTAAATTTTATCCAAATTTCGAAAAAATTTGGCCTTCATAATTTAAATTATATTTTAAAATTATTCAAAAATTTGTTGACAAAATTAAAAATTTTACAGTATTTTAAGAATTTATTCTTGCATCTCTTAAAATCAAGAAATTAAAAATTGTTATTTCAATTCTATCAAAAATTTTGTTATATAAAAATAAAATTTTGAAGAAAATGTGAATATTTTCATTTCGAATTCAAAAATAAAATTCTTAGAATTTTTCTTACCACAAAAAAATTAAAATAATTTTTTTTTCATGGTAAACGGATCGTATCCATTTTAAAAATTAAAATGAAAATTTCAAAAACAATTTGAAAATTTTGAAAATTTTAAAATTTAAAATGGTAGAAAATATTTTAAAGTGTATAATTGGAATAATTAAATGGAAATTGCAGCTTTGTTTGATATTTAAATAAAATGAAAAAAAAAAAAAAATTCTTGAATTTTGAAAAATGTGTCGGTCTTAAGAGTTGTGATAATATTATACTTTGTTTATTTTCGAATAAGCACAGTTTTCATGTATTTAGTGAAGTTGAATTTAATCTACATCAATTTTATTATACAGGAATTATTAGTTCATACGGGTATAAGTCGGTAATCATGTATTTTATATATGAACCCGATGAAATACATGAGAATTTGTATGATTTTCTCATTTAACAATATCAAAGATTTTAAGTGTTTGATTCTAGAACTACCAAAATTAATTGGAAATGATTTTGCCAACGTGTCTATGATTCTTATTGATTAAAAAATTCCCAATAGTCTAGAATTCTAGATAATCAGTCGTGATAGCACTTAGATTCGAATTACACTTTTCAATATTTTTAAGGTTCTGCTTAATGACCTTCTTAATTAAGCAGTTTCTTAATTATTCCTAAAAACATTAATTGTTTTAAATTTTTTAAATTACTTAAGAAACCCGAAATTTAATTCTTCATTAAATTTATTAAAATTATTAAAAAAAATTAAAAATGGAAGTAGAATTTAAGGTTAATCCTAATTGAAAATTGAAAAATAATAAAAATATTGCAATTATTGTTTCTCCCTTGTTATCTATTTTTAGTATTAAAATTTTAATTTTAGTTTTTAAAAACTAAATTTTTGGCCAAGAGCATTCAAGTTAAAAATCAAAAACAAATTTTATAAAATTAAAATTTTATTGTATTATTTTTTGTATTTAAATCAAAATTGCATAACTTGCGGGGTTAAAAAAAATTTTAAATAGATTTCATGAACATTTTTTTTTTTTTACTTTCAAAAAAATAGTTTTTCATATTTTATTAAGAAAATTTTTTGTTATTTTTTTTTTTTCAATTTTTCTATTTACAACAATATTTCTGATTTATAAAAGAATGAATAACAAAACCACAACAAAAAAAAATTGTAATAGATATTAAATTAGATAAATATTTTATTTGATTCTTCTTTTTATAAATAATAATATTGCAATCTTAGAAAATATAGGGTGTTTGTGGAATTATATAATAAAAATTTTAATTTAATTCAAATATTTTCATGTATTTCATGAAATTTCTAACAAACAAATGCTGCGAAATTTTAAAATTATATGGAAAATATTAGAAAATCTCGAAAGTATAATTATTTTTTTTTTAATAAATAATCACCGATATATTTACTAAGATTACTAATTCATAATAATTAATATGTAAATTACTATTTGCTTATGAATTAGTCATTCTTTAATTAATTTTTAAATATAGAATCGCTAACAATCTCATAATATGCAATCGCAGCGCACAAAAAAATTTACTCATTAATATTTTCTTATTTGAGTTTGACGATTTTACTCTAACTTTATGTATAATATTATAATATATAATATAATGTCAGGACATCTGTATTGTTATGAAACCTCTGATCTGTACAGAAAAAAAAAACCTTAAAAATAAGTTTATTTTTAAATAATTTAAAATAATTTAAAAAATTTGGTGTGAAAATTAAAAAAAATTTTAAAGGCAATATCTTATTTACGGAAAAGTCCAATTTCACTAGCTCGGGTTCAAGTATTATTCTACCAAAATGCAAATGGAGAACTCTTTCAAGGTAATCATATGGGTCTTACGGTATTACGAAAAAATTCATACGGTATTACATGATTGCCGGATTCTATTTCATCTCTTCTCATTTTCCAGAAATTTTGAGATCTTCTTTCAAGATCTTTGCTCGATTATAAAGTTCTTGCTAATTTTTTTTTCCAAATTTATACTCTTATAATTTCTAAATGAAATTCCACAATATTTTGCAAAAATTCCTTGTAATTTCCTGCAAATTCACTCTGTAAAAAAAAAAATAAATGAAAATGTTTTTGAGGAAAAAATAAAATTTTTTAGTTTTACAAAAATATTTTAATAAATTATAATAAATATAAAATGGAAGTCTAATCCAGATACAGTAATATTTTTTTTTTCCCCCATTCTCTCTTAAAAATATTTAAAAAAGGATTAAATTAATTTGAAAAATTTATTTATCCTATTCCATTTCAAGTAAATCTGTAAAATTTTTTAACAAAATATCTGGAAATTGTGCATCTTAATAATTGATATCCTTAGAATATCTATTTAGAAGAAAAAAATCTAAATTTTTTACTTATTTACTTATTACTTTTTTATTTTCTTTTTTTTTTCAAAATTTAATTTTAAATATATTTTTAATTAGATTTTCAATATGTCAACCATAAATGACATTAAATGAAAATATTATTTTTTATTCATTAAAATTATAATCTTGAATAAATTTTTTTAATTTCAAGGACTTGAAGGAAATCAGTTTGTTTTTTTTTTCTATTTTATATTTTGTACTATAAAATCTGTTCAAAATTCAAATATATAAAAAAAAAAATATGATATGAAAATGAGAGAAAATGTGAAAATAAAATATTAAAAAATTTGAAAAACAAAATTTTTATCTTGTAATTTCATTTGGGAGTGGAAATTCATATATACAGTGCCGGATCTACCATAGATGTAAAGTAAGCATTTGCAATGAGGAAAGGAAAAAAAGGGCGCCAATGAAAATTTAAAAAAATATTACATGTTTTTCAAACATTTTTTTCTTTCTATTTAAATCGAATTCCAGGCTTTAATTCTTTGACCTGAATCTTCCATTCAACCTGATAAAATTACAAGAAAGTGATTTACTGTGCGCGATGTGCAATATTTATTGTTTTTTTTGTACAGTACTTTGAAAACTAAGAGGCGGGCGCATATTATGGAAACCACGTAGGGGCGCTGAACAAATCATGAAGAATAACCGGGCCTGCATATATGTATATAAAAACTAAAATATTATCTAATAAAATAAGTATATAGGGAAAAATATAAAAAAAAAATAATACCCTCCTTGAAATCAACATCCTTTTTTTCTAATTTTTAATTTTTCATTCAAAGGTATTCATTGTGCATTATTAAAATATTTTGTATACTATGCAACGAGGAAATTTTTTATGATGGGCATTTAAAAATAATATACCTAACAGTCTATTTTGTGCCAAAGTGATACTAGACAACAAATAGAAAGGACCACAATTTGTGTTCGTTCTTCTGATAAAATTTTATAATTCAGTTTTATTAATTATAATCGCTTAAAAAGCTGGTTGGCAAAAAGAGTACATACTATGTATAACAGTACATGACTTAATACCTGAGTTATATTGCTACGATCTAAATAAAGAAAGTCATAACTACTATTTAATTGTACTCAATCTTTACCAGTATAATTATTTTGTGTGCGCAATAGAACATCTTAAAGCAAAATTCAATAATAATGAATCCAAATTTTATGAGTTCTTACTTTAATTTTTGAATTATTAAACATGCAGTAATGCCCCATTAGGTATACAGAATCTTCTGTATATTTTTAACAATTTGTATATAACTGAAAATTTAAAATTTTTAGACTTATTCTACTCTGAAAGCCCACCATACATTCAAAATTATTATAATAGTGAAATATTTTATATTTTAATAAGAAATACAAAATATTGCATTAATAATAATGTGAATATGTTCATTTATACTTAAATATTAAAATTATATGAAAATATAACATATGTATAAATATAATATGTTTGAATATATAAATGAAACAGCAAGAGTAAAATATATAAATTAATATACAAGTTGTTTTATATCCGATATTTCCTTTTATTTTCCTTAAGGGAAAGACTGAATTTGCTCTTAAATAGCATTTTGCATTAATGTATTTGTATAGAAAACAAAAACAAAAATTGTTTTTGCCGAGATTATGTTTCAACTTCCTCGTATAACAAAACATTAAATAAATAGTTGTAATATTCAACAATCTCTCATTATTATTATTATTATTATTACTATTATAAATTCTAACCAATCCTACATTTTCCTTTTTTACACCAAAGTTTCCTATATACATAGACTCATATACCTCGTTATTCTATATATATATATATATATATATATATATACATTATTTATTCAATATGGTTGTTTTGCATTATAGTTCAGATGCACAATATTATATAATATGTTTTTTTTAAAATATCTTGTATATTTTATTAAAATGTAGAAATGTCAGAAAATTTATGATAGTAAAAAAGTTTTCATATTTAAATATTGTATTGTGTTATATGTATGCATAACTGTTATACTATTACCAAAATATATTATTGTATTTGTATACATATTCTACAGTTTTATATATTGTCATACTATCCTTTTACGAAAATTATATTATTAACTTGAAAGTTAAATGCCGTTTTATAGTTGTATAACAATATTATAGAATTATACTGAGTATAGGAGTAAAGAACAATATATGAAATAAAAGAAACTGTTATATGAACTAGGAAAAATCATACCATTTCAACGTTACAGGCACTTAAATCGACTAAGATTACATCCAATATGGTGTAGAATTGCTTGCTCGTATTGGTAAAACTAGCATCAACAAACAATCCTGTAGCCGTTTGATATGAAGATGTTTCTCATATTATTGTTTCCAATATATGAAGATGGTTCGGTCAATTTACTGGAAATGTTATCTGCACAAATTGGGCAAATCTGAATGTATTTATGTAGATTCTTCGAAAACAACAATAATACAGTTATATACATTTTGTATGACTACCCGTCAGCGTTGATCGAAGAGTTTTGATAGGGTTTTGGTACTATTAAAAAACATTCATCCAATTACTTGAGAGATGACTCTGGATATATACTTAAGTCCAGGTTAATATATGGAGGGGCTCTTGTATAAGAATAAGATTTGAAGGTTTTTTTCCAATTTCTTTAATAGGGAGTCATATAATTCACTTCTACTGCAATTAAGAGTCATTCCACTGCAAAATATCTACTTTCAAGAAAATTTAGAAGCCGATAAATTTGACAATTAGCTATGTAAATTGTGTAGCTAACTTTTATTGTAAAGGGCTTGTTTACTCACTTAAATTGTATATTCAAAATAGTATTTAAACAAAAAAAAAACTGAAAAACTTGGATTGTTAAATGAAAATATCCATGAAATTTTCATGAATTTTTCTTTCAATTCTTCTTCTTATTTTTTTTTTAGTTTGTGAAATTTTCTTTTTATAATACTGACACTTTAAAATTTTAAGTCAGTATTTGACGTTCAATTTTAATGTTTTTTTTTTTGTATTTCAATATTTTTTGTGTTTGTATGTATAATATGCTTGATATACAAACAAATATATACACATATATACAAATTTATATTTAAATCAATTCATTAATAATTTTTTTCTTCTCAAATTTATTTTCTATTTAATTTATAAAAGTTGTAGAAAAATGGGAAGATAAACGTCATAAAATTGAATGAGTGTATAAGAAGATGCATATTGTGAATGATTTACAATAATTTACGCCCTCCCTTTATTTCCTTCACAAGAAGTTTATGGTGTGTAGATAAAATGTATAGATTACTAGCACATTTCTAAAAACAATTTTGAATTAAAAGTGTTATACAGCTTTAATTTCTATATAACACAAGATTCCGTACAAAAATCATTCGAGCTCTTAGTGGCAAAATGTCAAAATTTTTTAGGAAAACAAGTCTTAGTACATGAGCTTAGAGGGCTGTGTCTTCTATGAGATGACGGGTGGAATTCCAGTACATGTTGTAAGAGAATGTAAGGCTTTGGTTCACAAGATGCGGAAAATTTCTAAAATGGTACAAAATCTTGGCACAGGAATTGCGGACCATCAATTTTGTCCCAAGACAACCGAATTTTATAAAGAGGATAAATTTTGAATTGTTGCTTTAATAGAATAAAATTAGCAGAAAGGTGAGGTACTGAATTACTCTTCTTTTCTTAGATTTCTAGTTTTAATTAAACGTTCCTCCTAAAGATATGCAAAAATACATATAACTAGAGTGATTTTTATACACTAGATGATATTATATAAGTTTTATTGTGTATTACAAATTTTCTTAAATCCTTAAAATGAAATGTGCCTGAAAATCCTCGTTTTACCCTTAAATCTTTTTCTTGTATACATGCGTTTCTGCGGTCGTATTTATAATTAAACGTAAATATTTTTTTTAGAAAAAAGTTTTATACTATATATAGTTATACACTTTTTATTCTATAATATCCTAAGTAAACTGGTATAATATTTTTGTAAACTTTTAGATATTATAATATAAGAAAAACTTTTTTGTATACTTTCGTAAACATTTACTTAGTATTAATGGTTTTGGTAGAAAAAGATTTAATGAAACACCGATGTTAAGTATTTACAAAAAAAAAAAAAATATGCAGCGTATAAAACTTTCTTTTTCTTTTTTTTTTTGAGTTGTAAGTATAATAGTTTCTGTTGTGGTGTTTTAATAATTCTCTTGATTTCAAAAGTATGTAAAATAATAAGATTAACAGCAGTATATTAACAAAAGACCATTCTACAATGGTGCACATATTAAATATTATAATATTTAGGTATATTTCGTTCGTTTATGTGTGTATACAGGGTCCATGACTTCTAGAATGGTGCAATACTGTATATACCATTTTTTTTCTGAAGATATTATACTGTATAAGAGATAATAGTGGAATATAACAGATTTTTTATCTCATCTTGAAGTTGTGTGCACCCTCATGATTAGATAAAATTTTGGAGATATGGGATCTTAATGCCAACAACCGATTTTATTTACTTTTTGAAAATTTAATTATAACTTCGTTTCTCTAACAGGCAGACGAATGATTTAGCATGAATTTAGGAGGCTCCGAATAACGTATTATTTGTTAATTTGGAATAACGTATTTTTTGGTGGTATTCGTGAGAAATACCTTGTATCTTACCAGATTTCGAAATCATATGTCTTTAAAGTTCGAACGATGAATTAAAAATATTTGTAATCAAGATACATATTTATAGTCACCCTGTATAATCAAAATATTTCACTATTGAAACATATAAGAGATTATTAAAATGTTGTTAATAGCAACGAAAAACTATTCTGTGTTTGATATACCAAATATATCTAGCAGTATGAAAATTATACTTTAAGTAATATAAGTTACAGGTGAGTAATGAGTTTTATACCTAATTTATTTATAGGCACTACATTACATACATTATTTTTAACTTATATACTTATTTAGATTATTAAACCATATAAGTTAGAATAGAAAATTTTAGAATACTACTATCTAAATACTTAAAATAATTTGTTATTACTCTAATATACTATTCACAATAATAATAACATTCTGTAAAATTATTATGATTAAATCTAAATGTAAGATTAAGCATAACAGTTACGAGTATACAGATATGTGTATGTATGAATTAATATGAGAAACTAGGTCACGCGTAATCACTGTAATGTATGTATAAAGTTTTCCATATTATTGTATGTAACCTTACTTACATTATTAATGAAATCATAGGCATATATATATATATATATTTTATGCATCACATTTTTAAGTTATCAAGATTAATTTTCATTGTTCTTATTCAACTTGATATTCATTAGGGTGATGAATTTCATTAGCATGATAGTATACATACGAGTATTATATATAATAATAAGAATATAAGCAAGATGATATTTTGGAAAATATGGTTATTTTAAAATTTTAAGATAATGCAATAATAAAAAAATGTTATAATTATTGTTGAAATGTGAATAGCTACCGTGATATTATCAAATATTAACCATATTATTTAAAATATTCAATGTATTTAATAATACCTTTTACTTGATGAAGGATTTATGGTTCATTTAGAAAATGTGAGAGCAAAATATCAACAATAAATGTAAAAAAAAATTTTTCTCACATTCTTCTCATAATTATTATTATTTACGAGTACATATTAAGATTATTAAAATGTGTTCATAAGTGACATTGGAAAATTTAAGAATTTAGAAAGAAATTTGATTATTAATTATTAAATTCTTGTAAAAATCGTTGTTTACAACTGGATCAATTAGGATAAGTAAATTATTGAAAAATCTAACAGAAATTTAAAAAATTTCAATTGCAATATAATAAAACGCTGCTTGAAAATTTTTCAAGGACTGCAAATAAATTGAAAATTCCGCAATTTATTAAAGAATTTTCCTAAAATTATTTTAAAATAACACAATTTTTATACATAAGAAACATAATAATCAGTATATTTTTGGTATTTCATTAGCGTTATTGAGCGATTTGACCATGACTGTCCTCCTGTTCGTCAGTCCTAGCGATAACTCGAAAACAAATTGAGCTAGTCTTACCAAATATTCGCAAATGATTTATTATTGTGAATATCGGAACCCTATTTTAATTTAATATGATCGAAGTAATGGTTCTGGTACCTGCCATATCTCAGAAATTAGACATGCTATGGTATAGAAATTTGGCATAAGCAAGGATATTATTAAGGCTGTTATGTGTGATAAACTTCATTGAAATGCTTTGACTACTTGTGGTAGCTGCCACACAACTTCAAAAAGTTATTTAATCGCAAATAATGGAAAAAATTGAAATTACAGTGTCGAAATTTTTCATAAACGAATATGGTAATATGGCCATTATTTTCAATAAAATTTATATAAGTATACATACATATAAGTATACATATAAAAAACTTGGAGCACGTGTGAAACAGTATAACAATTAACATACAGTATTTAGAATCATTCAGTTGTACGTATATCATAGAATTGACATGGTCAACTGCACCTATTAAAGTTAAATTGTCATTCTAGCCCCTCTTTCTTTTAATATCTTAAAAACTATTCTAATTTATTTTTTTTGAAAGCACATTAACTGTAATTCATTTTCATTTCTTCTTAAAATCAAATCTTCTAAAATATTCAACCCACATTATAAATCCGAGTTCAAAATTCTCAACATTCCAATATTGAAATAACCAATTAAAAACCTCAGAAAATTCCAAAAAAAAAAAATTAATTATTAAATTAACTTAAAAAAAATAAAATGCAATTAATATCAAAAATTAATTTCAATTTACTTTCATTATCTAGTTAACCAACGAATTTTAAAATGAAATAAAATTAAATGATAAAATTTTCATTGACACAATCATAGAGAAATTCCTTAAGATATCTAAAACATGTCGTACCTACACCCACATAGCTAATTATGTATAAAATTTGTATATTCACCTTACATACCATGTTATACATTGCATATTCTACAACTTCATTTTAAATACTTTTCTTAATTTTTTGCCCATCTTGTTCCTCTCTCCGTCATTAACATCAAGGTGAAATTTTGCTCATTGAAATCCTTTTTTTTTCGCAAAATTACCATCAATTCAATAGTACAATATTACATAGTTATATACTATATGTATATATATATATATGCAGTAAAGTGCTAGAAGAAATTTTAAAATTAAAGAAATACTTAAAGATGAAGAGAATTTAATATAGAGAATTTCAAAATTAAGATATTTTATATGGTTTTTGTTTTTCTGTCTCTCTATATATAATTGAATATAGAATTTAAGAAAAACAAAAAAAGGTGAATAGCACAAGCTTTTAAAGTTTAAATTAGCTTGAAAGGTGAAGGAAGGAAACATGCAAACATAAGCGCAACAAAAAAAAAATATTAAGTAAAGCAACAGCTGTTTTTTTTTTCAATATGAAAATTTTAAGATATTCTTTTACCTTCTATAGAAGAATATCCTTAAAGGAAAATTGTGGAAAAAAAAAATTTCTTAAAAAAAAAAAATTAAAAAAAAAAGCAATCATCAAAAGTACTTACAGTTTTTTTTTTCTTCAATTCAGTCTTTCATAATTGTTCTATTTATGTGTATAATACATTCTCTATCTTCTCACTGGAGGATGGAGAAGAGGGTGAGTAGGGACTCACATTTCTTCCATTATATTACACATTTATTATAATAAATTTAACTTTAATATATAAAAAATTTTAGATTGCTCTCTTTGTTCTTTGGTTTTTCCGATTTTTTTTTTTTTTGTGTATATTTTACTTTGATGAATTCTGAAATGAAATAGCAAAGTTTTTAAATTGTTTAAAGTACACCATAGAATACAATTTCAACTCTAAGTAAAATTGAAAATAATTCTTTGTTTCAAAAAAATATGAAAAAGATAAAAAAAAAAGAGAAAAATTGAAGATGAATTATTCTTTAATCTAGCTCTATACGGTCTGTGTTATCTTAAAAAGTGCTCACTCTCCTTGTTTACATTATTCACTGAAAAAAAAAAAAAATTTATAAAATTATAAATTAAAAAGTAATTTAAGTTAACCTAGAAAAAGATAAAGAACACCAGATGGTTCAAATTTAAAATTTAAATGAAATAAAAAAAAAAAATTGAATTTTTGCATACTTATAGGCTATATTTTATTTATTTACTTATTTATATTGTAATTTTTAGTTATATCTGTTATACTATTGTTATTGATTGTTTTATTCACTTACAATAGTATAACAGATTTTAATTTTCTTTTTTCGAATTCCTTTATTCATCAAATATTAACAGGTTTCTCATAATCTTGCTACAAATTGATTAATTTCATTGGTAATTATTCATAATTAACTTCCTGAATTTACATTTTATGATACTCATTTATTATACATATCCAATATTCATATTCATATACATATATACCTATATTCAATTATATCTACATTAAAGGTTATATTCCATATATATAATTAAATTACGTGTATAGAAAAAATTTTGACTATACTTTCTACTTTAATATAATCTTAGTACATGATTGAGGTAGAACGGTTTACATAATAGCATAATTCTGCTATTTGCCACACATTTGTTACCTCCAGGACGAAAAATAAATTAGAAATAAAACAGTAGTGAGGTAATAGAAGTCACATTCTATAATTTTGAGTTTCATGTACTTAAAAAACACAATGAAGAAACGATATGGGGAAAAATGTTGTTTCAATTACCATTTATTGGCATTATAGAAATTTATTGGATTAGACCTTCCGTACCTTAGGCTATCAAAGAACTTTTGTTCATTCTCAGCTAATGTTTTATGGTTAATGGTAGATATTTATACATTTTATCAGTGAATACAGCAGAATCTCAGCAAAAAATTTGTCAACAATACCACTACCAAAATATCGGTCGGCCAGAAAGCAATCAGAATGCTTGATATTAAGGTTTTCCGCCTGTGTGAGAGTATTTCCCAACAGAGGGTTAAATGCTCTAATAGACTGACATCTGACTCCCTCTCTCGGACAACAGAGCACTTAATTATCATAATATGCACAAATTGAGATTGATCGTTTCTGTAAATTTTGTTAAGAGATTGAGGTAACGGAGGAGAACATTCTATGCAGGGCCGTAATGTTGGATATACTTGAGAGTCATGAGATTTCTCTCATGCTCTTTAACTTTTAAAATGTAGAGAATGTGGTAATTGACTTTGTTTGGATCACTAGTGTGATAGAGATATTTGCGGTTGATTCCATGTTCCAATAAGATTTAACAGTTGCTGTTCTGATCGAGCTATTAGGTTGATCGTTGTACCCTTGAATAAATAAACCACTAAAGTTGAATATTTCTGTGATTGAAAAAATGGATATACAGACAGCCAAAGTAAAACTAAAAAGTAGATTTTTCCTACAATTTTTTGTTAAATTACGCTAAGAAAATTACCAATGAAAATTGTGTTGATCCAATACAAATTAAGTATTATTAATTTTCGATTTTACTTTTTTCTTTTTATTTATTATTGATGAATCTACCACTTTTCATTTTGTTATCGGCTTACCCATACCGTACATATATGTATGTAGTTAAATTAATTTTAATAGGAAAGAAAATCAAAAAAAAAATCTGAATCATCATTAATCCTTATTAAGAGATGAATTATAACTACTTACGTATGCACTTGAACAATTTAATTAATTAATGAATTTTTTTTTTTCTTTTTTGCTTTCTTTCTTATTCCAATACTCGTATAAATTGTGAAGGACCTAGGATAATTCCATTGCTTCTTTTATAATTACTTTTTTTCTTCATTATTTCTGAAAATCAATCGACCGAAAATATATTTATATGATTGCAGATTTAACAAAATTAAATGTATACTATTTTATTTTTTATGAGTATGTTTAAGTAAATGGTTTGTTCATATTTAGATGGGCTCACAGAAAATAAAATATAGCTAAGTGAGTAAAGGGCAGCCTATTTTATTAAAAATGAAATTTACTGCATCCGGTATAATATTTAGATTTTGCAATGCAGACAATATTGCTACAGCCAACAAGAGTGAGGTTAAAATTTTATAACAAATTTGTGGACTGTGGAAATGTAGACAAGCAAACAGAGTGAAACTAGTACGATAGCTCTTGTTTAAGGTAAGGTATTTTATAAAATTCGTAAATTTGCACATTACTATATTAAAACACAAAGCAAAGCACCCTATAGATACCATAAATTATTTTCAATGGTAAAATTGTACATAATTACAAATTGTGATTCGAATGAGTTAATGAATATTATTACTCGTATTAAATTACTCTATAAATTTACACATACGAAGGCATTTTAGTATGTATGTATTATTGTAGCATAGTGTCATTATTTTTAATAACATTTATAATTGTTATGTACAATAAATATGAAAATTGGAGTATTTTTAAAATTAATTGGACAATAACGAACAAAAATATTGAAGTCGATAATTGAAATGCTAAAAATCAAAATAAATTTATAATGGAATTCCAAAATTAATTTATAATTCCTCATTAATCAATATTGTGCTAAAATTTATTGTAATGATATTTTGGCTTAAACACATTTGTTCAGTAGCTTTACCTCTTAGCATAGAGAATTTAATAAAATATTGCTGAAAGTATATTGAAACTTAAGCTTAAATAAAATATTGTGGTCAGGTACAGAAAATTTACGATATTTTAATATCGACGACATTATTTGAATGTGAAACGGAACGGTAACACTGAATTTGAATGAAAATCTTAAATTTTACAGTTTTTGTAATTGAATATTTAAAAAAATTTTATTTTCATTATCCCGAAATTAACATTAAAAATTTTTAATTAATTTATTTTTGTGAAATTTTCAATTGTTCTTAAAATAAAGAATAACCTTTTACAAAAGATTATGGCGAAAATAATTTTTCTTGTGATTTTCCGAAATTGAAAATCATATACTCGTACACTAAAAATTCTTCGCATATAAAAAGGCTAGATAAGATTGAACTCTTCTCTTTTATCAATAAAAAATTGGAAATTATAAGGATATAAAATAAAGGATAATTTTATTCATGAGTTCAAAAGATTCGCCATTTATTTTTACATAATATTTTGTTGCTGTAAATTTGAAAATTAAATTATTTTACTCTTTTGCTTGATTTAAATTAAATTTCATTTTTTTTTTTGGAATTTCAATTTCTTTCATATTATTTTATAAGGGCTCTTTTATGTTCCAATATATTCCATTTTTTATTATTTGAAATATAATAATCAAAAAATCCAGGATATTTTTTTATATTAACACGTATGCAAAAAAAAAAAAAAATATATTCTTGGAACTCTTTTCATATACAGATATTTTTTTTTTGTTTTTTTTTTTTCGAAAGAAAACTCAAAGAAAATTTACGAATAAGAAAAAGCAAATTAAATCAAATTCACCGGAAAAAAAAAAGAAAAATCAATTATTCAAAGATCTCTAAACCTTGACTAAATTAAATTTATATGGAAATTATAGAGGAATAAAACCTTTAAAATCAAATTCGAAAAAAAAAAAAAAATTTGAATTGGATATAAAATCATCAAGGTTTATAAACAAAATAATAAATTAGAGGTGAGTAGAGGGAATAACTTTCTTTTATTAGTATTATAGACGATTATTGAAAAAAGGATTTTATACAATGATCATTATGAAATCAAAATTCATAGATTTGTAATTTATTAAACCGAGATTTATGAGGATTTTTAGGTTCTGTAAGTGTGAACATTTAGATTAAGGACTTTCAAATTTCGAATATTTTTTTACTAGTATTTATTTAGAATTAAAATCACTCCTTTTGAATTAAATAGCATGAAGGTGGAGCCATTCTAAGAGTTCTTCGTGATTCCTAGCAATTCACAAATTCCGCCAATATATGATATTGAGCCGTAGCTAAAATATTTTTGGAGATATTTGAAAACACCTGTTTAAAAATCTTAAAAGCATTTTCTGGCTAAACTAAAAGATATAGAGTGATTCTAAGTGTTTTTCGTGATTGCTAGGAACACACAAATTTCGTCAAAATATGATTTTGAGCCGTAGCAAAAATATTTTTGGAGATATTTGATAAAACCCGTTTAAAAACTTTAAACGTGTTTCCTGGATAAACTAAAAGAATCACCTGGTTTTCTTGATCACTGGCAATTTCAACACTTCGAAAGAAATATTTTTAAAGAAAGTTTTTCCAATAACGTTAAAAGAGCCTTTTGATTAGAACAGATCCAGTTATTTATTAAGTTTAAAAATCAAATACCCAGTTATGTAGGCATAAACTGGAACAAGAAAATGGTATTTATTTGATTCCTGAATCACAATATCACATTCACATAACACATGGCGCAATCATAGTGACTGAAAATTGTACCATTATTAATTCCAATGAAAAAAAAAAAACGTTGACCAACGTTTTCCAATGAAAAAGTTATATGACCTCCAAAACTTTTTCAAAATCCAAACAACAGTTGGTTTTCCTGTTTTAGAAATAGAAAAATTTTAGCGCACATATTTAAATTTTAAAATTTTCTTAAATTTTACAATATGAGAATTAAAAAAAAAAGTTCTTTAGCTTCCATTAAACCGCGAAAATTTTTGCCTTCATTACTAAATTTTTTTTGTATCCAGATTTAAACTCTTAGCATTTCATCATATCAAATTTATTCGATATTGAAAAGTATATAGAAACTATTTTAGCTGATTAAAATCAATTTAAAGAATTTTTTAACAAAAAGTAATTTCATTAAAAAATTTAATCTGAAACTTTTAAAATTCTATTAAAGAACAAATCCCCACAAATTGTATTAAAATGAAATTTAAAATAAAAAAAAAAAAAAACAATTTCTGGCCACCTTCAAAATTCACAATAAAATTTCAAAATGAAATGTGAAAATAATTTTAATTTATTGGCTAGGACTCCCGTGCCACACTACTTTTCAAAGAATAAGAATCTGTATTTTATTGAAAATTTGAATTTAAATTTAAGAATTCTACTATTTTATTAGAATAATATTCGTACTATATATATATATATATATACATGCATAATATATAACTGTAAAAATGAAAAAATATAAACCATAATAATGTTTATCATTTTGTATAATTAATGGTCAAGTTAAATGGCTTATCCCCGGGGTCAATTAAAATTTATATAAAATATTATTGTTACAAAATTTTTCCCGACCGTATCTATTATGAATAAAAAAAGGAAATTTTCTTGAATGACTCGACTACAAGACATCACCTTTAATGGTAACATGTGTTATATTCTTATTCAACACAAAATTCTACCTTACTTCAGGCATGTCCGTCCGTTTAATTACACGAAATCCCAGCAACGATTATAAAAAACGTATAAAACAAAAACTATGAAACTTAAAAAATATGTTCATTCTGCCAGGCAGGGCTGCTATTGTAATGGGGATTTCCAATCACAGATTCGCACTACATTGGACTCTGCTATATTGTCTAATATACTGCTTCTCCTCCTAGAATGAATTAGTAAATGTTCATATTATCGCGCTCCCATCACTTATATAAAAAATAACTAAATAATAGGCACAATTTATTTATCACCACAGTAATATTATTATAAATATTAAGTAACATGAGCATGTAAAATATGGACGTAAGAAATTTCCGAAACAAAATCTTTCAAAAAATTAACATCCTTTAAAAATGGTTAAAAACCGGTTAATTTTAATTATTATTATTATGAAAAGAATAATGAAAATTTCATCATTAAGGAAAAACATAATTTTCATTTATATTATTTTTCCTTTAAAATTATTACCATAAAATATAATATTCTTGTATATAATAAATATCTGTATAACAGTTATATAAGTATGTATATTTTGGGTTAATATTGTGTTTGCGTACAAAATATTTTAAATATAGATCACATACACAAAGAGGCAAAGGGTATTTTTCTAGTACATTATTCTTTTCTTTTTTTTTTTCAAAAAACAATGAATGAATCCTTGTTTTCTCTCAAATTTTAAAATTTTCTGTTTGCTATATTTGTGAAAATCCTTTTTGTTCAAAAATCGCTTAACTTTCATATAAAATTCAATTAAAAAATATCATTGTTTTATTAAAGTAGCATAGAATTTTATTTTAAAAATACAAGAAATTTTACATTCGTAAACTGCATTATATACGAATATTTTGGATGTGCAATATTTGAGTACCACAAAACAAAAAATAATAATAAATATTAAAAGAATTGCATTAAAAAATGAGAAAAAAAAATGAAAGTAAAGAGTGAAGCAACAAAAAACAGTAATTATCCTTTTGGAATACTCGAGAAGCTTCAACTAAAAGTCCGAATACAAAATTTTTGATATATAAATTCCACATTTAGGTTTTGTAATAGGTTCTTCTTCTGTAAAATTTCATATTATATACTAGACATGAATGTACAGTATTTGTATGTGTGAATGCATACAATTTATGCAGCAAAAATCTTGCATGCAGTAATAAAAATTCAACAATGCACCATGCACCAATCGTGTTTTACTTCTTATTTATTATTTTTCCTTTCTACTTTTGAATCATTTTAAAATTTATTCAGGTATTTTGTATTTTAAACAAAATTTTTACATAGGTTATGATGACATTATAATGAAAGTTATTCATATATAAGTATATTTTAAGAATATGAAGATTATATACACTCAGAAAATTTTCTGATTAAATAATATTTTATAAAATTTGAGCCTTTGAGCTTAAATGCGTTTTGGCGGCACAAAACTTCACTGAGAGCAAAATATATTATGATTGTTTCTAATTAAAAATAATTTTTATTATTAATAAAAAAAATTTTTCGCGATGGTGGTGTGACGACAATATTGCAATGAATTCAGAAGAAAATGAATTTCAAGAAGAAAGGAGGGAAAACAGGACCTGTAATTTAATTTTCCAACGTTTTACTGAGAACTCAATTATCAGACATGCACAATTGAGCTCAATTATTGTCATATGCGATTGGTTACCGAGATTTTGTGCAGATTTTTCCAGAAGGAAGAGGAGAGATTTTCTAGAAGAAGTTCTAGAGGGTAGTTGTTCTCTAATGCTCTTTGTGCTATAGGATGTGGACTTGAATGGATCATATTGCTTTGTGCGGATGGCTTTTCTGAATGAGTAAGTTTAGTTTGATGGTATGCAGTAACCCGGTCAGTATTTATCTACCTATCTAGTACAAAATTAAAAAGAAAGTGACTATATACTTGTTATTACCAAAAATTTTTTGTTAACTACGATTAAGACGATTCCTATTTTTTGTTTTTCATTTCATATTCTTTTTGTTTTTAAGGATAATAGCTTTAAAATCAGATTTTATTTATGTTTTAAGGAAATATCTACAATTTTTTTTAAAAAATTATCTTTAATAAATTTGTGAAAACATGACATACTAAAAAGAATGGGATTTTTTTTTTAAATAAAAATTGCAATTATTGCACCAAAGAAATACAAGAATTCATCTACATAATATTTATGCCCATGCCCATATAAAAGGAGCACTTATTTATGCATGTACAATAATAAGAATAAAAACCCATATAATCCTGAACTGGCATTATTACTCAAAATTCAGTTTATCATTTCAAAAGACAATTTTATAATTAAAACTTCTCTTATTGTTTCTCAAGTTGAAAAAAAAAAAATTCAAACATAATAAATTTAAAATTCATTAAATTTATGGAATTAAATTAAAAATTGTATACATTACCCTAGTGAACTAGGGTAATAAATAAAATATGTCATATGATATTAATAATTTTAAAAATTTCATTCACAATAATCATTATAATTATAATTAAAGAAAATTCGAGTAAATTCAAAAATTTTATGATGAAAACTGATTGTGATAAGCAGTTCATTAAAAAAAAAAAAAGAAAATTTATGATGAGCCTTGAATACAAGGTTTTTAAATTTCATCACATCTTATAAAATTTTGATTTTAAATACAAGATTATTTAAAATTAAATATAAAATTATTATCCATATTTTGTGAATGGAAATTTAAAAATTTTCGAGGAGTTGTATCTTTCGAAGTGCCTATGGGAATTGGGGAGAACTGTTGATGATGAAATTTAGTTCATCTTATTGCGTCGTTGCCGTGGAAAGGGTTTTAGGAAATCCAATTCATTCAACCTCTCCCCTTCCGCGGATTGTTAGTGTCTGTCGTTTCGGACAGATCAAGTGTTCTGCTTGAGTAGGAATTGAATCTTTACTGGAAAACTATCGAAAGATTATCATGCTAAATTGTTTTCAATATTTTACTAAAAGAAATTCTATTTAAAATTCCATGATACAATATTGAAATCGGATTTGTACCGTGCTGTACATTTTCAAACTGTTCTGTACAAACTAGGAAAATTGTTCACTCTGTTAAGTGTATATTCTACCAGAACAATGTGAAGACTTCCATATACATTTTGTATGATTATTCTACTCTGGTTGGCAAAAGATATGAGTGCGGGACTTTCTTTATATTGAGAAACTCCTTCCTAAGTGTTACGATTCCTTGTGGGATATTTCCGGATATATTCAACAATTTTGATATTAAAATTATTATTTACAATAATTGTGATTAATTTATTGGGTCGTTATTATTCCATTAAATATTAAATTTCCCAAATACTAAAAATATTTTCTATATTTTAGACGCGATTACCTTATGCGAGCTCTTATAATCAGCAATTAGAAAAAGGTAAATTTTTTATAATTTTCCATTACAATAAATTATTTTTTTACAAAAAATTCAAAATTACTCATAATTATGACAATTGCAACAATTTGTATGAAAAACACCTTTACAATTTTGCATTAATCCGGTAATCCAAAAAAAAATTTTTTCATTTGAAAATTCTTTACCAATCATGTAAATTAAAAAATTCAGACATTTTTCTTTTTTAATGTTCTTTTCCTATTTTGTAATCAAAGTTAAATTTTGAATTAATTCTATGACTTTTTTATGAGCATTGTATTATTATTGTTATTATCTTGCATTCTGATTCTAAATAAAGTTATAAATACTTTAAGGATATCCGAAATTCTACAATTCATTATTATTTTAATATTATTTTATTTGAATAAGAGAGGAAATGTCTTTTACAATTTACTGTCTCCCGGAAGACATATAAAAATTTTTTTTTTTTTAATATAAAATTCTTCATACTATTTACTTTATGTATTATTATTTAAAATGCATTTTATTGTGGATATTGTGAATTATTGTGAATTGTTATATTATTTGTATAGAATAGTTAAAGAAAAAAGTTGGGTCAAACCAATGGTTTGTATTGTAGCACTTTTCCCTTCAACAAGTGAAAATTCTGCTTTTAAATACAGTCTGTATATATCCACCACACTATTAAAATTATTTTCATTCATAAACGAAACTATTTCTAGGATTGCATATATTTAGGATGATGCATATATGCAGTCTTTGAAATAAAGCAAAAATTAATATAAAGTGGCGTTAACATAATGCTCGATTTTAAGATTTAATTGTGTGAGTTAAGAAAAATAATTATATTTTTTAATGTCATAGAATTTACCGTTAGCTTTTTTCGTTAACAGAAATTTGAAAAAGCTTGCGATTTCGGAAATATAAGGTGTCAAAAATTCAAATTTTACAAATATCAAGAGGCGTTAACTTGAGAGGAGGTGGAGATGGAAAAAAATTTTCTTCTAACAAAATGAACTATTTGTTAATTTCTAAAAGCCCCTAAAATTTCAAGCTTCTACAGGCTGGGGTTTAGAAGATGAAATTTGAAAAAAAAAGACTTTGGATAACGGTAAATTTGAACGGCCATTTTGTTTTTCTAAAGTTTAACTATAGTATGCCACGGTAGGGGAAGCACGCCGCTGCCTTTCTGCGTTTGCAAAATTTCAAAAATGCTTATGGTTTCATTGCAACAAATAGTTAAAAAAGACCATTTTTAGGGTTTTGGGGGGGTATAACTTCAAGAGGGTGGGAGATAGGTAAAAATTTTGTTCTACGGAAATAAGTTTCTAGTGAAGATCTATGTACATACAAAATTTCAGCTTTCTATCTTCAAGGGTGTAGAAGTTTTGTAAACAGACACACGGACAGACGGACGGACGGACGGACAGAGTTAAACTAATAAGCACTTTTTTACAAAAAATTTTTGGAAATCTGCTAAAAAATACAAGAGAATAGTTTCTTACTAAAGTGTTTCAATGTCAAAATGTAAAATTATTTTCATTTTTACCATTATTGCTATTTTATTATGTATATATATATATGGGTAATATGAATGTATATAAGGATTCAAAATATCATTGTCATCTGCAAAATGAATTTTTTCATTAAAAAAACAAATATAAATAGGTTTTGTATATTATATAATACTTAAAGAATAATTTATAAGGAATGCTTATTGCATTTATTCGAAATATGTAAGAAGGTAATAATATTGAAAAGGTATCACAAAATTCTTAATACAAAAAGACTTCCTTATATTTATGAAATTCGTATATAATTCAAAAGTATTATAAAAAATTTTTTAAATATTAATAAAAATATGAGAATTAAAATAAATTACACCCACAGTTTCTATTAAATGAAATTATAAATGAAATTATAAGTGGTTATTTTGTTGATTATTCTTGGAATGCTCTCCTGTTTTAAGTGGGTAAAGGTTTTACCTAAGATAATATTTATATTATAATCCAAAGCTACAAATTATTCAAAAATAAATTAATCTTTTTTAAAATTTAAATGAAAATCAAATTTTGTGAAAAAAATTTTATTAAAAATATTTATTTTCGAATCATATAGGCTTCCTAAATTCAATAAAGACTCTATTATTAAAATATTATGATCAATGTGAGTATTAAATGCTATACGGTGGCAAAACTATTGAACTCTAATATTAAAAATCATTAAAAATCATTAAAAAATCATGCATATAGTTCAAGCAAAATCACATTGTCTCTTCAGTTATCAATGGGGTTTAAAATAAAATCAGAGCTGCATATTGGAAGATGATCTCAAAGAAAATATTCTATAGCTTAATATCAAAATAAAAATTTAATAGTTACCATCGCAAAACGGTAAATATAAGAAATTCCGAATTTTTGTCAAATTATTTGTAATTATAGAAAATTGTATTCAATTAAAAATTTAGTCCTATAATTTAACCAATTTTATGAATTTTAATCAAATTTTTAAAATATTTTATAAAATTTATGTATGTTTAGTATGAGAATATCCTGAAATTGGTTTGATCAAACCCAACTCTGATATTATACCGTATTTAAAAAAAATATCCTGGTTATGATTTTTTTTTTTTTTGTATAACATTCATTTCTTAAAAATTACATTCAATTACATTTTAATTATCATAAATTTTTTCTTTTCTTATTTACTATGTACGATTTTCAACAGATTTTAAGGAATCCTCATCACATACATTAAAAATATAATTTAATATTTAAATAATACATAATAATTACATTTTAGGGAAAAGATTACAAGAAAAAACGAAAATAAGGAACAGAAATATGTTTTTTCTTTCTTTCAAGGCAATCCAATTGAGGAAAGGAAAAAAAAATCCTTATATAGTTACTTAAAATATGCCTGTATTGTATACGTACACCCAAACTTATGCATTAATGAGTATGCTATAGTCTTTCATTTTTAATTAATATCATTACAATTTTTTCTTTCTTTCTTTTTTAAATGGTAAAAATCTTCAATAGTAATGAATCCTCTTATAAAATATCCTTTTGTATTGAAAATTATACATATGAAATTTATTTCTTTTTTTCCTATATGTACTTGTACGTATATTTTTGATTTTGGTATATTCAAAAGGATAAAAATAAAATTTCAGCATATTTTACTTATTATTTATTTTGTTATTTAAGTATACATACACAGGCTTATATTTTGTATGTAATTATAATAAAAATATTTGAATGGTTACAAGAAAAAACTTCCTAAATTTATAATTTTTTAATTTTTTGTAAATTGTTTCAAATTAAAATTTTCTATTGAATTGATCAGTTTAATTGATCAATTATCTACATATCTAGACAAACACAATATCATAAGCAATAGACAATATGGAAAAAATCAAATACAACAAGTGCAATATTTTAATATAATGTCTTACACTGAAAAGGAATTAGAAGTAGACCGAAAAATTTTACTTAAAATTCTAAGCAATATTGAAAATCTTGTCAATTACGGATAGGTATAGGGCAGCTCACTTGGATCTTCCCTGCCCTTCATTTGCGTCAATGAAATATCCAGTATGATCTTAGTATACTATAGTTTTAATCTGACTTTAAATTTATATGACATTCAAGACAAAATTAACACGGACAACACATAAATTCTAAAAAAAAATAAATGATTACATAAGCTGGCGATTAATATGATAAAAACAAAATATTTATTATTAAAAACCCAATTTAAATAAAAATTGTAGATGTAAGATTCAACAATGTTAAAATTGTAATTGTTAACCGTACTACAAATACTTAGATCTTAATATTGACCAAAATTTGAATTGGAATTATTGTGTTATTGAAATTGCTACAAAATACAGAAAAATAGCGCGGGATTATCAATTTTATTCTCAATAATACAAAAAAAATCTATTTATTACAGTTTATTTAATTCCAATATAACACATATAAACTAGAGAACAGAATAAGCTCGCCACATTTATATAAAGAATTTAATATAAAAACAATATACAACAAAAATTGAAAATTATGCAAGCTAATCATATGCACAAAATTCTAATTGAATTATTAATTTCAAAATTGTATACAAGAAACTGAAACGCATAGCCACAATACCAGACACACTTCAAAAATTATAAAAATCAAAGCAGGATTAAGTAATGTTTATAACAAGGCAATAAGTAAGTTCAATAAAATACGAATATGGCTTCTTAATGCAAGCGTTTTAGTTTTCAAGAAAAACTTAGATAATATTTTGAAATAACAATAAGTTATCGAGAAATATTACACTTAATATCAAATATGACTTTGAACTCATTTTAAACTTATCTAATTCACTAGCAAGAAATTTTATTACTTTTACTTAATAAATTATCCCTTGATACCATAGATTTTATATTATGATTTTTGGTTGACTGATATTATATGAAATTAAATATTGTGTAAATAAAAATAATATTTCATAATATCAAACTCAAAATGTAATTCCATCCCTTCCCCCCTTCTATCCAATTCACTCTATAAGAATATCTTCTTAGTGCCAGTTAATGTAGTTAATATATCCTATTGATATACAAATATCTATATGTATATTATATAATACACTTTATAAACTATATAAAATTTCCATTAAAATAAAATTGATTATGACAAGAAGAATATTTTATCCACATACACACTCATACATATACGAACAATCATAATAATATTATATCATTATAATTTTATACACATATTATACACATACAAATTATATTTATAAATAAAGTTGGGTCAAACCAATGGTTTGTATTATAGCACTTTTCCCTTCAACAAGGGAAAATTCTGCTTTTAAATACAGTCTATGTATACCTATCATACTATTAAAATTATTTTCATTCATATACAAAACTATTGCTAGGATTGCATATATTTAGGATGACGCATATATGCAGTCTTTGAAATAAAGCAAAAATTAATATAAAAAGGGGTTAACATAATGCTCGATTTTAAAGGCTAATTGTATGAGATAAGAAAAATAATTATATTTTTTAATTTCATGGAATTTACCGTTAGAAATTTGTGTTTATAGTAATTTGAAAAAGCTTGCGGTTTCGGAGATATAAGGTGTCAAAAATTCAAATTTTACAAATTTCAAGAGGCGATAACTTGTGAGGGGGTGGAGATGGAAAAAAATTTTCTTCTAATGAAATGAACTATTTATTAATGTCTAAAAGCCCCTAAAATTTCAAGCTTCTACAGGCTGGGTTCTAGAAGAAAAACGACATCAAAAATTTGGAAAAAAAGGACTTTAGATAACGGTAAATTAGAACGGCCATTTTGTTTTTCTAAAGTTTAACTATAGTATACCGCGATAGGGGAAGCAAGCCATTGCCTTTCTGCGTTTGCAAAATTTCAAAAATGCTTATGGTTTCATTGCAACAAATAGTTAAAATAGGCCATTTTTAGTGCTTTGGGGGGGTATAACTTCTAGAGGGGGGGAGATAGGTAAAAATTTTGTTCTACGAAAATAAGTTTCTAGTAAAGATCTATGTACGTATTAAATTTCAGCTTTCTATCTTTAAGAATGTAGAAGTTTTGTAAACAGACACACGGACAGACGGACGGACGGACGGACGGACGGACGGACGGACGGACGGACGGACGGACGGACGGACGGACGGACGGACGGACGGACGGACGGACAGAGTGAAACTAATAAGCACTTTTTTTCAAAAAATTTTTGGAAAAGTGCTAAAAAATACATATTGTAAATAAAAGAGAAAAATTTTCAATCAATTTCGAGAGAAAATCAAAAATAAAATAATAAAAATAGAAAAAATTTTTTTGCAAATGAATAAAAATATTGAGAAACTATATGTGTAATCGAGACTTACCAATTTCCAAAAAAAAAAAAAGAAAATCTTTCAGCATTCTAATGAATTATTAAATCGAACCCTTTTTTAGTTTTTTAGCACTTTTCCAAAAAAATTTTGAAAAAAAGTGCTTATTAGTTTCACTCTGTCCGTCCGTTCGTCCGTCCGTGTGTCTGTTTACAAAACTTCTACACCCTTGAAGATAGAAAGCTGAAATTTTGTATGTACATAGATTTTTACTAGTAACTTATTTCCGTAGAACAAAATTTTTACCTATCTCCCCCCCTCTAGAAGTTATACCCCCCCAAAACCTTAAAAATGGCCATTTTTAACTATTTGTTGCAATGAAACCATAAGCATTTTTGAAATTTTGCAAACGCATAAAGACAGCGGCTTGCTTCCCCTAGCGCGATATACTATAGTTAAACTTTAGAAAAACAAAATGGCCGTTCAAATTTACCGTTATCCAAAGTCTTTTTTTTCCAAATTTTTGATTTCGTTTTTCTTCTAGACCCCAGCCTGTAGAAGCTTGAAATTTTAGGGGCTTGTACACATTAACAAATAGTTTATTTCGTTAGAAGAAAATTTTTTTCCATCTCCACCCCCTCTCAAGTTATCGCCTCTTGAAATTTGTAAAATTTGAATTTTTGGCGCCTTATATTTCCAAAACCGCAAACGTTTTCAAATTTCTATAAACATAAAATGCATCATCCTAAATATATGTAATCCTAGAAATAGTTAAATATGAATGAAAATAATTTTAATAGTGTGATAGGTATACATAGACTGTATTTAAAGGCAGAATTTTCACTTGCTGAAGGGAAAAGTGCTACAATACAAACCATTGGTTTGACCCAACTTTATTTATTATTATGTTCCCAGTTTTAGATGAATCTATTATTGTATCTGAATGCTTGTGTGATGAAAAGAATTCCATATATTGATGTTCAGCATGTGAAGACTACATTATTATTATTAATATAAATTATATTAAGATTTCTGTCCATATTTGATCTGAATCTTGAAAAAGAAAAGAAATTTGCATTTTAATCTTATATGAATAATTTTTTTTTTTTTTGTAAAAATTTATGTGGTAAGCATTTTGAGATTTTGATGGTAGCTGTATGGGGAGCACAATGTCATATGTAAGCAAAAAATTTAATTAACTTGGAAACAAAAAAAAAATTTTTTAATTATAAAAATTTTTGTTCACATTTTTGTGGTTAATTTTAAAAATTCTTTTTCCAATAAATGAACACAAAGAGCGAGGAATAACAAAACGATTTCGTTCAAAGGAAAATAGTCGTAAATTTTATTGTAAAATTTATTTTAGTCTTTAATGCGAAAATTTTTGTAAAATCAAGCAATTAGTGAGCCAACAAAATAGTCTAAGATTGAATTCACATTTACAATTCTAACGAAAATCTACAATGGCAGCACGTTTTTGTATTTTTTTGCAAAACCAATTTATTTTTTTTAATTGCTAGAAGAGCAAAATTTCCTCTGTCAAATCGACGGTATATAAAATTTTTGTTTGTGCTTTTATATTCATAATTTCAATTAGTAGAGAACTTATTATTGAAATTCAATATAGGGTAACATAATATTTGTTGGCAACGCTGTTTTATTAGATCTATTGCAGTGCAATTTATTTAATTAATAATATCTGTCGCAGTCAGAACTGCAAAGCCGAATTCATAATTTTTCCCCCCAAATTTTTCGAAATTTTAATTGTTACTAGTAAATTACATAAATTTATAATCAAGAAGATGACTGTATCATATTTTGGAAACTATAAAATCTGGAATATTCAAAATATTAATATAAAGAATTCAATTGATATAAGGAACACTATTCTAATATAATTGTAGATTGTAGATTCTAAGGGAACTGAGTGGGGACAGGAGCATCCCCCAAGCCACCGCAGCCATTTTTGACTTATTGTAGCCACCCCACTCTCCCGTCTATAATATCCCCGTCCCAATCACAAAGCCGGAGATATCCCTAAGGGAGTTGGACAATAGTTCCCGAACACTTAGGGACCCATGTCCAAGACAATTGCGGCGCCGAACAGCCAGTGCCGGACAGTCGCAGAGAATGTGCACGGCGGTCTCATCGCCACCCCCACAAAATCTGCAGAGGGGGGAGCCCGACTTCCCCAGCCTGTGCAGGTGGTATTTCACCGGGCAGTGCCCCGTGAAGAAATTCGCAATAGTGCGAACCCGGCTCCTGCTCATCCCCAGCAACTCCGCAGCGAATCCGCCGGAGCACGCCGGAACAAACACCTTCGCATGACGGCACCCTTTCGTGTCCCGCCAGTGACGACTGCATTCCGCCGCGAGTAGGCAGGCAAGCCTGGCCCCCACGGCGGAAGAAGGCAGACCACAGAAAGGCAGCGGCTGCACAAAGGCAGCCAAAGATCCCCTCCGCGCCAACTCATCGGCAACTTCGTTGCCCGCACGGCCACTATGGCCCGGCACCCAAATGAGCATCACTCTGTTTTCCGATGCCAATTCCATAAGTGCAGCAAGGCAGCTCCAGACCAGCTTGGATGTAACCTGAGCTGAACGGAGCGCCAGCAGTGCAGCCCTGCTGTCTGAGAACACATAGATGGTGCGGTTTCTATACCCCCTTTCCAAATTGATTCTCAGACAGATCTCTATTGCATGTATTTCGGCCTGGAACACTGTGCAATACGGGTCAAGGGTTGCATATACACGCGTGTCCGGGCGGACACCGTATACGCCCGAGCCCACACCCGACTCCGTTTTGGATCCGTCCGCATACCACACGCTCGAACCCGACCTAAGTACCGGACCACCCCGATCCCACGTCCATCGATCAGGAAACAGAACCCTGTACTTGTGGTCGAAGTTGTACCGCGGCAGACAGGTATCTGAAATGGTTATCCTTAGAATCGGATCGCCCTCAATGAAGTCTCTGTGAGTTCTGTGGGCCAACTTTAGCCCTGCCCCGTCCCCGCCAGAGAGAAGTCGGTAAGTCACCAGCCGAGCTTCCTTCAATATATGGAGGTGCAGTGGCGGCAATCCGATCATCACCTCCAATGCAGCGGTGGGAGCCGTCCGCATCGCCCCGGTCACTCCCAGGCAGGCCAGCCTCTGTAGCTTTTCCAGCTTGGCCCGCACACCCGCCTGCTGAGCTTTACGGCACCATACAATCGACGCATAGGTGACGATGGGCCTAGCAAGGGCCGTATATAGCCACAGTGCTATTCTGGGACTAATTCCCCAGGTCCCCCCGATGAAGCTCCTACACGTCCACAAGGCCGCCGTAGCTCTCCCGATAACTCTATCGATATGGGTATTCCAAGAGAGACGATCATCCAGGGTTACCCCCAGATACTTCACCTCCCTCGAGTAACTAATACGTTCACCAAACAGAATTGGGCTCGTTAATCTGTCCCTGCTTCTGCGTCTGGTGAAGGCGACCAAAGTGCTCTTGCTTGGATTTATATTTAACTCAACGCCTTTGCACCACCTTTCCACAACACGTAAATTTTGCTGTAGAAGATCAGAAATAGTGCTCTCAAATTTTCCCCGCACGACGAAGGCCACATCGTCAGCGTATCCCCAGACACGCGCCCCGGAGCCCCTGAGAGCAGCTATTAGATCATCCACTACAATGGACCACAGGAGGGGCGAAAGAACCCCGCCCTGCGGACATCCTTTTGCAGCGGAGATGAACACTATTCTAATATAATCTATAATAAAAATTCGATTGTACTTATATATAAGTTCTTTCCGGTATTCTTCCCGAATTTTACAACTGCGAATATTTCTATATAACAACAACTTAGAGAACACTTATTTTTACCAATTGAATGCATCACAATTATCTTAAGTGACCTTTATTACCATCGGCCTAATAAATCTTTTTACACTATTAATTCTTTTATATACATATATATGCAATATATATATATATTTTTCATTTATTATTTATTTATAAAAAGTTCAATGAATTTCTTTCCATTTTTCTTTCCTCTTTTAGAAAACTTTCATGTTCTTTTTCTTTTACTTGTTTTTATGATTAATTTTTTATTTTATTCTTTAATATTATATATAAGATCCATCTGCATATAATGTATATATTGACCAAGTTCTTATTTGTAATCCTCTGTTGTCCATTTAGAAAAAAATCCTTACAAGAGAAAAATTCCATATTTATACTTGCATCTATAGATAATATAAAAATAATCTGGCAACTGAAACAGAAACGAAATGAACTGATCTGAATTAAAATGAATAATAATATTTCTAATATTAATATAGATATACGTAGAATAAATAATATATAGAGAATAATATAGATAGATAAATGAATAGAATACAAAAGATTTTTGCTGCTATAGTCTATTGTAACAATATTCTTAGAAAATTATCAACAGTTTTTAAGAATTAAAGCCAGAAATTTCTTTGGTATTTTATTTAGAGAAAAAATATTATAGTACACGGACAAAACAAATTTTGGATTGAATTCTCTTGTATTGCTATTGAAAGTGTTAAAATACCGAATAAATAAATGAAAAACGCTTCGTAACAATAGAAAGCAAGAAAAAAGAAAAAAAATTATTAATTTTTATTTTCTTCGGAAATTTTATTTTAGAATTCTATGGTGTATATAGGACCTTATATGTGAATAATATATAGATCCTCCATTTTTTAAAAAAATTAAAATGTTCTTCTATATATAAATTTTGGAGAAAAATTGTGTTATATATTATAAATGTATGTTAAATAATAAATAGATGCTAGATATAGGCACCATATATTATTATAAAAAATTTCATTTGTGAGAAAATTAATTTTTGTGTACAACATTTGAACTATGTTTTTGGTCTATACACAGAAATTATTATTGTCAAAGTTCATGAAAATTATTATTTTTCAAGAACTGCTATATTCCATGTAATTTCCGTTAAAAATTTATGGGTACCAATTTAATACAAGATTTAATATTTTAAAAATTTCCTGTGTAAATGAAATTTTTATAGTAATAAACGCAAGCATATATAACGTTCTTATACAGCCTTCAGCTGTACAAGAGTTGTTTATGTAGAAATATGATTTTTAAGGATTAGGTTACTTTGATATCTCGATATATACCAAAAATATTTAAAAAATTTTTAAATTTTCTAGAATTATTAAGGTTTTTTTTTGAATTAATTAAATGGAATGCTTGAATAATCTAGAATAAGTTGTCCATTTCAAATATTATCAAATTTAAATGATGGTTTATATGTAATTAAAGCAAGACTGTTCTTCAATTCTCTAATCATATATGTAGTCTTCCAGATTTTTACTTCTCGAATAATAAAGAAATTTTCATTAAAAATCATCTCAAATAATATTCTGAATTTATGATTTTATGGCCATCATTTGTACAAACAAATTTCCTCAAACAATATTTTTCCTCATTATACAAGTATGCAATTTATTATTTACATATTTATGTATACAATAAAATATATTTACAATTAAATAAAGATATTTTATACCAATTAAAATTCAAGATTATTAGAAATTAAATTTTAATTCTTAAAATCTTTAAAATGTTGATATGCTGATGAAATTTTCAATTATGGTTTACGCAAAAGCAACAAGTTTTTACACAAAAATTTCCATAAATATTTTCCGCATTGTATATACATATATTATGTATAAACAAAAATATATTTTTAAAATTTCATTCAGAAAATATTTTCAATTAATTTTTAATTTTAGAATTCATAAACCACGACCCAATAAAAAAAAAAACACTAATACAATAATTAACCAATTCGTAATTCAAACTAAAATTGTGTATTGAAAAATGACATTGTTAAAAAATTTGATTAAATACATTCAAAGAATAGAATTACATTTAGATTGATTTCAATGACTTTTTTGTTTTTGTGAAAACCAAAAGAAAAACAAAAAATAATTTAAAATTAAATAGAAAAATAATTACTTTTATAATTTTCATCCAAAATAAATCAATGATTTTTTAATTCAATTTTTTTGAATATTTGAACTTTTTATTCACGGAAATAAAAATACTATATTCAGGGCCGGTTCTAAATTATTCGTCGCCCTATGCGGTTTTCAAAAAAAGTCTCCTCCCGCTTTCAAAGCAATGAACAATATGTAATAAATATTGAACATTGCACATATTAATTGCTTCCATATTTCCAGAGGCTCATTGCATACGCAATACAATACGGCTTACTTCGAAAAAATGGTAGATCCGGCGCTGTCTATATTTGCATGTGTATTGAAATTGCTGGATATTATTATATATACACATATATACACATATATAAATACAAATAAATAATGTAAATATTTTTTTTTATTCTTAATTAATTACGAATAGATTGCAATGGAGTCAGAAATTATTTTCCTAAAATGTATTTTAAATTAATTTCAAAATAAATTTATAATTAAAAATATTTTTTGAATTAAATTTCATTTTTAGAAAGAGACAGATAGCTAAAGCTATTATTTAAAAATTTTAGTTTTTATTAGACCTTATTTTTTCGTTATATTTAATTCGTTCGTATCAAAACGTTGTTCGTCAAAAAGAAAAAGAAATGTTAAAATATTAAAGAAGAATGCAATAATGATAAAAATTTAATTAGAATTTTTTTATTAAAAATTTTTATAAAAAATGAGATCTGGTGTAATCAAAGATAACATAATTTAGGATTTTAATTTTTCTTTTTTGAGTTTCAGACGAAAAAAGGACACAATTTGCAAAATTCAATAATTGAAAAAATTGCATACTTTTAGGGGCTGCAGAGTAATTCATATTAAATACTAGGAAACTTTAAAATAATTACGAAGAAAATATTCCTCATCACAACTAAAATATATTGTATATATGAAGGAGCTGAAGTGTGTAATTACAACACTGGAATACATCTGATTTAAGAACAAGAAGAGATAACCTCAACATATGCAGTGAATAAGCAACTCCCAAACTAGTACTATTTGTACCTAATACAAATTTCTATTTAGTACTCTTACCATCACACATTTAAAATCAAAATCACCTTCTATAGAATCACCCAGAAACAACATTGGAAAACAAAACATTTTTTATTCTGAAATAAAAGAAAATTGATATCTTAAAGGCATACAGAGCAACCCTTTTTTTTTCAACCCTCATGTGTTTCTTTTTAATATAACATTTATTTTTATATTATTTACAAATTTGAATGCCTTTCTAATAAGAAATTTGTATTAAATATGATAGAAACGTATTACTTACCAAGCCTATACAACATGTACTTCTGCACACAGATACGAACACATACAAAATATGCATATGTGAACAAATAAAACTCGTATTAAATTCTCTATATGAAAATAAGGAGAAAAAAAAAAACAAATCTCATATATTAAATTTCAAGTTGAATTGTTGAACCCTTTCTTTTTTTTGTTTTATTACTGGGCCAACTTTTCTTTTACATAGAAGTATTGGATGTCTTGTAAGGATCTTCTTGCTTAATTTTTTTGTCATTGATATTGGGGTATTATATTTTTGCCTTTAGTCAAAAACAAAAAAAAACGAAAAATTCAAAATTCTAAGAGCAAAACAAGGACACAAGTGTGAAGGAAAATGAAGAAGGACATGGAAAATAAATTTTAAAAAAATATCTTAAAAAAATCTTTACATTAAAGTGTAAAGAAAAAATAAAAAACAAAAAAATGTAAATAAGGATACCCTTAGTTTTCTTTCCTCTATTTGGGTTTTTGGTATCTTCCATATTTGTATCAATATTTCTATACTTTTAATATATGCTTGTTCAGTACATTATGAAAATTTTCCCAACATTATATTCGATCTAATTTAACAAAATTTGGGGTTATTTTAGAGTTGAAATTTATAGTTGGTAGTGCGTCCGAGTAGAATGCAATAAGACACTGATTTGAAGAAAATTGTTTTCTTTAATTTTGCTGCCATAATTTGACTCCATCATCCACCTATTAAATAGTTGTAATACGGAATTTTCTCCGCATATTAGAAACATTATTCTGAATGGTTTCTTCACACCGTATGTTCATATGCTTGTTTCATATTTCAATACACTTTAAAATTTTGTAAACAATGTAAACAATATTACTTGTTATGAAAAATCTTAAATGAATTGACCGGCATATCATATATATTACAAGTAAGACAAAATGTGGTCCGTGCAGCTCAGTTGTGTTTTAACATTTTGCAATTTCTATCTTCAATAATTTATTTTCAATACTATTATCCATTTTCACGCTCTTACCATGCCCAACACATCTAAAACCGATATTGATTTTTCGTACTCGCAAAATTGGTTATCACTCTAAAATTTCATTATTTATTACAATATTTTTACACTATACAGTATTAATGTAGCCGCAAAACAATTATCGCATATTTCTCAATTAATTATTCCTTGTTAGTCCTTCCTTATATTTTTGATATATCGAGCATTTCAAAAGATAAAAAACCCATCAATTTTTGGAATAAATTCATAAGCAAACAAATATTCTTTGTATTCATATCCTTGTGTTGAATAAAACAATGAAAGAGAAATTTATTAACGATTGAGACTAGGATATCAATTGAAAATTATCCTTTATACATTTTGTTTGTTTATTTATAGGGAAACCTCTTCACACATCTCATATACATACACAAAAATTTTTTCTATTTAAGAATAATCACTTTGATTTGGTAAAATATATTAGAATTTCATCAATATTTTCTACTTTTAGTTGGTGAATTTTCATTTTGAATTGAATAATGAATGAAGAGAAAATAACAAGGAGTTTATATGATATGAAAATGACCTCGGACATGAGACATTATGTGGCTCGTCTTAAGCAAAAGTTTTTAGTTCTATTGTTAAAATTTTCCAAATTTATTCTGAATTGAAAATTGTAGTTAATTTTTTTAAAATGAAATATTACCACATTTTACTCTATCTGAAATTTTATCCAATATATTCAAAAGAAAATTCAAAAACTTAAATATAAAAAGTCTAAGAATATAGAAAAGTCCTGTAGCTCCAAATATTTCCTTTTTGATTTTTAATACTTTCACTTTAAATTCTCTCCATTTATTCACGTATTCTATTTCTTTTTTCATATTAAATTTTTGTTCTTATTTGAATATTATTCTTATATGGTCTTGATATGCCCAGATTACGTGACCATTTCAACACAATGAAAAGATTCTTGTTCAATACAAAATCTCGCATCTATATAATATAATAATAATTTTGATAAGTGTGTGTAGTGTGTGAGTAGTAGGCATAAATTAAAAAGAAAAGAAGGCAATGTTTATTTTGGGTATTTTTACTAATATGAAAATAATTTTACATATATTTTGAAAATTTTTTCACAAAAGACACTAACAATAATTGATGCTTAAAAAAAAAAAGTAATTTCTAAAATATCAAAAGAATGTCTACACATATAGGCAAAGAAAGATTTTAAAATCGTCATATTATTGTGCCCACACAAACACAAAATCATTATAGTTTAAGTAAACTGAAAGTGGAACGTGTAAGTATAAAATAAATAAAAACAGAAAAAATATTTAAATTTTCTAATATTCTGTTAGTTATACAATTTTTTTTTAAAGTTATTATAAAAAATATCCTTTTTGAGTGAAATTTTCTTATGTAAATAACATTTTTAGTTCACATGTATAATAATTTCATTTCTGGAAATTTTGATGTACGGACAGAATAGGATCCGAATTGCTTGTATTTTCTAAATTGTTTTACAAATTTTCAAATATAAAGAGCTAGTCAATAACCTGCTACAGTTAACATACATGGAAAAATGAAAGAATTGGCTATAAATAAGTGTCCAGATCCTATTTAGTTAATACTTTGGCTGTTTGTAACGCAGTATTAATAATTCCATAAAATATAAACAGTTGGAAATAAATTTTCTTGCCATATTTGACCAATTTTTTGATTTCACTTGCGATATCAATATTACAGTCCTTCTTGAAAAACTTTATATTAGAATTTTTAAATTTCACATGTCCAGTTTTCAACCCCATTGAGAAAAATAAAAGAAATTTCCTTCAACAAGATTCCAATTGATCAGTCTGCATGTTTTTTCTGCAATTTTATATATGAGCCGTTTCCAAAGCAATTCTTCCTAGACTTTCTTTCTGAATGTGATACATTAATAGCCTTTAGAAGTATATTGGGTTTTAACAATTGAAATTGTTGCCCACCTTATAATATAGAGGAAAGTTAATGAAAATATAAATGGCGCATACCGACTCCGGATAAGGAGTCACTCATTTCTTAATAAATGGTGCAACGGTTGGCTTTCATTTTATAATTGGTTCAAATATTGGTTGGCTTTCATTTTATAATTGGTTCAAGAATAGTCAGCCACTTCGATAATATGCTGTCCATAATGTGTTTGTGTGATTTTCTTTCCTCTTTCCTCATTTTTTTTTTTTTTACTTTATATACGTATGATTCGTATTTCATTTCCTTTTTTATATCTATACGCATATATGCATGTCTATTATGTATGGAATATGAACTTAGAACTAAAAATATGCTTTTAAGACGGATGGATGGATGCGAAATGAAACCGGAAACAGTTAAACAATTGGAAAAAAAGGCAAATGGATTTATTTTTTCTTTTTCTTTTTTGACATTTTTTGTTATTTTGCTCCCTATATATATGTGTATCAAAAAAAGGAGAAATAAACTTGAGAGACCTTAAGTGAGTATATGTTTAAATAAAAGGATTTCCGTTTTGTCACAATAGTTTTACATGAATACGATTATGAAATATCCGTTAAGTGAAAAAGAATTTTCCTTTTATATTTGATTATTTTTTTTTTTTTCTTCTTCTTTTATTTCTGTTTTTTCGTGTAGTTCTATAATATTTCGGTATGATATTTGATTTTTTTTTCTAAAATGGAAAATTTTAAGGATCTCAATTTGTATATGTACATATTTTGTTATACAGTCGTATAAGGAAAAACTTGAATGGAAAAAAAAATTCTTTTAGTAGGTAAATTTTTGAATTTTCTTTGTTGTTTTTTTCTATTTTGTTGGAAAAAGGTTCCTTTTTAATTCTTTAAGTTCTACAATATAAATTTTTATTAAAGGTGTCTTATTTTATTACAGCTGTATAAATATTTTTTAAACTGATTTTAAACTATGTAATGATTGTTGTTAAAGGAGCAAATATTAATAGAAAGGATCTTTTCCTTTAATTATATTTTAATGGATGTTGAAATTTGTTTTTAAAAAATATCCTTAAACTTTTAAGTTATTTTGAAAATTTTAAAAATAAAATCATAAATTTTTATTTGTGTGAATATTTTGTGCTATTTTCGAAGATAAAAATAATATTGCATACTTTTAGGGATTTTTTTTTTTTTAGAAAAAAATTTGCAATATTTTTGAGGCAACAATTAATAAATTGAGAAGAAAATTGGGTTATAATGAATTTTTATCATGAAAATATTTAAAAATTGCTAAAAACAGCTGAAATTAATCCGAAAAGAATAAACAGAGAAAATATTACTTTTCCTTCCTTAGTCCTTTTTTTAGTCATAGAAAGGATGTCGCTTGGCTTTTCAAAACAGAAGCCCAAACAGAGTCCAAACCAAGATAATTCCGAAAACTGACAATGTCCTCCTAAATAAATTGTGCGACAACTTGCGAAAATGCAGAAAAATTGCCAGAATATTCGAACCATTTCACCTTATATATATTTTAATAATCTCTCCAAGGAAACAGACAATAATTTTTCCAACCAAATCATATTCACTTGGTAAGCATTTCCTGCAGTAGTACGGCTTAAGCTGAAATAATTTAAGAGTTGATTTATAATGTTTCTCAATATAATCGCGACTCGTGCAGACGAACATGATATTTAAATTAATTAAAAGGCCAGAAATATGACACACAGAGCGGACTTTAGGAATCAAGACAGGACATATCGAATAGTAACGAGATGATAGAAATGAAACCAATTCCCACATATATCATAAAAGAAATTCCTATTTTGCTTTAGAATTCCATATTTTTTCAATTTTAGAAATTCTAATTTTATATGTGGCTGATAGACCGGCTGCCTTAATTTTTAATTCACCGCAAACCTTATGCACCATAAACTATTATAATTTTTACAACTTTTCACTTCCTAAGGGAAACTAACATAGAATAACAAATAATTTATTTTAAATCTCAGTTGGCCATCTTTATTTTTGTATTCAACATAATATTTATGAGATATTGAATGGCTCATTGTTTATAAATTAAATTTTTCTTATTCACAAAAAAAAAAAGGAAAAAAAAAAATCCAATATAATGAAATTCCGTTATTCAAATTTTAATTCACTCAAGCGAAACTAAAATCCTTATATTTGCAGTATTGAAAATTTATTTTTGTTTGTTTTTTTTTTACAATTTTTATTTTCTTGTTTTTCATTATCCTTATTCCCATTATTATTTATATGATGCGCATATAAAATTCTTGTATGTAACTTATTAAATTTTCCTTTTTATTATTCTATTATGTATAATTCAATAGATTTTATGATTTTCTATTATACATGCTTGTATATCAGTACATACATATGTGATATTATAGCTTTCATAATTTTACCATAATATAAAAAGCCTTAGACAATAAAGGATTTACATATCAAATATAAAATTTTTTTTTTTTTGTTTTTGAATATATTATTATAGGTATAATATTCTAATATATAATCATATGCACGTAAATGTTATAAAATATTGTAGCTGGTGGTCAAAAAGTCAATTATTATATTTTGTTTTTATTATTATTATTATTATAACAATAATATTATATAATCTAGTTTAAACAACATGTTGGACATTATATAAGTGGGGTAAATTAAAATAAACATTATTATGATATATGTATATGTAAGTATGAATAGAATTTTATTCCTTTTATAAGGCCTATAAGGATATAATATGAAAATATTCGTGTGGAGTTTGAAAATAATTTAAAATTGTCGCCTGTGGTTAGGATATTTAAAATCTTAATAATGAGGGCTATTTTTTATATGTACGTATATGTAGTATTAAATACAAGATTTGTTTTTAAAGAATACTCCTCCGAGTTCATTGGTTTGTCTGTTGTTTAATGAAAAGTGGTTTAAATTTTCATCAGAAAATTAGGAAAAAATTTTTTAATTTTTTGTCTCTGAAATCATTGACTGTTGTTCGAATATGAGATGGAATGTTGTTTTACAAGTTCTAGGGCGTGATAGAAGATCTAGTGAATGTGTCGGTGCGTCTTCTGTTTTTTAACCAGAAAGTAATTGGAGAGTCTTACATAAGGTTCACCTAACAAGATTTGTATATTATACTTGTATACTCAAGAATTACAATAAATTAATTTTCATATTGTGTGTATTATGAACGTTTAAGTTTTGTCTTAATTATAAATATTGAAAAACAACAAGATTACAAAAATTTAAATTATCTATTCATATATTTAAATAAAAATAAATCTTAATCTTAACAAAATTTATAATTAAATTAAAAATAACTTAGAAAATAAAATTATTTTATTTTTGTTCATTTCATCTTCATATCCTTATCGTAGATATATTTAAATTAAAATTCTCTTCATAACACTGACCTGTTGTTATGTTGTTATACAAAGTTTTATGTTATTAAAATACAGTGTTTATATATTTTATTGTGGCAGTGTTATGACATTAACAAAATGATCACCATATAAAATAGATTTTATGATGAAAATTAAATTTATGTTTAATAGTTTAAAATTTATTTAGAAATAATAAAATGGAAAGGTAAAAATTTTTAATTATAAAATAAATTTGAATATTATCGGGTTATTTAACGCCATTCCTGAATATTAAAAGGTGAAAATTATAGGTCAGGAAATTTTTGAATTATTAAGCATTTAAAATTACACGGATTACAAAAGAAGCCTTAGAATGGCTATGTCTCATCTATTTTAGCTAGAAAACGTGCTTGAAATTAAAAAAAAAAATTCTAAATAGGGAAAATCTATAGTTACAGCCCTAGTAAAGACACAAACTAGCGAATCTCACTTGTGGCCGAAAAAGAAATTATACGAGTATGTTAGCATAAAATCGAACGGTTTTTTTACCTTATTACCACAATATGTACACACATTTAATACTATACACGAAAACTAAAGGTACAAAATAATCTCCTATAATAAAATACCATTTTCAGCTTACAATTACAATAAGAATAAATTATGTGAAATTAAACTTAAACTGATATAAACCGATTTGATGAATGTGTACGGATTTCTCCATAAAATACTAAAGAATGAGACAGTCATTAGTCAATCAAAATCCTATATTTTAAATCAACTTGAATGAAACAAATCAATTTATATTACATACATATATCTACATATTATATACCCAATATAAAATATCCTGTTTTATAAATTTAAAACAAGAGTATGAGTCTAATCCATCCAAAATAGCACAATAATTGATGTGTAGCAAATCAAAATCCTATTAAAAATTAATCAGAAAAATTGAATTTTCAATTGAAAAATTTTTATACACAAACATTATACACAATATGCGTTCCTGATACACATACACAATGAACTAAATACATATTATATACAATTTGAGTCTCTTAGTCTCTTATGTCCTTTCGCATATTTATAATTGTAAATTGAGAGTTTTTATTCTCTTTTGGTTCATAAAGTTTATAAATTTTATTTTTACTTTGTTTTGTTTTTTTATTTTTAATGAAAATCGAATTTGAAATTGATTTTGTTTTGTTAACATTTTACCAAAAAGTAAATGGAAAACCTGCAAACCTTAAAGTTAGTAAGCAAAAAAAAATTATAGCCAATTTATCTTTTTAATTTTTAAATTCTAAACTTTTCTTCAGTTTTTATTATTGCCTCTCTTCTTTTCTTTTGGTTTTTTAATTTAAGGTTCAAGGATATATTCACATACGTTATACAAGAATGACATTAAAAGCCAATAATAAAAAAAAAAACACACAATATATTGGGGAACTTACAAGATTTCTTTTGAAAGGAAAAAAAAAAATTTATTTTAAAAACTAAGTTGAATTGACAAAAGATTCCTTTTTTTATTGGAAACTTTTTAGATTTCCTTTTATTTTATTTTTTCTGTATTTTGTAATATAAAGGCCCCCGAAAAAAAATTTCATGCAACTACAATTTTTAATATTGAATTAGGAAGGGAAAAAAAATTAAAAATTTTTAGTTTGTCCGATTAACTATGAGACTATAGGTGGCAATTTATTATCATATTTAAGGCTTCGTTTAAGGATTTTTAAGGAGATCAAAACTGCCAAACATAATACCGTATATATGTGTTTAGCAACTTTTACCGATTCCCACAAAAGCAGAAGATTTACATACTAACAAAAAAACTTATAATTAAATTATCATAATAAGATACAGAAGACTGACGAATATCATACGATAATATCGTAAAATATAAACGAGCTTATCGTAAAATGTACACTAGTTAATTCAATACAGTCAAACCAGGAGCATGTTGGATTCCTTCACAAATTAATTGCAGTTATAACCGAGCTTTACTTTTATTTATATAGAAATGGTTATAAAAAATCAAAATGGAGTTAAATATTAAGTTGGTAACTAATTGGAAATTTCTTTATACAACAGCTGCAGAACAGATGGATAACATAATCAAAAGAACGAATCAAAGCAGAACTGGATACTAATCATTGACCTACCGCTTTTTAGGTGGAAGCTCCACCAACTAAGCCACAGAGGTATGAAGAAATTGTCGGCAAATTGTTCTTTACATTGCGTCATCCATCTGTTCTGCAGTTGTATGAAGACATTTCCATTTCTTACAAGAATTAATAATGAATATAAACAACTATACGTTGTATTGGTGTGTCTTTTATGTGTGTCGTTTACATAAGGCGAACTGTACACTGAACCAATTTTAGTTACAGTGACTGTACCTACAGTCTATAATGTTAAAGTTTTTTAAACTTAAATCTCATTGAATCGTATTGAATTTTATATGTTTAGGTATTTACTTTTGGGTATCATGAATGGGGTTACAATTGAAATATACTTCAACTTAACTTCTTATATTACATATATACATTATGTGTATTATTATTAAAATACAAAATTAGGGATATTAAGGCTAAGTAGCAGATTGAAAAATAAATAAATGAAAAATAAAAAAAATAAAAAACCAACAACAAAAAAAAATATTATAAAGAAAAGAAAAAAGGAACAACCAACAAGAATCCCATATGTGATAACACAATTATTCATATATCAATACCCATACGTATTCATATACATATGAATATTATTTCACATATATCCAAAATACTTAAGTAGTAAAAACGCAACCCAATTTAAAACTTCAATAAAAATACAAAAATTTCACATAAAATATAAACATATATATATATATTTTTATTATTTCCTGTACATATAAAATACATGCAGCCATATAAAATTCAAGTGTTTCAAGATCCTTTCTTAAAAGGATAAATATGAGATATTTTATATATACCGCACAATCTTTAAAATGTATATAAGAAGGAAATTATTTTGAATAATATGTCCTCTTAAAAACCAAACAAAAAAAAAAAATAAAAATAACATAAAAAACACAAAAATTCCACTGAGGTTTTTTATATAGGCTTGAAAAATAATCCGCGGTAATATAACCTGTCTTTCACGTTTGCCACGTACTAGATTTTTTTCATTCTTTTCTCATTCCTTTCTTACTCTTGTTTACATTTAACATATTTTATTCTTATTTTAAAAAAAGGAAAAAACAGAGAAATTTTAGGTACATACGATGGATGTTCGTAGTATTTGAATGTCATTTGGGAGAAAGGAAAATCATAATAGAAAAGAAATGAAAAACGAAACGAAAAAAATAAAATGAAAAATTTATTTTTAAACTCATCAACTTTATTTATAGGGTTGGTGTACATTAAACCCATATATATATAATATGGTATATATACCTATAAATATATATATATACATATATTCTGATATATAAAAGAATATTTATAAGAGAATAAGTAGGATTTAATAACATGAATCACTTTAACTTCAATTCTCACTAAAAAGTATATGTAATAAATAAAAGCCAGTAATATACAGTAAAGCGCATTATAAATATGAAAGTTAAATTATAACGAACTTTTTTCTTACTAATAACCCGTCTTAGTGCGAATTATAAAAAAGTATGCCATCTAACGTTAGCCCTAGTATGCTATCTAACATTGACGTTCTTCAATTATTTTAAATTGTGAGTGTTTTCTCGGTTGGTAAAAGTTACCACAATGTTTGAGCGTTCCAAAAGCTTTAATTTTGTTTGTATGAGCTCCAGTAGTCTGCTATGAAACTGTTTATTAATATTAAACAGTATGTTCCTGTACCCCATTCTGGGCCCACTGAGATTATACAACAAGTCATCGGGAACAGTCGACCATGCTGTAGCATTTACGAACAATGTCTCGTCTACCCTTGTGGATTTGTTTGCCTTTAACTTTAAGAACTTGTATCTGCTGATATACCCGATTGACACACGTACTGATTTTTGTATAATGGGTGCAGCTTTAATCCCTTGTCTCTGATATAGCAATCAAGTATTCTTTTCCATCGTCTTTGGAAAGAATGATGTGAGATTAAGAGATTTAATTATCACTGTATATGGTTGCATATATGCAACATTATATTATTCAACTTCTTTCCTCTAAGGACATATACATAACATTTTTATATTACAGAATACAAACCATGCATAAAAAGTGAAAGAAAACCATAAATTTTGAGTACGATTTTTAACATTTTTTTTTTATTTCACTTCTTTTTTCACTTTAAAATTTTTTATATTACGATGAGCTTTATTTTTATTTTTTTATTAAAGAAAATGTGAATTTCCATTTTTAATGCACACACACACATTACACACACTTAGTTAATATTATATATCTATATATCAGTACACAACTCTTACTTATTTTTTAATCTTTCTACAAACAAAAATATCAAAAATATTTTTTTTTAATATTTGTTTGTCTGTCAATCTATTCCTCATTTTCATTTTTTACATTTTCTAAATTTATTAATAATGATTCTGCCTCTCTCTAGAATATCTTAATCTACTTCATTCGATGATCAACATGTTAGACATAATGTGTATATATGAATATATTGTAGGGATCTTGATTAGTTTTGTCATAAGTCAGAAGAATGACATTATATTGATGAAAAGTAAATTTATTATTATTGACATTGTAATAGAAAATTATGACAATATTTTGACAACTTATCAAAATATAATTGTGACGAGACGTAAAATGAATTGTTTAATTAATTCAAAAAAAAATAAGAAACGAAAACCGAGCCTATAAATTATTTATTAATATACCATGAAAAATAAATAAATTTATTTATAAGTACTCGTATATATGTATGTATCCATATATACACATATGAATTTAATAAATAAATTTTTAAGAGCTTTAAATTCTCTTTATTCTTTCATTCTGTGTTGCCAATCTAGAAGAGATTTTACGTAAAATAAAAAGATTATTTAATTGCAGCCCCTTTTATATTTTAAGAAATTGTTGTAAAAATTTTTGTTATTTCACTATGTTTTTGTTTAAGTCTCATCGTTCAAATGGTGCCAAGCCGCCTTCATATTTCAAATGGATGATAATCAGATATTCAAGATATCGGAGGCTAAGTAAATTGTTTCGGAGAAAAACAGAATTTCTTCTGTTATTTTCCAAAACTACACAAAGGTCAGCCTTTTTCCTTTTGTTGATTCTGTAGGTTGCGAACTTGTAATCGGGATTACAAAGCATTATTTTCTAAACTACCTACTGTATGCTCTTTTCAGTATATAATCCGCAGTTAGGGGATTACCACGAAGCTCTTTCGCACATCTATAGTGGCCAAAAACTTTACCAGGACCTTTATCAGGCAAAAAAGTGTATAAAACAATATCCATCCAAAGACTTTCTCTAATTGACGACAAGGCCGACAGTCGGCTGTGTTTGAACTCATTTTATCTTACTTTTCAATTAATATACATTCAGTGCTAAGCGTCGAGTTTGTAATCTCTAAAAAATTACCATTAGAATATCGGATTTCAAACATAATTTGATTGGATTTTATGCAATGTGCTGAAAAAAATTTATTCCTATTAAATTTTTTTAATTAAATAATATTTTATTATTGAATTTAGTTTTTGATACCTTATTTTTTGCTAAATTGTGATTTTTCTCCAAACTATGTAACATTAAGAATACTCATCACTGTTGATTTGCCTAAAAATTTAAGTTTAGACTAGAATATGAAATAAAATTAATTGTAATGCTTGAATTTTTGTTCAAAATCTTCAAAATCCATATTTATTGATGAAGTTATTAAAAAAAATTTTTATAACGTCAATATTTTTACCAAAATTTATTGATACCCCAAAATACATACTCTTTCTAATAATTAAGTTAGAGAGAAATAAAAGAAATTTGCAAAACATTTCCGATAAGTATTCTGAAATTTCACTTTCTTAGACAATAAATTAAATTCAAAAAAATTCTTTTATACTCGTAATTTCCAATAATTTGAATTTGAGTAATTTTCAAATGAAAATCGATTTAAAAATTTAAGAAGAATAAAAAATAAAAACAGCAAAAACTGGGAAATTACAACTCATATTCCATGATAATTCTTAACCACAATCGACAGTGCGTTACAAAATTTTCGTTTCCATTTTTATACGAAAAATTCATCGAAATGGAAAATTTTATAATTTTGTTTTTTTTTTTTCTCTAAAGAATCTGTTTTCATCTTGTATCTTCATTCCGTTCTTTTCAATAATTCAAACCATAAGATCTTCAGGTATTTTTGCTTTCCATTTTCTACTTATTGTTTTTCTTCATTTTTTCGTTTAATGTTCGTCCTTTTTGTTTTCGCTTATTTTTTACTGATAATTGTGTAAAAAAGAGAAAATATGTGATTTACGAGTAAGTTAAAAAATAAAAGTATAGCTATTTTCGAATTATCATTCGAAGTCTAGAAAATGAACAAAAAAAAAAAGAAATTAAAGATGTTTAAAAGGAAAAAGTAATAAAAATAAAGTAAAATAAAAATTTTAAATATAAATCTTAGAAGTATCATCAAACTAATATATTAGAATCCATTTGTGTATTATGTGCGTACCATTATACCATTTAAGAGTAAGAATGCAATACAATAACACCAAAATTTATGATTATTTCTTTTTCCTAAAAAAAAAATACACAAAATTTTATACAGTTAATTACCTTTCTTAAAGTATTTAAAATTGTTTATGAAACGTAAAAGTATTCAAAGCTGTTCAATATTCGCTACAGATGGACTACCATCCCAAAGATTGTTAAATAGAAATTAATCACAATTCGTTGAATTATGGAATTTCTTTAGAATTTGATTTAAATAATAATTTGTATTCAAGCAGCCACGCTGCTATACGCCATATTATGTATTCAAGGACAATATTTTTTTTTTATTAAACATTGGCTGTAATTATTTTAATATTTGACATGTGCATGACTTAATGAATCTCATCATCATTGAAAGCTTTATATTACGGAGTAATTTATGTAAGAATTTCTTGAATGATACTGAACTAATTTTCAAATTTTCATTAGAAATTTTCATCACATTCTCCAGAATTGAATTGGTACAATTAACATGGAGTTTGCAAATTATGTTACAAATATTTTTAATGTTATCATTAAACTATTTGAAAACCTTAAGAAGACTTAAGAAATAATTATTGATTACCAGACCAAAATGAATGGTGACAAACTTGATATGCTTGTGTTTGGCATTGGTAAGCTCGTGTCAAATGGTTTTTTTTTTTTCAGCGACCTACGGACTTAGTAAATGTAAATGTTAGGGTTCCTGGCCGGTTTCTGAGAACTCGAGCTGGTTCTTTTGCAGGGTAAAGAAAGAGGTTCGGCGGAACCACCACGAACCCATGTGGCCTAAGTCTACCAATGGGAACCGCGGAACCTAACATCACCGAACTAATTCTTTTCTTACTAGTCATCGCTCTTCCTTTTTTAGTCCTCTAGTACAAAAGAGTCAAGAGTGATTCTAAGAATTTCTCGAATTCATGTCATTTTGTGAAATCTTTCAGTTTCTCTTTATCACTGAACCATTGAATGTCGGAGCCAGCATTCATCAAATGCTTCATTTCTTTCGCATTAACCATCTTTTTTAAATCTATATAAATTACTCCTAGTGGTCCATTATACACTATTTATCCATCAAAATTTTACGTTTATATTATTATACAAAAAGAACAATTTCTCTTTAAGACACTGCTTAAATTTTCGAAAAAATTAAATCAGGACTGTTATTACATAAAAAAAAAGGATGCATTATCACTTCCAATTTAAGTTAGTAAATTAGTTTAGTGTCCAAACTTAAAGCCTTTACGTTGCTTTCAGAATAAATATTATTCTTACTCGTTCTTTTTCTTTCACTTATCGTTTTTCCTCTTTACACTTACACTAAAAAAAAAAATATTAAAAGTGCAAAATTTTACATTTTTTTTTTTACATTTCTTTTTTTAAAGTGTTCAACACTTTTTTTTTTACCTTTTCATACACAATTTTCCAAACAAGGAAAATAAAAAGTTTTTCTTAAGTTTATTTTGAGTTTTTTTTTTGTTTTTTTTTTTTTTTCTTAAATTTTATTTTGACTTTAATTTTTCTTGTATGCTTTTCACCCAAAAATTTATAATATAATTACGTGAGGAGGGAGTGTAGCGTATGTGTGGGAGTGTATTTGAATAAGTTTCCTTGTATACAATCATTTCTTATTAAAAATTTAAACCGAATTTTAAGGGTCCTCTTCACCCAAAGGAAAAAAAAATTGTTTTCTTTTTGTTTTATTTATTTTGACCTAAATTGCTTTAACGATTTTAATTTTTGTGTTTTTAATGTTTTTAAACCCATTTTATAGTGTAATAACTAAGAAATTTAAAAATTTTAACACAATTAGTAGAATTTTTCTTAAAAAGAAAAAAATTTATGAAATTGCATAAAGAAAACTAAAATTTTTTTAATTTTTATTTTTGGATAGCATTAGAAAACTTGCTTTCCTTTTGGAATTAAACTGAAAATTATATTTAGAATTGATTAATTTTTCATTTGAAATAATTTGTTAACATTGATACTATTCGGTCGCATTTTGAACACAGAGAAATTTGCTTTCTTTCCCAACCCAATGTACTATTGCATTTTGCATCTATTCCCTATTCTCCCAGGAATTTTAAAGAGTTTTTAAAATCTACACATAGCCAATTCTTGAAAGCGACAAAGCCGAGTCTAAAATCACATGAAATTCTGTTAACAAAATATGTTTCCTACACTTTTTCTCAAAATTTATAATTAACTGTTTTATATTATTTAATTATGATTTATGAACACAGTTGATACAACATTCGCTTCAAAAAATGAGTTATGGCTGGTTGTTCAATTCTCTGATTAATGAAACGTATTCAAAGAAATGGACAACCACTCTTCTGCTGTTCATATTAACACTCTTATGCTGTTCTGGGCACTTGTATGAATTAATTTTGCTATTTATTCGTATTAATTCCGAGTGTATTCAACTATTAAAATTAATTCATGTTCGAATATTATTATTTTTTTTTTTTTGTTTCCTTTCAAACTCCTATTGAGGTGCATAGGGCTTCGATTAAGCCTCTCCATCTCTCTCTATTTTGGGCGATAGATCTTATTTGCGCCCAAGTCTTGCCTGCAGCTGTTATTTCTTTTTCTATTGTTCTTCGTCACGTATTCTTAGGCCTGCCGATGTTTCTCCTACCCTGGGGACTCCATTCCAATGCCTGCTTTGCAATGGAGTGTTTTGGCCTCCTAAGTATGTGACCTACTCATCTATAATTTTTCTTTCTTATTTGTTTTTCTATCGGGTCCTGTTTGCATAGGTCTCATAGGTCCCTGTTTCTTATTCTGTTGGGCAAGAATATTCGGCATATGATGCGGAGGCATTTATTTGTGAAGACCTGCATTTTATTAATATCTTTCTTGTTCATGAGCCAGGTTCGAATATTATTAATGAATCACAATTTTCTTTAATTACCCATAATAAAATTGATGATTTTTCGATAAAAATTTTCAAATTTTTTAATTAATTTTCTATAAACAATTTTCTTTACAACATCCAATAGTAAAGCGTTCCAACTCCCGTCATACATTCAAATAAATAAGAGAAAAATCAACAAAATTTTGAATTAGAAATAAAACGTGATTTCTTGTAATTATTTTAATTTTAATATTTTTTCTCATTTTTATGACAAGCACTTTTTTCTTTTTATACTCAATTTTAACATACTAAACTCTTCTATTACAACTTATACATTTTATGTACACATAACATTCACATTCATATTCATTCTTCAAACATATACTTTTTAGGTGGCTGTTTGATTATAAAAGAATTTTTTTTTTTTTATAATTATACTTATAACTTTTATTTTCATTTCAATTTCATTTACATTTTAATGTTATTTCTCTTAAAAGATGTTTACTATTCTATAAAAACAAGAAAAAAAAATACAATAATGAACAATAATAATAATAAAAGTAACAACACTAACAACACAACAATAAAACAAAATTTTATATATACGATGACACACAAACAAAACAAGAACAACAAAAAACGAAACGAAAATCTGATGTGATCATTACATAAACGACTGGAATGGATTATTTCACAATGAACTATTTTTTGAGTAAAGATAAACTTGATAGACTTGGTACAGTGAGGGACAATGGCGTTTTTTTGACGATAGGTTGAGTTTTAGGCAACACTACAACGTCATAACTAGTATAGTTAATTTCGTTTTTGGTTTCGTTAATCGCTACACAAAGGAGTTTAACGATCCCTATGTCATAATGACCTTATTTATTGCTTTGTGTCCGCTACCGTGACCTTATTAATAAATTGAAGGTAGTTTAAGAAAATTTCTTAAGTTACCCTATTCGGAACTTTCGGTTGGATAATCCTATTGTTCTCCGAACATACGGAAGTATATTATTACTCCTTGAAATGAAAACTCTAGATAGTTGGAGAATGGTTGCTGATATCTTTTTCATTTTGCAGGTATTTATGAATAATTTGGAATTTTCATATCCCAATGGCATTATAAAGTAAGAAGTAATTCAAAACATTAAAAAATGTAAACTCGTTCAATTACAAAGCTTGTCCAACTGACAACATCTGATTTCTCCGAAAATATTGTTAATGTATCATATTGTCAATTTTAAATGTCATAGTCAGAGTCTAGATCCAGTACCTCCCATTCTAAAGTAAAATGGAGTATAAATTTTAGTCAGAATCGATTTAGTGTTACATGCACGAACTGACCAACAGACGAAATTTCTCTATGGTAGAGAAATGTATCATCCTGGAGAACTTTTGAACTCCTGTGAAATTTAATACGATGTCAATACCTTGCTATTATTACGTTCAATGTTGCCGGGTTAAAATATTTGATACTAAATGTTTTCATTTTATTCTTATAATTTTATTATTTCTGTTTTTTATTATTATAAAAATAACAAAAAAAAAATATCATCACAATTAAATTTATACATAATATCCTTGACACTTTAATTATCCTTATTTAATTATTATTTCAGTAAAGCTATTATATAATATAGAAAGCGATGAACGATTTACATTAAAACTTTATATATGTGTGTAATGAGTTTTTGACTTATAAAAATTCCGTAAAAACCATAAAAAAAAAAAAAACTCAATTTTTAATTTGACTTTGATGACTGCGGTTTCTTATACTTTATTTTATTTATGATTATAAAATTTTTCAGACATTTTTAACGAATGTATGCGAATGCGTGCCTTCAAATATAAAAATTTACATAGTGTACGTACGTATATGTTCCGCTCAATTCAATAAAACTATATACTGGAATAATAGAGTACTGTTAACAGGGGGTTTGTATGCGTATTACACATACATATACGCAATAATATTATAAAATAAAAATAAAAATGATGAAAAAATACCAGAGGAATATAAAATGAAAATGATAGGCAGGATTTTAATAAATTTTGCTGACAATGACAAAATAGCAATAAGGATTAAGAAAAAAATAAATAAAGAAAAAAAAAACAAAAACCACTCGCAAAAACCAAGGAAACATTTTTATTTTATTTTTTTTCTTGTTTTGTTTTTAAATGGTAATTAAATTTTTTTTCCATTTTTTTGGTTTTAATTTCCATTTCACTCAAATTAATGATAATTATTTAAAAAACAAAAACAAAAAAAAGGCATTGACTACAGGATAAGAAATCCAACCAATTTTTATAGTGAAAATAAAAACCAAATTTCTTAAGGATAATAAACTTTTTAAGGATGTTTAATTTTTTCTTACTTTTTTTAATTGGTGTTTAATATTATTCTTTATACGGCAATGTAATCTTAAGGTTTTTTAAGAAAAATATTTTAAAATTCATATAAAAAATGATTAAGAATTTTTTTGACATTCAAATAATTATGGCTTGCGCCATTTTTATTTCACACGATATTCTAACATTTTGTATGACATGGAGACGACAGTCCCCTTAAATAATTCCGATTTTTAACAGCAATGTTAAACAATATTGAATAAATTTGAAATGTAACAAAAGCAAATAATGAGAGTCATAATATACGCAGGACCCTATTTATATCTACGCATATTTTTATTATGTCGGACAGTAGAGTTGTTCTCGGGGCCCTCTTGTCTGACGTAGTGGGATCGAGGCTGCTGAAGGAATGCATTGACGTCCTTGGCGAGGCACAATGACCTTGATGTAGGTGCCGGGACACTACGGGGTGGACGGGAACGGGAGAGCTGATGGTCTTGCCAGGGAGGGAGCAGGGGCTCCCTTCATTGAGGCGGGAGAGGCGGGCCAGAGTTGAACATTGGGACAGCTGCCTGGCCTGTCGCGCTCTAGGAAATTTGTGCGTCCCTTGGGACTGGGGGGGGGGGCAAGATCTGACTTTGCTCAGTCGTCCCAATTTGAGAACATTAGTGGGGGTTCTCACTGGACACTGCCTCACAAAGGTCCACCTGAAAAGGATGGTTTCTGCCGTTTATGCCTGAAGGAGGACGAAACCATGGAGCACTTGCTGTATGAGTGCTAGGCGGTTGCTCGCCTACGGCTGAGGTGCAGTTTGATGTGGCTGCCATACTGCGGTTTGTCAGGGGCCTAGGAATAGGGCTAATATAGGGGGATAGGAATCACAAAAGATCCTATGGGTCGATGTAAGTGAGGCCTAGGGGCCTCGGTCCCCGTGGAGAAATAAAAAAAAAATACGCACAACCTTTATTCTTAAATATACTGAAAAAAATTTTAGCAATTGAATTAAAATTCGATTTTATTAAATTAAAATTTGACTTACTCGTAAATCAGAAAATAGTCTAGAATTTTTACGAATGCAGTTACTGTAATAAACTGGTTTATAATTCAGACGATACCGTATGGTAAAAGAGGAAAGGTATAATGTATTTGTATGCGTTATCTGATTGAATAATGTTAGAGGCAGGAGCTTTTTATGAAAATGTTTAAATTTTTTCAAAACTTGCTCGGGTGTTCGGGCTCTCAAACTTTGATAATAATATTGAAGTAAATCATTTTTATGATTATGTCATGATATACTGACACTGAAGAGAAAATCGTATAAAAATTACAATATGTGCCAACTTACATGACTGATTTTTTATGTCAATCAATTGATACACCTTCCATGCACCCACGTTTCAGTAAATTTTAAAACAATTATTATTTTTTCCAAAGAAATTATCAAAAATATTTTATTAAATCAACAGCAAAACTTTCGACACAAAAACGCAAAAAAAAAAAATTTTTTTTAAAATTTCAAATTGGCAAATTTCACCTTTAATAAATTTACTATTGAATTTCTCGATTTGAATTGCATTAAAGCACCATATACTTAGACAATATTTACAAGATGACAAAATCAAATACCGAAAAAATTCGAAATTCAATTTACATACACAGAAAAAAAAAAAAATTAGTATGTACAAATTTTTTTTTTTGAATTACAAATTCTAAGCCATTTTTCACCAAAAGTTTCGTTCAAGTTATCGCAAAAAAAAAAAAATTTTTTTTTTTTAAACACGAAATTTGTCACTTTAATCATGCATATTAAGCATGTCATTTCGGAAAATAATAAAAATTTTTCGAATAGTTTTGGAAAACGTACCAAATGTTAAATTTTATTTTTGAAAAATGAAAAACTGAAAAAAATTATTTACAAAAAATTTTCAAAGTGGTTTTTTTTAAAGAAAAAATTTTTTTTCCTATTGATTTAAGAAAAAAAAATTTCAATACTCTTCTGAACAAATTCAAAACTTAAATGACGTTTTCGTCTTCTTACTTCTTATTGGAAGAAAACTTTTGTAACATGAAAAACTGGCACAAAAAAAAAGAAATTTTTTTTTACTATTAAAAACTGAAAGAAAATTGAGAAAAAATTCACTATGAAAACTTTTTGAAATTATTTTTTTTCTGAGATGAAGAAAAAGAAAAATTGAATTGAAACTTTAAATCAAATGGAATCAAGCGTAAGTTTACGGAATTTTGCTTTTTTTTTTTTTTAAATAACTTTTTAATATTGAAAATTTTAATGTTGACTTAAATATTTTGTATATTTTTAATAATAAATTTTATAAATGTTATAAAAATGTGACATAAAATACATTTATTTTGAGTTATTCCAAATATATGTACGAGCCAGTCAACGGCTCTAGTGATTACCAAACAGTGATATTAGATAGAGCTTCTATCTATAAGAGTTAAGATAATAAATAGATCAGACTTGGAGGAATGAGCAAACAGGGATATTGCACAAAGCTTTTGTCTGTAAGAGTTAAGATAATAAACCAGACTTGCAGGAATAGATATCATTGAACTTGATTTCCCCAATATTAACCTACAAACTATTTGGTTTTATTTTGATTTTTCAATTGCTTTAAATTTGAAAAAAAAATTTTTAAATTTAATACATGTGGCTCTATACAATTAAGATTAAATCAGATATGAAAGCATTGTTGTTTTACACTCAACCAACACAATTATTTTTATTAATGGTTCTTCCATTCTAAAACAATATTAAATGCCTCAAAAAATATATAAAAATTCTCCTTTAATAATAGGTTTATAACATTAATTTAATCTTGATTATCTATATATTTTATCATTCTGCAATACTATACTCGTTGTATAGTATTGTATTGTGTGTATTGGTCATTAATCCAATACACACAACCATATGTATATAAAAATACTCACAAAATATTGAGATAATAAAATTAGAATTTAATTTCGGCTCTCTTAAAAATAAAATTAGTGAAATTATAATCTCAAAAATTAATGAAATGAGAAATCTCTAATTGTAGATTTAAAAATATTTTTCTGTTATTTTTCTCTGTATTTTTATTTTTATTATCTAATCTTGTCTGTATTAAATTGTATTGTTTGGAAATAATTACGAGTTACGACATAAGTATAGGAGAGGGGGGCGAAAGGGGAGGGGAGAGTACTCAATAAAATTGAAGAGTGAGAGAGGGAAGAGAGGTAATTGAACAAAAATTCATTAAAATTAAAATGAGTATTTCTTTTAATTGTGTATATTAGGCAGGCTGTATAACAAAATGATATTTAGACATATAATGAAAAAAAATAAAATTGTATTTTTATTAATTGCTTGCTACTTATTTTATTTTGTATTTTAATTATTTTGAAATGTATATACAGAATGGTCTGGAAGTGGTTTAATTTGGAAAAGAGTGAACCTTTATGGGATAATTAATATTTTGGGAGAAATTTTCAGTTTTATTTCATGTTGAAGCAGTTATTTCTCGATCACGGCAAGTCTGAGAAAAAAATGATGCGAACTAAAGATTTTATTCAATAGTTTTGAAAATTTTGTTCTAGATATTTGTCAGACAAAATTTTTTCAATCTAATATTCTTAAACTCACTAAACCCCTAGACCAAGTTCACTTCTCCATCCGAATGATTATTTTCCTAAAAAACTCTTAGGGAACTGTAAGTACTTGATAGAGCGTCCGCCTAGAATGCGCTTAGATACTATTTCGAATCCAGTTCAAAGAAAAAATCTTTTAAATGACTAGTTCCTTTGATTATGTCATTCATCTGTTCTGCAGTTGTATAAAGGAATTTCCTTAATAAAGGAAGGAAGAAACAAGTACTATTTGTAATTAATAACAACTAACACTAGTTTCCGACCACCCTGTATAATTTTTATTTTTATTATACAAGCTCACATACATAAATTTCATTATACATGTATTTTATTTAATCTATTTAAAAATGTCTACCATAAAAATTGTTTAGCCTCATTCGCGTCTCAATATAATTTAAGTGCCAGCATTTAATTTCTCTTTGGGAAAACAAAATTTCGGTAATTTTTTTTGTTTACCTATCTATAGAATAAAATATTTTAATAGATAAGCTGGAAAATCAAATCGTATTATAGAATATACTTTGACTGTTTTATAAGGATGATCCAAATATTTGTTGTGAAATACTTATAATCAATGGCGTCACCAGTAATCAAATTAGTAAAAAAATTAAAGAACGAATACCAAGCTATATCCTGAGAAGTAATGTCTTATTGCCCGATAAGGTATCACCTGCATAGGCTCGGCAAATTGGACTTCGTCCGGTGCGGGGACAGTGTTGAAACTTCTGTGGACATCCTTTGCGACTGTCGTGTATTGACTGTCCGGCGGCATAATTGTTTTGACAGGGTTTTATAAGCGTTCGGGAACTGCTATCCAACTCCCTTATAGATTTCTCTTGGATACTTGGAAAGGGGATATTGTAGCTGGTGGCGTGCGGTGGCCCGAAGGGTAATCCTGTCTCACTTGGTTCCGTTAGAAATCTACAATTTACAATCTACCGAGCTATATTCGAAAAGGATATCAAGCCGGAGCATTAATGCAATCCAATAATTACTAAGAAATTCAACAACTCCACTTCATGAACAGAATGCTTGAAAAAGAAGTTATGGAGAGTAAAAAATTGTTTTACATTAAATGAATTCAACAGTATGAATTCAAGTTAGCAGATCCGTTAGTATTGAGCACAGAAAACTCAATATTAGTGCTATTGTTTTTGATTATAATTTTGATTAAAAATTCAGTGGAAATTTTAAAATTCAATAAGAAATAAAGCTATATTAAAAATTTGATCACATTCATGTTATCTTAATTGATTTACAAATATTTGTCAAAAAAAAGAACAATAAGTACCAACAATTTATTTATTAATCAGAGATGACAAAAAATTGTCTTATATTTGGCTCATATGCACCCTTATACTAAAAAAAAAAATAAAAACATAAATATTTGTTGACCGCTCTTTTATTAGAGATGTTGATTTTTTAAAAATATAATAAAAATATAACACTTCTGCAATTGTAGTCCGTCTGGCTCTTTGTGCCACCGTCCACTTATTTGTTTATTTAGTTAGTGACGCATGTGTGTTAAAAAAGTTTTTAGAAAAAATCAATAGAAACTGCTTACCACTTCAAAACCAGCAACTTTGCTTCAAATTTAATCCTTTAATTTACTTCCCATTTTAAATTCACAAAATTGTCGAATACTTTCTTCAAAATATTAAGAATTCTTTACTAATTTTAAGAAGAATATGTGCATATGTACTGTTTTCAATTACAGAATGACAAATAAAACATTAGCTATAATTTCCTCCTCCTCCTCTCTTCAAAATCAATAATATTCTTCTTCATATTCAACATGTTCTTGTCACCCACCCACCCACATCACGTTCTAATCTAAATATTTTATTCTTTATCGTAAATACAAAAAAAGAACACATTTTGTTTTTATAATTTTTGATTTTTATGATGTAAATTTTAATCACCAGCAATCATTATTGTTGTTAAAGGAAATATTATGCTTATTTTTAAACCATTAATTTCATGCGAACTCATTAAAATTTCAATATCTTTGCTCCTATTAAATTAAAACAAAAAAAAAATGAAATAAAAATAAAAATAGCCTGAATGGGTATAAAATAGTAAATGGGTAGTTAAAAATAAAAGACTTGTGTACACAATTTATACAAAAGAAACATAGAAAAAACAAAGAAACTGGGGCAACACTGATTGGCACATAACCTTAAAAGAGAGGAGGAAAAAAAATATTTTTTTTTTATCAAGGCCATTTTTATGAATATTATTCTATTCCGATTCCGGTTTTACAAAATCAGTTATGTTATACACCATAATATTAATTTATAATTGGTATTTCAATGTATAGTATAGAGTGCAATGTACAGGCTGTCACAAAATTAATGATCTGTAATAAAAAATGAGAACCGTTATATTTAAAATAATTATATCTGAAGAAGTTTACAGCGGTAAATAACAATGGAAGACAAATTTCAAGAATTTATATTTTGACAATCTGTTGGCCTTCAAAGCTTCTTTCTGCCTTTCATATATTGCTCAAAACTTGAAATATATAAAAGATAATATTTCTCGCCCCGCCGAAGTTTTCATACCGTTATGAATCGATTTGGAAGGATAAACATTTTTAAACAAAATACAAACAAAAAAAATTTTAAGAAAACTATGCTGCTATGCTAATTTCATTGAATAATTTGAATTTCTGTTCCAATTCGACAAAGTTCCGACTTAATTACTATTACTACAAAGATTTATACTTGTTTTTTTTTGTTCTTAGAACAACTTTCACATTATTTATTAATTTTCTAAAATATGTTTTCAATTCGAATCTTCTGAAATTTTGCTTCGTCTCATACCATTATTTTACAGTTCGTATCATGGAAATTATCGGCCGAAATTTTTCAGACCACCATAAAACTAAAAGAAAATATTTTTGTATTACTTTAACTGCACATGCAAGTAATTAGAGGACTTATACCTATAATAATTATCCTGCTAATTAAAAATTCTTTGTAGAAGACTGAAAGTATATTAAAGGTTATTTCTATTAAATGATTGATTATCAATGGTTATACTGATTATAGAATATGCACACAAGTTTTTTTTTTTGACTTGCTATAGCAAATCTTGTCCAATGACATTTCGTTTATTTTGAAACGCTTTGAACAAAAATATTAATAATGAAACTGTACTGATTGAAATTATTCGAAGGATTATTCAAAATACCGTATAAAATGGGGTCACGTTAATAAAATAGGATACAGTGCCGAAAGCCTATAAATATTCCTTATCCTTTTCCTCTTTCTAAATTTGGCTCACATTTGGCTCTTTTCCAATTTTCTATGATTTTTTATTTGTCCATTTTTTTTTATTTTTTTTTCCTTAAATTTCAATCATTTTATGTCATGCATTTTAGCCACCATATGTCATATAGTACATGACAGTTGACAACATTTTATATTAGAAACATTAAAAATTAAACAAAAAATGTCAGAAAATCAGAAAAAAGAAACACACACAAAACAAACAAGAACAAAAAATACGATTAAAAAGAGAAAAATAATTTTAAAGTTGAATTTTTTTTTTTTATTTAAAGCTACCCATTTGTACAAATAATCTTGCATTTTTCACTATAGCACATACACATACATACATATTTTATTTATTTGTTTGTATATACACAAGTTATACATACACATGTTTTGATAATTTAGGTTAAAGGACATTGTGGACATTTTGAATGCCAGGTATTTTTTTATTAGATTAGAGTTCATTAATTCTTGTTATTTTTTATACTATACAAAATAAGTGTAGTATACTCTTGTTGCCATGGTGTAGGTATCCAACACAAGGCCAATCAATTTAAAAATGAATAAATTATAATACTCGTATATACATAGGTATATATTCGAGGATTTCACATATACCCACAACATATAACGAGATCAAAAAGCATAAACTTTCTAAAAAAAAAAATCTCTCATGTGATTGTGGTTTTTTAAATTTAAAATTGAATTTTATATAGGTATAGGACAACCCTATCACCTCACAATAAATATTTTATTTAATATAAATTAATGGAAAAACGTTTTGTATATTCAATTTAAATTATTAATGAAAAATTAATCTCTAAATTCATATGGAAACTAGGATATGTAATTGAAATATTAATATTACAATGTAAAAGGGTTATTTTAATACCTACATGATATTTTTATGTAACCTTGTTACATTATTCGGTTTAAATAAAATTTTAGAATTGAGTTAAAATTAATTGTAATAAATCCCCTAATCAGTCCCTCGTACCACCGTCACCATCAGTTCCTGAACTGTTCCAAATATTTCCTCCTCTTCGTCATTAGGTAAAGTACATGGTGTACGCCTTCTACCGCTCTAACGTCCTGGAAACCCAGACAAGCATCCGATTATGCAATCTCCTGTCTCCTGACCATATCAGGATGTCATTTCCAAAGTTTCTTTCGATATGTTTATAATGTTCTTAAGCTTACCCAATGGCAGAAATACCAAATAATTCATTTTCGTTACCTCATTCAACACCTCAAACTTAAGCATGGTTCTTATTGCCTAGACACAACCTAGAATCAGAAACCTATCAACCAGGGTCAGAAACGTAGCGCAGAGTCACCTCAAAAGATCAACAAAAAATCTTCATATTCCGCATTCGTTTTGCATGGCTCTACTAAGCTCAATTTTATGAAACAGGAAACAGGTGAACCAAGCCCAGCTCTGCTATCAACAAAGATCGTAGCCTGATTACCATCTTTAACTGTAGTAATCTGGTTGATAACTCCTTCTGTTACTTCCTATAGTATGTTATATTGATATTTCCTTTCATAAATATGCTAAGATGTTCTTTTTCTATTCTAAAATTTTTAAATTTTTCTTAAAATAATCTTAATCTCTCAACAATACCTAATTGAATAATCAAACTTCTATAATCAATAATAAAATAGGTCTAATTTTATTCAAATTGATCCATAAAAAATATTGAAAATTTTTTCATTTTTAATTCTTATTTCCCCCCTTTAGTTTATTCAAATATCTTTTAAATATTTTCCAATTTTTTTTTTTTTTTTCATAATAATAAATTGTATAAATTAAAAAGTTTTTCCTTCTACAAAATCCCCAAAAATATACTAAAAATAGTAAGAACCTTATGGTTTCAGATAAAAAAATAAAATTTTTTTAAAGTTCATTAACTTTTCTCTATCCCCAAAGAACATATGGGCTGAATTTGATCCCTATATCTTCTATATAATCGTTCCCCAAAAAAAAACAAGAAAAATGAAACGAAAAAAAATTTAATAATTTTCTTACTACAAGGATAATTCAAAAAAAAAAAATTTTTTTTAAGTCTTCTTTTTTGTTAAAAAAAATTTTTTTTACAAAATTTCAGATCTGAAAATGAGAAAAAGAAAAAAAAACCAACACTATATCCTCTTACATAATAATTGAATAAAACAAAATCATAAATCAAAGATTTCATTATCCTTTTTTTCGTAACGAATATACATACACACACACATGTATGCATATACAAATATGTTTTACAGCGAACATAAAATTCCAATTTAAGCTGAAAACTTCGACGAAAAATTTCCATTTTTCTATTCAATTTTCCATAATTTTTTTTTTTGTGCTGTTTAACCAAATCATACAGAGAAATCCTTTCTTTCGGAGAAAATTTTTTTTTTTTTAAAATGTTGGGATTGAGAAGCTGAAGAAAATTTTTTTTTCTTTTAATTTTTTTTTTTTTAAATAAAACCGATTAAATCGATTCATTGAATTGAATTTTTGATTTTTTCAAAAAAAAAATCCAAAAGTTTTTAAACATACACGCTTGTACTCTTATGCAAAATAAAATTAAAAAAAAATAATAAAAAGTCAAAAAAATAAAGGATTTCCGCCTTTTTACCTTATATATCAAAAAAAAGATATGGGTGAAAAATAAAAAAAAAAGAGAAACAGAAAAGTAGAAAGAGAAAACAAGTTTCTCTTTTTTTTGTTTTTGTTCTTCAATTGCCAGGAATAAAAAATTGAAAATGTTGAATAACCTTGAACCACATTTTAAGTCTAAAAAATAGAAACAAGAGTAAGAATCAGAAAAAAAAAATTGATAAAGAGTTCTGAAATGAACCAAGAACAGAAAAAATAAAATGAAAAATTTTCATAATATAAACTTGTCAAAACTGTTACAAAAGTTTTTCCCAAAAAAAAAAAATAAGAAAAATTTTAATATTGTGGAGGAATAGACTACCTTGAGGCTGTTCATATATTACGTAATGGTCTTTACTTGAGAATGGTGCTCTTACTACGAAATTTAAACTAAATTTTCATAAAAAATCCATTCCACTTGGAAAGCGGAAGAATGAGAGAGGAAATGAGAGGAAAATTTGAAAATTATTTTCCCAACATTTTTTTTTCTAAACCGCATTACGATGGTGAAGAGATGAAAATGTGGTAAGAATATCGTTAAAAAATTGCGTTACGTAATACGAGAACAGTCATCAATTACAAATGTCAATTACATATTCATATTATATTTGTACAGGAATAGTGTTTAAGATACCTGTACAGGTACAGGTATACTAAATGTTTCTTAATATTTTATAGAAAGAAAATTTAACATTTTTCTATGTAATTGAAAATTTCCGAAAGTTTTTAAAATATCTTAGTAATAAATTTAATCTATATGATGGGAGATGGGTAAAAAAAATAATTAAGTACCATGAACATTAAAAAATGTGTAAGTCTATCCATTATCATATTTGCACCTACTATACCTACGTCGTAAGCCTCCACCCTATATAATCATTTTTCATATTATGTAGAAAAATTTTATGTACTCTGAACTTTTTACGCTGTAATTAAAGAAATTTTTTTAATGAGAAATAATTAAATTAGGAATTAAAACTTAAAATTACAAAAAAATTGATTTATGAAATTTTATATAACTTTTTTTCTTCTGTGCATAATATGGAGATGAAAAGCTTACTTTGTGAATAATAATTTTCAATAGCTCTTTTAAGATTTATTGAAAACTGTGAGCTCACAGATTCTTCCAATATATGATATTGAGCCGTAACTAAAGCATTTATGGAGATATTATTTTAAAAAATCAAATTAAAAAAAAATATAAATGCGCTTTCTGGCTTAAATAGAAGAGATAGAGCGATGCTAAGTGTTCTTTGTGATCACTAAGAACCCAGAGATTCCACCAATATATGATATTGAGCTGTAGCAAAAATATTTTTGGAGATATTCTAAAAAATCAATTTAAAACGTGTATATAAAAGACTTCACAGATTTCGCAAATATATGCAGACATAAACTTAACAGAATTAAAATAAATATAAATATGAATTCCAGCCACAAAAATATATTCCAGTATTAGTTGTAAATAATTTCCCCTAAAAGTATGCAATTTTTATTTTTATTTTTTTTTTGTTTGAAAAATATTTCAAATTTTTCTGAACATACCTCTAGTCATTTAGATAATAAAAAAAAAAATTTGACTTTCGTAAATATTTTCTTTTTAAATCGGATAATCCAATCCAAACCCAAATTTAAATACGCAGCCTAAAACTATTCCTAAATTAAATGTGTAATATATACAAATGCATGTGCTAAAAGTTCCTAATATAAGTCATGTTAAAATTACAATATACCTTTCCAATTACCAAAAAAAAAAAAGTACTCTCAATACCCTAATCAAATAAAGGAAGACTTTTTTTTACAGTACATTTTTCTTGTCTTCATATCGTTGAAGGACGACAAGGTATAGCCGCCCCGGTCGTCCTCATATAATAGGCTATGATAGCAATAACTTACACATTTCTTTTGTTTCTCTTCTCTGTTTTGCTGTTTTTTAAAAAATCTGGTATAAAAAAAAAAACTGAAATCAGTAAAATTTCAAAATCCTTTCTTTATTATTGGCATGAAAATGTTGTAATGGTGTGAAAAATTTTCTTCAGATTTCCTTTTTTTTTTTTAAGTTAAGAATAATAAAAAAAAAAATTTAGAACATGAATTCGAAGATGATAAAAATGAAAATTTTGAACAAAAAAAAAAAAAAAAATAGAGAAAACAAAAGTTTTACATGGTGACATTTTTTTTTCTTACTCTTCTCATTTTCTTGATATTTTCTCATCTTATTGTTTTTCTTCCACCATTTTTATTTTTTAATAGTATTTTTGTTCTTATGACAAAGTTTTCATCAGAAAAAAAATTTTATAGTGAAAAAATGTTTTTTAGCAATTTTTCATTTATTTGTTTTATGTTTTCTTTTTCCTCCATTTTGTCTTTTTTATTGTTCACTTGCTTCTACCTATATAATATTATCGTTTTGGGATGGTCTTATACATATAATAAGAGTTACAGTGATAGTATATAGTAGCGCCCTTGTCCTACTGTTCCAAATAACATTCATATTTCGTTATTAAAAAGTTGATATACATATATACATATACATTGTATATATTCTATAAAATTATTGAAGAAAAATGAAAAATGTACTGTAATTTAGCTCATAATACCGAACCAACAAGAGAAAAGCACAAAAAAGTGGAGAAACAAAAAAAATTTATATGATTTATTTCTTAAAAACGTGCTGATTTAAAATGCTAACTCTATAACTAGTAGCATGTCGTATAACAGTTATTTGTTCGTATTTTGGGGGAAAAATGTATTTTGACTCTAAAGAAAATTTAAAAAAAATAAATAACTATCATTAAAAAAACATGATTACTTTTATTCATAGAACATTAAATTTTAGTGACCGAGAGACTTGAAATTATTCTATTGATCAAATGAAATATAATTCATCAAAAGTCCAAGAAATAAGTATTTTTCTCATCTATATTTTTATTTCCTTATTTTTGAATTCTGTTTAAATATTAAAACTTCGGAATTTGTAATCGATCAATTATGAAATCTTGAATCGTCTAAATGCGTGACAGAAACATCAAGTACACTTAGAAGTATGTACGATTTTTCATTATGTTTGTAAGAAATATGTTATAGATTTAGTGAAAACTTTGCTTCCTCATCTCTTTAATATGATATTTAAACCTTTTATCTGAAAATATTAAATGGAACCTTAAAAAATAATTGTTCAAATATTCACCAACCTATTGTTTCCAGGACTTCATTGAACGGTGCAGTCTTTTTTCAGTTCAAAATGAAAATTTATTAAAGTAATTATTTATCATTAAAAATCTTCAAAATTATGAGTTTATTTCCTCAGCAAAAAATTCCAAGTCTTTCCATCATTCCTCTTAAAGAGCTTCAAGTCCTTCTCAACAATTCCCTTATGTAATTTGCTACTCATTTTTAAAATCTCCAGACAAAAACAACTCACATAAAACAAATTTATGGAAAAAGGAATTCTGAAAACATTTTTTGAAAATTGAATTCCCAATTTGATTTTTATTCCTACCATTTTTACTCCTACCACATTCAATTTGTATTTGGATTATTAAGAAGCCTCTTTCAACTTCAATTCATGTGTTCCTTAATTTTAAATTAAATTGTGTTCAAAATAATCTTATATTTAATTGTAATTTTCATTCATGAAGAAAATTATTACCATCTATTTAATTTTTTGTTTTTAAACCAAATTAGACTTAACCATCTCCTTTTAGAATATTTCAAAGTGAGATTTTTTCAAATGAAATTTAATTGGAAAAATTTGATTTAATATTATTTTTCTTGTAAACAAAAATTTTTCAAAAGAAATTTATATTAGATGTAGATAGCAGAAGAAATTTGTAAATTTTTATTCAAAATTTAAGATTTTGTATATGCAAACATTCTCATATACGCCATGGTAGAAGAAATTATAAGATAGTTAAGGGTATAGGTACCCTATGACATATTCTCTAAAACAAGAGTCTATTGATATCCTTATGGTAACTATTGCAGCCTCAAAATACATTCATACTGCATGTCAGGTAAATGAAATTAATCGTGGTAATGACTTACTGTCAAATATAATCGATTTATATTAGAATTAAACATGAAATTCTTAAAAAGATGTTAAAATACTAAAGAACTCAATTTTACATGTAAAACAAAAACGAAAGTCGACTAAAAAGCCTGCATTTTGAAAAATAAAGCAGGATGAACGGCGTATTTTCAATTTAATATCATTCTATACTCAAAACTTTTCCTTCGACCCTCATATACTGCTAAAAACAACTAAAAAAACATTTTAACACACACTACTTTCAACCAAAACATAAATATGCCCTTTTCCTCTCCCCGCCGATTTTAGTCATGTAAGTAAAATATTTGGTTCAGATTCCGAAATGTTTATATATTTTATTTTATAATTTTTTATCACATAAGGTCTATCATTCAAGGTTATTGTCTTTGGTAGCCTTGAGAGAGAATATCTTAAAAGATTGAAAATTTAAATAAAATAAACAAAGTGTTATTAAAATTTAAATGGATTACTAGGGTAAGTTTTATTTTCTTGTACTTTCATTTGATTAATATCTTATATTTTTAAGTTCTTGGATATATTCTAAAGAACATTTAAATACACTTAATTATACGAGTAATATAATGCACAATACTTAAAATTAGATGAGGTTCTAGTTTCAGAATTTTTTTTATTCAATAGAATATTAAATCAACCAAAGAAAGCACGATATTCTGGACACATTAACTAATATTATTTCATGAAAACCCACCTTTATGCTTTACTCTCATCAGAGGAACTTTTCAAAATATACTCCGGCGACGAAAATAAGCAATTAGCGTTGGTAATAGCAGCTTATGTGTTGTATTTTTTATTTTCTCCTGCCTACTTACAATACTAACTCGTTGCACTCCCTTACTCTTACCTTTGCAAGAGTACTCATTCAATAATCTTACTCATTCGAAAAGTCTCACCTTCATAACAATTACTCTCAACAGTTTACTCATAATTACACATTCTCCAAATGTGGAAGGAAAAGCTGACAAAATCGATTAAAAATTATACGAAAATAAAGAAGAGCTTAAAACATTAAACTTTCAAGTGAGATTCTCTCTTTTTGTGTGTATATTACTAAAAACACATATAGACTTACATAGCATATAATTTTTTTTTTGTCTATCTTATTTTATTTAATGTTGTTGTGTCCTCGAGAATTTTTAATGAAATTTTTGTTTATCATATAAACAAAAGCAAAATGTAAAAAATTAAAATGAAAAATAAAAATAGTTTTCCCTCTCTCTCTTTTTCCACATTATTCTCATATTATTTAGTTTTGGCCTTTTGGGCAATATGAACACACAAAATATCACAAATTTAATTTTTTTATTTTTCAAAAATTTAAATGTACTTTCCATTTCCTTTTAAATAAATATATAAATGCATTCCTTTTAAATAAATATATATAACAGTACACAATACAAATACAAATGATTATTCTAATAGAAAGAGAAAACAATAAATTAATTTGTAAATCGTTTTATTTTTCGGATAACACACATACTAAAAATTAAATTATATGATAATTATTGTTTCATAAAATGGAATATTTTATGTTATCATCAAAATAAAATTTAAAAAATTATGAATATAAAGGCCATAAAACATGGTTCCTATCTAAAATTTTTTGAATTTAAAATTTAAAATCAATAGTTATTCGGAGGAAAACATAATAGCATCATTATGAATTTAATTTTAAAGAAATTATTTGTAAATGCCTATCATTTGAAATAACCTCAGACAGTGATACTACTGTTCAGTTGACAATTGAAAACAGATTTGTATCACAGTTGAGCCGAGAAAAATGAGGCATGAGACGCCTCATAAGACCAGAATCATTGCGCCTTAAACATTTTGTAGATTATTTATGAGTGTTATCAAGATACGACTAAGAGACTGACTGGAATCGGAATGCAATAGACACTAACATTGTTAAACATTACCGGGTGCTGAAGGGCAAACTTATTCTTGCTCCTATATTCAAAGCTCACTCTCTTCAAAATTACAGTTTATGAATGGAAAGAGGGCTTATCTATCCAATCCAAATGAGCATACACGACTAATTTAAGCAAAACATATCATAAAATTTAAAAAAAAAAAATAGATATGATAATACTGTTTGAGCATTAACTGCTTGTAACCTAAAATTTTATAGAATTTTATGAGACAGCTTTGGTTACAAACAATTAAACCCTTATCACATTGAATTGTTAGTTCTTAAGGAATTTGAAAGCCACTTGAAAGTTAATAATTCAAAACTATCATTAAATTCTGCTCCCAAATATATGCAAAAACGATCCAAAATATATGCAAACTACCTCCCAAATATATGCAATAACATTCTAACAATTTTCATTATAGAATTATTAATGAATTAACCTAGTTAGCACAAAATACTCTTCAAATGAATGTGAAAAAGAAGATTAATCGTGCATATTTCAAAAACTAAATTAATTTTCAAAATAGAAATTAATAATTTTCACATAAACAATACTTTTAAATCTAAACCACAGCCAAAGGTTATTTTCACGAAAATTTCAACTGTACCATTCATTAACTATAATTGGTAGGTACTCATTCATTTAAACCCCAAAATGAGTGAAGTAAAAATTTTCTATTTTTTGTTAAAAATAATTTCAAAACATGAATGCTCATTTAATCATCGTGGTTACTTTCAATTCTGATTTTTCTTATTTTTGGCATTTATTATTGTTTTACAATGCATTGCACTTTCATCATATTTCACACGAGAATAAATAAAAGAGCAAAATATACACTCGTTCAGGTTCATTAAAAAAAAAAAAAGCGATACAAAGTGATATACATACTCCAAAGAATGTGATTGTGGTACTCTTTTCTACAAAAAAAGAAATTAAAAATAACCAGCAGGTATGCACAGTGAAATGAAAATTAACGCGCTCATTATGATTTTTTGTTTTCTGTTTTTTAAAGTCCTTGCAATAATAAATTTCTGTTAAAAATGAACAATCACAACAAAACATAATTTTCTTTTTACTCAAAATAAAATACAAATTGTATAGCAATGTTGTTAATTATACAAAAAAAAAAGAACAAAGTGCAAAACAATTTTTCACCCAAAAATATTTTCATTTTTAAAGGGTTATCAATTCCAAAATCACAAAATTTTTCTTTTTTTAGCACTCCTTTCTAGTAAAATTGGAAAATAGTTTTCTGTATCAAATTATTTATGAAAGAAAATGTTATGAAAGCTTCAGATCGATGACTGATAGTTAATCAATTAGAATAATTAAGCATTCTAGGGAGATGAAAAGTGCAACTTACAATTAGTAAACGATTCAGTTTATTACAGGAGAAAGGCACAAAAATGGCTTAATATAGACACAAGACCTCGTTTGCTTAATAGATACTTAATAGGTGCAAGAACTCTTGCACTCTTCACGTTGTAGATTTACAGAATATAAATTTTCGGCATCGGGATGACACTACAGTACAACCTACACTAATAGGATCTGTTGTAGAGCCCGAGTAAGTATTAGGCATAGTGCCTAAAAGGGCCGGAAGACTTTTGGATAAACTGGAGTATCTACCTGTTGTTGCACTGTTGCAAAGAACAAACCACTTGGAGACTCTCTTATTTTGTGAGTCAAAGCTCTATACTTCAGCAGAAGATACATCGAAATCTCTTCTTTTTTCTCGCGATATCTACAGGCGGATTTGGTACCCACTGATCGAACTTTCCCAAATGTCTCCGGAGCCGACATTTTACCTGACGACTTACCTGACTCATAATTTTTCTGTAACATCACCAAATTAGTTTCTCTCAAAATTTTCATAAAAAGAAGACAACAACCATTAATGGCTGCCCATCAAAAGAAATCTAATCTAATTATAATTTAATGACTATCCTAATTAGCAGTAAATTTTATTTTTTAATTGATCATCTAATAATTTAGTGAGCTTAATTCTTTTAATATTTTTATATTCCCCTATATGTATGCAATATACCTTTTTATAAGAATAAAATAGTTTTAGTAACAAAGTGAACTTTAACTGGAACTGGAAAATTAAATATTTTCCATTCAAAATTTCAAGAAATTCAAAATTACCACACCATTTTTAATTCTACTAATTCTATTAACGTTGTGTATGTTTGTGTATAAGTTTATTAAAACTTTTAACAGGACCATTAAAATTATTTTGAATTTATATTAGTTGATTTTTTTTATCTCCCATTTTACATTCGTTAGCGTTATTCTTTTACCGTAATTGAGAACAAAGCAAATGTAAAACTTTAATCAATGAAAACTAACACCATTTTGATAAACCCTTTTCAATCTATTGTATATAAAGACAGAATGTTTCTTATATCATAAAATCCAGAAGAATATAGGTAAAAATTTTATAAAATAAGAAAAGAAAAGCTGATGTGGTCAACACATAACCGACCGCAAATTTTAATGAGCCAGTAAGTTCTTAATTAACATGCCTAGAAAGATGAATATTTGGCTTTCAGTAGAGTTTCGGTTTGTGCTATCCGAATTTCTAGAAAATTTCGTCACATGCTGCAGGAACCAAACAAAAGCCAATAATTAATTTTGAAAAAACTCCGTTAATTTATTCCGTCTTCGAGCCCTGCTATTTCCAAAAAATGTATAACTTCATTGTTTTCATAATCTGAATTTAAATATAAAATTTCAAAGAAATTGGTTGATTATTCTTTATACTTCTTATATGCGTAAAAATGTAAATTTGGCTATCGTAATGGTCCAATTTCTAATTCCTGATTTCTTCCAAAAGTTATGGGGTTTTTCATGCCTATACATAAAATTTCAAATTAATCAGTTGAATATCTTATTAAAAATAATCAAAAATTTAAAATCGGTCCGCCATAAGGTCTTGTTCTGGAAGCCTGACATGTCCCAAAAATTGATCAAACCGTCTCACTCTCAAAGTAAACCCTCACACCACCTAGCATTATATAAAATTTCGTCAAAAAGGGTTCAGCCGACAGACAGACAGATCGAGAGACATCTCTTTATAAATAATTTATTCACCCTAGCAGAAGCAATCCCATTTCTTTCGAAACCTTTATATGTGAAATTTGGTGCCATCACATAACCTCCCTTGTTGTATGCAATGCGATACGTAAAAAGGACGAATTTCCAAAAAAAAAATAAAACTTTTTATTACTTTAACAAAGAAAGTTTTCGGTACACTCTTGTTTTTTTGTTTTTTTTGGAAGAATTTAAAATAAAATAAAAATAAAAAGTTTCATATTATAACATTATAACAATAATGGAAGAAGAATGTGGAGGGGGCGGGGGGGGGCGATTTCATTAAAAATTTAAAAAATAACTTTTACTATAAATTTTCTTTTGTTTAATTTTCATTATTTTGTTTTACAATACAAAAGAACAAAATGAAAACTCTTCGACTTTATTTTTGTCATTATACCAAACCCTTCACCCACCATACCATTATTTGAATATTCTTTTATTGTTTTTTGAAAAGTAAATCAAATAAAATATAATTAAAAAAACAAAATATATAAAATGTTATTTAAAATAAAAATTTATTTTATTTCAAAATTTCAAAAGTTAATCAAAAAATTTTTGAAATTTATCAAAAATATTCTTACATTATTTTTAATTATTATTAAGTTTTGTGTTATTAAGTTCTCCTTATTAACAAATATTACATACGAATTTCAAGGGAGGTATGGTTGTGAGAACAAAATTTCATATATCGAGTCTTCAACCCAAAATGTACTCCTTTCCTATCAAAGAAGAGTAAAGTATGTAGATTAATGTAGAGATGACATAACTCTGGCTACATTCTTCTTCTTTTCTGAAACTTCTGAATTAAAATTTATTAGATACCTCAGTACCTAATAAATTTTAAAGCAAAACAAAGAATCAGTCATCCAAGCTAATTGAAAACATCCAAGGTAATAAAATTTTAAAAATATAATTTTTTTTTTACTTATTAGTAGTTTCAAATTTTATGCACAACTAACCGACACAATTAATTGAAGTATCTATTACTAATACATTAAATTTTTCCATTCAAACCAGGATTCCAGAAATGGGCCTTCATTAAATGTGATTATGAAGGGGGATCTGAAAATTTAATATAATTGAACATTCAAAAATGTTCCCCCTTTAAGGCAACTCTTTCGTTAATATTAAGTAAAATTAGAAAAATTTACATTGTAATTCAATTATAACTTGCTACCAACTCCTTTGATTAAACGAATCGTCCTTGGCTTTCTTATATTTTTTACCAATTATCTAAATATGGCAATCAAAACTGAAAAACTCATTAACAATAAAACAAATACTAATAATAAATATAAAAAAAATAAAAGAGAAAAGAAAAAGAACAAGAAGAATGAATCCTTAATGTTTGTATGCCGTAAAAACAGAAACGATAATGTGACGGGTTTATATGTATATTATGTAGATAATCTAAAATTGAAACAATTATCCTTATTTTGATATATTCGTTTTTTTTTTTTTTCCTATACGCAAAAGATACGTTTTCAAATCAATATTATAATATTGATTATTCAATATAAAGGATACTAAATGAGCACTTCTTCTAAGGTAACTAAAATTTCAATTTAAGTCATAAACTAAACTACTCATAATCTATATTTTAGGGGTATACCTTATAACCATTGGATTGATCGTAAATAGAATTATAAATCGCATTAGAATTCGGATTGTAGCATTTTAAAACATCCTAAGTAAAATCTCAAGAAGCTCATAATTTTTTTTGTAATATTTGAAAATTTTTATGTTTTTATTTTTTCCTTCCAATTCCTTCCAATTAATTTATTTTTTCTTACGTCTAATACGGGGAGAATCGCCAAGAATTTCTCTTCTTATGTGAATTGATTGTTTTACGTTCTCCCAGAAGCTGTTCTGAGGTCTTCTTTCCATATTCTTCTACAGTAAGTATCTTGACATTATGCCTGGTATCATAATAACGTGACCCGTAAATGATTTCAGCCCATTCCCATCCATTCTTATTTTATTCTGAAAACTTTTTCAATAATTGTTTCATTCGGTCCAAAAGTATGGCAGTCGCTTACCATTATCCTGAAATAATTTTTCAGTATTCGGACTGCACCTCTTCTAATTCAACCCTTATTTCCGACCGAAGATCCGTTACTATGTAATATTATAACTCATCACAAAACAATCAACAGACAAGCATTCAAACATTAAAAAAAACCAAAAAAAAAAATCAAATTACATATTAATAATTCACCTCTTTATTATATTTTTCTTGTTTTTGTTTTTTTGCATAACCTTTCTTCACGGATATGCCTTTAAAACCTTTTTATATACACAAAAGTTCAAGGACAAAAAACAAAAAAGAAAACTGAGAAAAAGGAGAATAATATGTTAAAAATAAACTTATAAAATCCTTGTTTTATAGTATGTAAAAAGAAGAACAAACAAAAAAATAAAATACTTAAGTGAAAATTATAAATAAAACGAGTGTGGTGGGGAGGAGGGAAGCACACACAATCGCATTTGTGTAAAAAAAAGTAAAATGCTATCATTCTTTTCTCCCGTTTTCTTTTATTTCTTGTTGTTCTTCTTGTTACTTTTGTGATAATGTTTCACTTTACTCTAATATCACACTATTAAAATAAACATAAACCAAAGAATAAAATATACAAAAAAAAAATACAAGAACAATATTAAAAACAATAAGAAAAAAGCAAGCAAAAAAAAAATCAAAATGGTAGCATAAAACAAACAGAAAAAGGATAAAACTTTTATTTTATTGTTAAGTATGCGAAAGATAAATAAAAAAATTTTGTGACATTTTCATTTTTTTTTTTGTTTTTTGTAATTCAGATTTTGTTTTTCTTGGAAAAAAAAATATATAAAAATTTTCTATCGGTGTTTTTCACTTTAAGAGCAACAACAATAGTATAACAATATATTTCATATATTATAACAGTTTATTTTGTATAAATGCGTGTATTCCAAAAATAATAATAAAAAAATATAATAGAAAAGTTGTCCAAAAAGGATAATTAAGAAATATGAAAAAAATAAATAGAGGGAAACACCGATAAAACATAAAAGAAATACACACAAATAAACACAAATTGAGAACGAAAATAATAAGAGAAAAAAAAATTCTCGGAAAATAAAAATTTTTTTTTTTTCATTTTCTTCTCTTCTCCCTACTTTTTCTTGTTTCTATTTTCTTGCTAATAAATTTTTACTAAAAATGTTTTAATTGTAGACAATCATAGCTAAAGTTTACAAGAATAACAAAAAAGGAAAAGGATGAAAATTAAAATTAAACGCCTTAAATTAACATACAAGAGTCCAAAACAAAAAAAAATTAAAAAGGATTTCGACTAAAGGAGAAGTAAAAGGTAAACAATTTTCATTATAAATCACAAAAAATATTTATTAAGGATAACCGCACAAAATTACTATATTAAAAATGTTTTAATGAAAATTTTATGGTATTTTATATTTAAATTATTAAAAATGAGAAATTAATTATATATGGGAGACATAATTGAGAATTCGAGTTTATGTAAATGTGTTTACGCTTTCAATTACGCATAATGCCTCAAAATCATATATAAAATATTTTGGCTAAGAAGGATCATGAGCTAAGAGTTGTAAGTTATAATGAATTAGAATCCAATAGAAATACCAAATAATATGAAAAAAATAAAAATGAATCAGTGCTTATTCTAAAACACTCAGAATAATGAATCGGTTGCATATTAAGCTCTAGAATGAAGCACCCAAAAAATGAAGATACATGGGGAGGCGAAGTTGGGAAATATGTGGATTAATCATGCAAAACATTGACACAAATAAAATGATTGGCAGAAAGTAGAGAAAATTGGAAAGGTTATGTTGGATTACTATGTTCGCTAAGGTAAAGAAGGTAAAGAAACTAAGGTAAAGAAGGTAAAATTATTTATATTTATAGAGAAAGGTTATATTGTTGTGGTATTAGTGATTTGTTAAGTGTTTAAGAACAAGAATTAAGTAGTGAAGAATAAATTTAAATTACTATTGCCTTCATACTAGATTAGGTTAAGTTAGATCGTTACGGCTCCCCGAAGGGTACACATGCTGAAGTCTATTTTGTTCACACTATATGTGTACTTGTTTAAGGAACACTTAAAAATAGTAAATTTATACATTTACATTTTCGTCGATATTAATAAAAATATTCAAAAATTATATAAGTCTTATAACGAAACAATCAAATGAATTCTAAGATTTACGTCCCGTAGATTTTATTTTACACATTTCTGTTCCAGACCTTCTTTGGCTTCCAAATATTTCTTCATCATTTCGAGAGTTCCCCTCTTGACACTTAATCTATGTTATTACGGTTGTCTTCGAATATGACAGATTCATTTCCATTTTCTTAATCTTATTTTCTGTTTCTATTGGATTATGTTTTATCATATCTTACAGTTCTTGCTTCATGAACCATAATAAAAAGTCTTAAATAAAGTGAATTTTTAATTATTTTCAATAAAAAAAATGTCAGTAAAATCTAGGGTTTATGAATCATGAAGCATTTTGTTCAGAATATTTCTTGTTAACGAATTAAAAATTTAAAGATTTAAAAAGTTATTTACGAAAAACAAAAATGAATCCTTAAATTCACCTCTTTTCTGAATAATATGAACTTGCAATTTTCATTACAAATAGAAAACATAAAAGAAAAAAAAAACAATGTTGATCTTGGACAACTAAACTGGATAGGTTATTTTCAATTTTTTTTTAAAATTATTAAGTAGAATTTCTTTTTTTTGTTTTCTGATTCTTGAAGTCCTTTTTACCTGTAAATAATAGACACAAGATTTTTTTTTTTATTAATTAAAATAATTAGTACACAATTTTTCTTTTATTTCAATTTTAAAATTTATTTAATTATCCTTTTCTTTCGAATGACAGCACTAATTTCTTCAATTTTATTTTTCTATTTTTCAGTTTCTAAATAGCTATATAGACAATAAGAGAAAAAAAAATATAGGTAAATATTCGAGTCCAATTTTCATTATTAATTTTTTTTTTTTCATTTTCTCCCTTTTTGTTTTTTTTGTTTTTACTCCTTTCAACACAGTACCAAAACGAAAATCCAATTAAAATATTCTTATACAAGAAAACACAGAGAAAAAAAAATGTAGCTATAAACTTCTAAAAATATTTCTATAAAAAATGAAATAAAAAAAAAAAAAAAATAAATAAAGCAATATTTTTTTTTTCTCTCTCTTTTCGAATATTATTATCCTTAATTAACCCAATTAAATAATTTGTATATGAAGTGGAAAATAAAATAGGTCTCAAATATAAGCTAATGAAAATTGAAAGGAGATAATTTTTTCCCTATAGAAAACGGAAGAAAAACAAAACAACTAAAAGAGAAAAAAAAATAATGAAAAATCATAAAAATAGAGAGAGAGAGAGAGAGAGAGAGAGAGTTAAGGTACTCTTGTAATTTTTAAATGAAAAACAGTTTCACCTATAGAGAATTAAAAAAAAAAAACAGAAATAAAATTTTTTTGAAGTGAATAAACAGTTAATTACTGAAGCTAATTCAAAATATTCCGTTATAAGTACAATAAATTACGGGGGGAAAAAAAAAATTAAATAGAAAGAAGAAAAAAACTGCAAGTATATAACCCTTAATTTTTTTTTTTCTCACAAATTTTATAATAAAAATAATCTTGTGATTCAAAATGCCATATAGATAGAAAAGTAGTCATTAAGGATTCTTATAAAAGGATATTTTCAATATTATTTAAAATTATATTTAATATTCACTCTTTTAATATTAAAGAAACTTCTTTAAAAATATCAATAAATTTTCAAAATAAAAATAAATAAAATGCTACTGTCAAAAACTAAAATTTTAGGCATTAAATTTTTCGAAATTCGAATATTATTGCTTGTTAACATACTTAAGTGTTAGAATCAAAATTAAATGAGAATTATTCAACCTTCAGAATTTCCAATTTTTAAATTCTAAAAGCAACAGCTAGAATTCAGTAGAAATTTTCCAATGCCTAACTGGATCATGGTTCATAATAAATTTATTCATATGGTTTCGGTATATAAATATAAAATGGCACATGTAATGCTATTCTTAGAATAAAAAATATTGCAATAATAGAATTTTAATTTCATATGAAAGTGGTCCTTAAGTTTCTTAATGTACCGAAATATAATTTACTTACAATTTACAATTTTCCAAGAATTTTACCAAAAGTTTTGCAAAATATTGTTTAATAAACCCATGCTAATCGAAAAAATTGTTTAGTAGGCTAATTTTAATATAAGAAATTCATAACTTTGTTAGCTTATTGGGAATTTTTGATTTATTGTTTAATTAACACAAAAATTCATTAATATTATCCATTAATATTAAGAAAATTCAAATGACAATGAGTCAATGCATAAACTTGCTCAAATTTCTTTATACACTCCAGCTATTCCGTAATTTCTCTTCAGAAAAAATTGTTTAGTAGGCTAATTTTAATATAAGAAATTCATAACTTTGTTAGCTTATTGGGAATTTTTGATTTATTGTTTAATTAACACAAAAATTCATTAATATTATCCACTAATATTAAGAAAATTCAAATGGCAATGAGTCAATGCATAAACTTGCTCAAATTTCTTTATACACTCCAGCAATTCCGTAATTTCTCTTTAGATTCTTGAAGCCTAAGTAAAAAACTCAAAACAACTTTCTAAATTTAGTAAGTAATTTAAAAACTAGTAAAATTTTTATTCAAAATACACCAAAAAATTTAATTGACTATTAAAAATAAAAGAATAATATAGAATTGACCTTCCCTTAAAAATTCCTTTAATTTGAAATTAAATTGTTTATATAATAGAGGAACAAAAAAATACAGCCTGAAACTTGAAGGTCAAATTATAATTAAATAATTTTCAAAAAAAAAAAAAAAAATAAAATCAGAAAATTATTGTTTAGTTTTTTATTAATAAACTTGCAAAATAAAAAAATAATTTTTTTTTTTTTTGGCTTTTATTTTGTTAGCTATTCAAATTTAAGTACCGTAGAAAATCCTTTTATTCTATTATATTTTTTTATTTAATAATATTATGGAATTTTATGAGCGCTTTCAAAATGATTTTAAATTGAAATCTTTCTTAAAATATTTGAAAAGGAAAATTATTCTTAAAACAATTTATTATGAGTATTAAAAAAATATTTAAATAATTTCATATAATTTCAAAAAAAATTTTTGAGTTTCTCTATTTTCAAAATTAATAAGGCATTTAATATTTATTATTGAATTTTGATTTGTTGAATTCTTTAATTCTATAATATGATTATTAAGCAAATATTCATACAACAAATTTTGAATATATTTAATAAATAGAATTACCATCGCCTGGGAGCACTATTCAAACACACATAATTATTGCATAAATATGAAGTAAATATTAACATACTAAAACTAATTATTAACAACCAATCGTTAATTACCATAAAATTAATTTCATCGCTATTAAATAATATTAATTTTAAATCCCTATAATATTTGCAATATTACAAATACAAACATTTTGTTTTTATGTAAATTATTATTAACATCTAGCTATATAGTTACTATTAATATTCATTCAGAAAATTGAAAAAAATTTTTAATTTTTTCCTACAAATTATTATATAAAATAAAATTGCATACTTTTGGGGGCAAAATTCATATTATTGTATTTAATATTCTTAATATTGTGCATAGGTATTTTAGGTGTTCATTAATATATTGAGCATTTATAATAAAAAAAAACTTAATATTGAGCGTAGTGTTCAACAAAATTTAACTCAACATGCTCAATTTTACTTAACAATTGCTCAACATTTTATTTTGTGCTCATATTTCCATGAATACCTGCTTAATAAAATTTTTATATATGAAATTTAAAAGAAAATTTTATATAAAAAAAAAAAACTCATATGAATTGTAAAAATAATAACATAAAAAATATACCTCATGTTTTAAAAAACAAAATGATAAATACCATATTAAAAGAAACTACCACAAGTATCATGAACCCAATCATAGAGTTAAATATAAAATATTACGTGTATATTATAAGCGTATATATGAGAGAAAATCCTTAAAATAAAAAATATAAAGGCATTAACATAATAAAGAGAAAACAAAAAATAACAAAAGACTCCCCATAGAGATTAATATTACTATAGGTTAACTAGGATTTTTTATTTTTTACATGCACATAATATGAGTATTTTGTATTCTCTTACAGTAATTTTTCATGTACGAATTGTAAACATATATGTATAACAGAATGAATATATAATTTTTTATTCCTCAATTTTCATATTATAAAAAATAAACAATAGAAAATCTATTGTGGTAGGCATTTGAAATGGAAAATTTATATAATGAAATATAGCTATGCTAGGTTACGGTTAGAATACTGTTATATAAGAGATTTTTTGTACGTATTTTATTTAATTTTTTGTTTTTCTATTCTATGAAGCTTCCTATATACGTTCATATGCAAAAAGCATTTTACTTTTCTTTAAATTTCTGTTATACGCACATTTATAACATTTTGGTAAAATATAAATTCATCTTATTGCAGTGATATATTGTGTGTACATGTATTCTATGTATAATATTCTATATAATAGATAGGGAGATATTTTTCCCTTTTGTGTTATACTGAATTGCATATACGCTCACATGTAATACACAAAATACTATTATATAATTTTAATACTACCTACCTATAAGGTAGATTTAAAATTTTATTTCTTTTTTTTTCTCTCTCTCTTTCACTAATTTTATATTCATCTCTCCCCTATTGTTGTTGAATAATAACTTGTGGATCCGGCTTTCATTATTATATTCTAAAAAAAAAAATATGAGTAAATATTATTTTCTATTTTTCATCCTTTTATGAATTGCAAATAAATAGACAAGGTACCTTGTTTATATAAACAGCAACTATTAATAGAAAAAAGGCACTGCAGGATAAGAGCATAGAATTTAGTATGCCATTTTTTTCTATACTTTTCTTTATTTTGTATTTATTTTTAAATTTTTTGAATTTTTGGAGAAAAAACTTTACATTGCATATTTATCCTGTTGGTTAAATTTAAAATTCAAAATAAACTTAAGCCAGTGGGAGAGAAAAAGAGAAAAAAGAGAAAGAGTAAAGACTGAAAGTCACAATTCTTCATTTTTATTTTTAATTTTTATTATTTTTACCTTTTCACAATTGAAGATTTTTTTTAAAAAAAAAAAGTCTGCAGTGAGTTTTAATGGATTTAGCTTTTTATAAACATTATATACAATTGAGAGGGAAAACAAAAATCAAGAATCTTTTACTTTTGTTGTGATTATTTTTTTTTTTTATTTTTTTTTTTTATTTACTGCAACAAAACAGAAAAATTGATGATTTTTTTAAAGAAAAAATTCATAAGATTTTTTAAATTTGTTTTATAAGAATTTAATTTTTGTTTTTGATCACCACAAGGTTTCATACCAATGAAGAAAGAACTCAACATTACGGACACCTCTAGTTGAGTAGTCTAGACCAACTTCACTGTCCGCTATTGTCATAGGATAAATCTTGCACATTCAGTGCGATATGGTGATATACCCGATTTTGCTCCTCAAGATTTCGCGCAAGGTTTGCACGAGGTATTATCAAGAGCCCTATTAATATCCAGAGACGCACGTTATTTCTTTATATTCTACTGTCTTCTTTAGGGTGTATGACTCCTGATACAAGGTGTTGTGAGCTCCACAAATTTCTCCGTCTTATGTCTTAATTGCCGCTTAATGGCTTTTCCATAAGCAACGTAGTTCTAAACCTGATATAATTATCAATTACATTCTGCACCAAACGGTTTTACTACAAGCTACTCCCGAATATTTTTATTAGAACCCGTTCTAAACTACGATATCGAAGTCACATACAATTTTTTGATTTTGTTTTGATGTTATGATTGTCTATTTGAATTTTTTTTTCTGTTCAATTTTCCATTTTTCTATATTCTTTAGAATTCTTGGTACATTCCTTAAATTTTTTCAAAATATAATTAATGAGAAAAGAGATTTGAAGAAAGAAATTTTTTTTTCCAAATTTTGTTTTTTGAATGGAAAATTATTGCAGTTTTTCTTTTTATTTTCTACTTTTATATTAGATTTTGCTGTATTGGGGAAGATGAATGATGCTTTTTGATGATGTATTTTGAAAAATATAGAATAAAAGAATATTTAGTCGTCGTTTTCATTAAATTGCTAAGCATTTTTTTTTGTTGTAGAACTATAAGAATCAGGCACTTTATTTGCTAATGTTATCTGCGTCAGTACGGGCACACATCCCGAAGCCATTTTTAATAGAACATGAGCTAAGTGGAGCGCCAACAAAGCCCCTGTGCTATCTAAAAGCACATAGATGGTGCGGTTTTTATACCTTTCTAAGTTCACTCTGAGGCATATCTGTGTTGTATGTATTCCAGTTTGAAGCACAGAGTAATACAAATCCAGGAACACGCTTATACATGTGTTCGACTGCACTCTATACATGCCTTAGCCCAGCCCCGGGTACGTTTTGGATCCTCCTGTGTACCAAAGACCAAAACCAGTCTCAAAAACTGAACCACTCTGCTACCGTATGCGTCGATCAGAAAATAGTACTTCGTATCCACGATCAAAGTTATACCGCGAAAAATGGCTACCCAAAAACGGAGTCGATCTCTACGAAAGCTCGAAAACGAAAGGAAAGTTGTTAGCCGCGCCTCCATCACAATGATGAAGGTGGCAATCCGACGAATTGCTTCAGAGCAACATTAGGAGCTGTTTGCATTGCTCTTTTTCATGATAGTTATGTGGTTAACGGAATCTAAAGTACTCTGTTATTTTAACTAAAATTTATTTTGTTTACTGTTCAATTTTTACTCGGTCTTCAAATTATCTCCCGTTGAACAGATGCAATGGACATGCTTTTCATAATTTTAACAAAAATTTTTAACATAAAAGTTAGTTTTTATTTACAAACACAAATACGTATGAAAAATACACACACGTGTTCATTTATTCTTTTACTGTTCAATAAAAAAATCAAGGTGAAAATTTAAATATTTTTCTCTTTATTTGCCACATTCAGTCACATTTCTCTATAAATTTTTACACACGCACATACAAAATAAATAATAAAAATGCAAATAAATTTAATTTTAATTGAAAAATTGAAATTTTTTCCAATAAAAAACAAATCTGAGAATTTTTGTTTTGTTTTTTTATTTTTCAACGAAAATTAAATAAAAGTTGATCGTTTCCGTCCTTTTTTGTTTTTTTTTTTACCTAACAATTATCTTTCAATATTTTCCAATTGAAATTTAATTTAAAAGTTCTATAAATAAAAAGATAAACAATTTCCGGGGATGGCCATTTAAAACAAGATCCTTTTATATATATACATACATATATATATACAAATATAATTTCTTTAATCAGAGTTTCAATTATGATGACCATTGAACGCAAGTGACATTATCTGTGTCATTTTTTTTAGGCGTTGTAGTCCTTTTTTCTTGAATATTTTTAAATATTGATTGATTCCGTTATCATATTGTGTGTGTTGAATTTCGAGTTTTTTTTGTTAAGGTATAAAGACCTTTTACATGTGTTATTTTTCGAATTAATTGTATTTCATATGAAAAGATTCAAGTATAATTTAATTTATTCGATATTAAATTTAAATTGCAATAATTAAAAGGAATATTTTCAAATTTTTTAAATATTAAAGATTTCAATTAATTGATTTTAGATTTAAAATGAACAGAAATCATTGATATGATAAAGTTATATGAATCAGCCTAAAAGTATGCAATTTTTTAAATAATTCGATATTTAGCAAAAAAGAAACATCTTTGAATTGGCTACAAAAACATCTTTGAATTACAAAAAAAATTCAATTGTCTGAGTAACATAGTTCAATTTTCTGGAAGAAAATAGAACTTAAGTCCTTGTGCAATACATTCTCTTTTCGTTTGGCATATATTCACAACACGTAATTCTAGTAAGGTTACGACTAGACTAGGTTTTATTAGTCGTGTGCCGACCACAGGCGGAAAGTTCTATCAACATCCGCGACGGCAAGAAAGATGTGGCAAAAATACGATCGTAGAGAATCGAATGGGCTCCACCATGCGGCTAGGCTGTGATTACCAACACAACGTTTCGTAAAGGGGCAAGAATTAGACCATTTTTCACTATCCGTGTGAGTGTCCATCTCTGTGCGGGGCCAAAAAGTATACGTATGGCGAGAGTTTACGAGATATCGAAGATTAGCATCAGAAATTTAAATAGATTCTTCAGAAGAATCAGGTGACTTAGATAGACCACCTGTAATTGTGCGCTCAATGTCGGCCTTGTTATCATTGGGTAATTTTAGCAAAACGGCACATTTGTGCTAATTGGAGTGCGATGGAGCTGCTGCGCTTACCACACCAACCAACCATCCAACCAGGATTGCAACTAAAGCTCAGACAATTTTGCTGTATTCACTTTAAGTGACAATTTTGTTATTACAAATCAGGTATATAAAATACTCCCTGTACAATTAAATGAATTGTTCTGTTCAATTATAAAACAAAGACAAAAATTTTTTAAGTTTTCTACAAGGATATACACTCAATGCATAAAGTGGAAAGCAAATTATAGAGAAGCTATACACAAAAACTATAATTATATAAAAATCACTTTTCCAATTTCTTAGTTACCAATAAAAATTCCAATAAAAACCAATTTTTATTTCAAAGTCAAAAGAATCAATAAAAGAAAGAACAAAATATCCTTTAAGTACGGTATTGAAAAAGAAATTTTTAAAAATCTTAAATTAAAAATTTTATTACTCTTGACCACAAAAATAAGTAAATATTTTGAAGAAGTTCAAAAATTTGCTTACTTATATTTTATATGATCACTTTCCAATTCGATTTTCAGCACACAAACATGATTCAATAAAAATCATCAAAGTTAATGGAGGCATGCATTACATTTTTTGGTTTAAAAAATTGTACTTACATATAAAGGATATAAAAACGGATAAAAATAGAAAAAAATTAATGGATAGAAAAATTTTATTTTTTATTTCTTATAGGCATACAGATACTACATATATAGAATCCTTTTATATTACATGAACTTTTCTATTGTTATAATATGATTTCAGTATTAAAATGGCAATGAATTTGGCAAAGAAATTATTTGATCAAAATAATATTATGTATGTAAGTATCATAAATGTAAGTACATGTATGTGTATGTATTAGAATATTTACAAAAAACGTTATGTGTAAATACTAATAAAAAAGATTTTCATTACTCCTTCTCCAAAATAGTATATGTTAGTAAAAACAATTGGTTACATTAAAATGTAATTTTCTCGATTTATTGCGGGAGGGCATATTTATATACATGACTTTCTAGTGTTCAGACTGAAGTAAATCGCTAACACATGAGCTTATAGATCATAATAGTTATGCTTTGTCATAGAATGGTGGATCTAGAGCAAATTATTGAATGATTTAAGAAGGAATCGAACGTATATTCTCTCTCTCTCACTCATTTATTGGAAGAAAACCGAATGAACACAAAATTGATGAGTGTGACTGGAGTGTTTTGTGTACGGATAATCGAAAATTTTTAAATATAATTAAATATAACCCTATATTTTAATGCTACTAATTTAATATACCGTCCAAAATAAAAAAAAAAATCACCTCCATAAGATCAAAACAATCTAGGCATTCTCAATATTACCATAAATACCAATCCTTTCCAACTATCATACTTCAATCGAATTGAGAGGATATTCTATAAATTTGGCCATATATGAAGATATGAGAATATTAATTCCACTATTTCTAATAATTCTACAATCTTATATACCTCATTTATTGATGCCAAAAGCTGCCAATATAAACATTCTATTGATTCCAACGACGAATACTTAATTAAACCAAAAATATAAAAAATCTAAAACAAAAAAAAATTCTCAAATATTGAAAAATGTTCACAGAAAACAAGATCTTATACTTAATACTTTTACAGCGAGAAAATAAAAATAAAAATAACATAGCTAAAGCTATTTGATATTTTCCCAAAAAAAATTAAACTTTTCATAAAACAAGAACAAATAAAAATATGTGAAAAGGAACCTAATTTTTTTTGTTTTTACCCTATATTTGTGCCTGTTATAACAAAAAGGATATTAAATACATTTAAGAACACAAAAAAAAAAAAACAGAACAAAAATTTTGTGTGCAAATATTTGCAACATATTCATTTTATTTTATATAAGAAATAATTGCTGCCGGTAGCTTGTTTTAAATTGATCATCTCATGATATATATGATATATACCATATATATACACGATATATATATGTATATATCCTGTATATATATGGTATATATCATATATGTATATATCGTATATATACCATATATATACACGATATATATATGTATATATCTTGTATATATATGGTATATATCATATATGTATATATCGTGTATATATATGATATATATCACATATATATATCATGTATACATTTATATATCGTGTATTTATATGGTATATATCCGCAATTTTTATTACAGTTCTGTTTCCTTTTACATATAAAAAAAATTGCCATCAAAATTATTTTACTGACTGCAAAAAACCAAAAACAAAAAAAAAATCATTTGTTCTATAATAATTTTTATATTATTGTTTTACAAGAGTAAAATTCAGGAATTCAAATACCCACACATCAATAAATTCATATATATATCTATATATATGTATGATATATAGATATATATAGAGAGATATAGAAAAAGCAAACTATAATGTCTGCATTGCACTATTTTTAGATTTTTTTTTTGAAAAAAAAAATTCTTCTATTTTAGACGCACATTGTCCTTTTTTGATTTTTTTTTTTGTTATAGCATATACATACGTAGAGATAGATTTAAGGAGATTTAATCGTATATAAAGTAATTTGAAATAGAACAAAAAATTCTTTTTAAAAATTATGCAAAAAATAAATGATTTAATCTTATCATTTCAGTTCAAATTTTTCAATTAGCTTCAAAAATATTACTTGCACAAAGTTCTATTATAATATTGCCGAATCCGGAAGTGATTTCAGTGAAAAATATTCAAAATTGTTTCATCACTTTTTACATTTCAATTATGCGGTTTATTAATTGCACAAAAAATATTCAGAATTACGCTACCTCATCAAGTTTTCAACATTATATTACCGGTCCTGCAAAATATCAGTGGTATTAAAATAAATACTAGTCAGAAGTGTTCTATCACTCGTAGACTTCAATGACGCACTGCCCAATTGTATGTAATATCAGGGACCTCAAAACAAGACTCTGAAAATTTATTATGAAAGTATTAAATATTACGATATATAAAGTAATGAAGTAAAATTTAAAATTAAAAGCTAATTATCACTGTAAAGACAAAAAAATGAGAAACAATTCAATAAATCCATACAGAATTGCATGAAAATTTATTAAAAGTCAACCAGTACACATAGCATATGTAACTGAAATTAATTGTGATTTAAGAGTTTTGCCATTCAACAATTTTTGATTCCCAATTATTTTAAAAAAAATTCATTTTAATTAAGAGACAAAAGAAATACTTCCAGTCAGTTTAATGAACTATCATTTAATTTATTTCAATTACAATATTATATTTAATGAAAATATACAATAACACTACTTTTAATGATCTTTTTCAATTTTAAAAATTAAACAAAAAAAAAAAATTGAATAAATATTAATTTTTCATTTTCATTACAGGCGCTAACAGAAATTTTTATATAAGCAAGTGTAATAAATTGAAAGGAAATCAAGTTTTTTTTTTTTTTATTAAGTTTTCTGTGATTTTTAGATTTTTAACTTTATATTTGCTCACTTGACGAAAAAATGCATTCAATTGTAAATTGCTTCACATTTTTTTCCTCCTTTTTTCTTTTTTGTTGCTCGTTTCTTTTGAATTGTTCTTGTTATTTTCTATATAAGACGAGTCCTTTTTTTTTTATAAATTTTACTAAAACATTAAATACATACGCACACGTATATTTAGTTCTTTTCTGAGTCCTATTTTATGTTGTATACGTAGAGTTACGTATATAAGAGAAATGTTGTAAGTGACAAAATAGACATCATCTGTGATATATCGTTTTATTAATAGCATTTCTAAAGAATACACTTTTACTATTTTTTCAAAAAAAAAAATAAAAATTATATAAATACAAACATACACCTACATGCTTTTGAAATAAAATGAATGTATGTCGAATTTACAGTGTGGAGATTATATTTGAGAGTTGATACTCGATTCAACACATAGAAAAAACAACTACTGAATTTATATATCACTTTATATATCATTCACCTATAAATTTTAGTGATATTGGTTATCATATATCAGACGAAATGTCGTACTCCAATCAAATTTATAATGTGTCAGAATATAGCTGGAGCCATGATGTCAAAAGAGTCCAAAAAATTTTCTGGGGCATATGTAATTTTTTGACGGCAAATATTCGCTCAAATACAATTGATCTATATCTGTTACGACCACTAATGGAGCCGAATCCATTTTATGAAATAGGGCCGCAGGGAATCCTTAGGGAAGAAGGCCGGGAGAGCTTAGGGAAGAGGTAGAAGAGCGAGAACGGAGTTATGAAGAGTCCGTCCTGGGTTATGGCAGGCCAATTAGTTGCTGAACAATTCTGATCAGAAACGTTGTGGGAAAATAATACAAATGAATAGGAACCAGGTTAGGAACCAGATTTCCTATCCTCTGATATAATTCACAAATTTTATTCCCACACCCTGTATATATCATTGCAGTTGAATTTGATATTCTTTTCATATTTATTTTTATATCTTTTCATACAATTTAATGAGCATTACAAAATTTGTTTCTTCGTGTGTAATAACACTTTAAGAATTAAACGTCAGAGACATAAAAGTTTTCTATATAATATAAAAATAATAATATAATAGAATAGAGAGAAAAAATTGAAAAATTTTTAAAGACTTTATTAAAAATAGAAATTGTATTTTTTTGATCGTCCTTATTGGAACTTGATTGCAATGTAACAATAAAATTTTATGTTATATGTATATAGAAAATAAAGTAATCATAAAATCGATTTTAATCATACCAATCAAATCAATTGAAATGTTCAATTGATTAATCAAATTTCAACATAATAATATTGTATATTGAATAATATGATTGACTTTTTATTTTCTTACAAAACCTATTAAATTCATTTAACACCTATATATACTCGTGGATTTGGTATATTAGTACAGTACCACCATTGTTTCTTTCATGTACCTACATTTCTTACGCTACTCAATTTTATTAGCATGCAATATGTTCAACTTGCTGTCAACTTGTTTTTACATAATATTGATTTCTACATTTCCAAGTCATTTAATATTTCCTCGTTTCTTTTTTGATTTCTAAAATATATTGCAATTGAATTTTCAACATTTCATAGATGTAAATAAATAAATTTTATAAAGGTAATCGTTAAAAGATGTTAAAGGAATTAATGTTAAAGAATAAGAAATGGCAGCTATAATTTACCTACACATATTTGATTACAATAAACTTGAGCAATTTTAAAAAGCATTCTATATTGTACATAAAACTGCATAAACATTATGCTATGCTGTCAATTTTCTATGAACTAAGTTGCCAAATTTAAATTTACATTTCTTATACAGAATTCAAATACATCAATATTTATTGAAAAAAACATTCTGTTAATGACAATTGATTTGACGTAGTAAATATGAAAATGTATTCCAAGTACAAGTAATCATAATTTTTACAAAAAAAAAAAAAAATTTTTTTTTAAGTTTCTGAATATAAAATTTTATAATATTCACAAAATACCAAATTTATTTTGAAATTGGTGAATTTAATAGAAATTCAATCGATTTTCTGTAATATACCAGAATACATTTATTTTGTACACACAAACAGAAACATACATACAATACATAACATATTGATACACAAAATCAATTGAAAAATTGTTAGTTTATTACACTAAAATTTTATTTACTGTTATTGAAAGTATATATATATATATACTGAAATGTGTATGTTGAATATGTGTGTATGAATAGCTTATTGAAAGAAATGATTTGAAAATTTAACCCATAGTAGAATTTTAAGAGAAAAGAGTTGAAACGAATGATTATATTTGAATTAATTCAGTAATTTATTTTACCAATTACCATTTAATGTCAAAAGTAATCAGTAAAATAAAAAGGCAAATTTATAATGCGTAAATGATTCGGAAGATTACTACATTTTTGCCACACAAGCCACGAAATGATAATGCCATTGTTTATTAATTCCTGCAAAATTTTATTCCATTTACTTTTAAGCTCGGTTTTCTTGATTTGTCATTCGAAGTCTTGGAATGATATCATAAATCATAGTTAAAAAAACACCAACACTTACAGAAATTCAATATTAGAATGAAAATTTGAAGGTATAACACGTGAATTCACTACCGTTTTTGGTGTTCTCATATATTTTCTACAATAATTCGAATTTGTTTTAGTTCTCTTCAAATTTGCTTCTTTCTCTCTCTCTCTCTGTCTCTCTTGAGTTTACGGTAATTTAATATGAAAATCTGTCCTGGAGCAATTAACTCTCAATACTTAACTTAAAACAATTACTGGAATGTGACTTGCATTATTATGTTATTTAAGAGCTGACTAGGGTTTTATCTTATAACTCTTATTAAAAATACTCTCTTAAAAATTTATAGTTTACACCATATAAATCTAGTATACGTATGATGTACATCTTGTATGTATGTATAGATATATTTATATTTGGTGACTCCTGCATCATAAATACAGCAATGTAATATTACCAAAATATAGAACGGTAAAACAAAACTTTTTTTTTTTCATTTTAGCCTTTTGATTTTCCCTTTCCCTTTCTTCCTCTATCTCTCTCTACAGAATAATATAATAAATTTTTATTTTTGCTACTATAAAATTTTTTTTCTTCCTCATATTATTATTATTATACATGAAACACATATATAAACACATGAACATAATATAGTATATTATAAAAATCTATAATAGTTAAAGGCAATTTTAACTATTATATTGTTGTATAATAATATACGTATAACAATAATATAGTAAATAGAAAATGAAATAATTTATAATTAACTTTTTGAACTCTAATATTAAATGTACGTTCATTTTATAAAAGTACATGATTGCATTCGTCAATAAATCCGTATTTATGTATACTCACATACACATTATATTAATATACTTTAAACTTAATTGATAATTGAAAATAAGAGGAGAAAAAAAGATTTCCAACACCAGTTGATCGAACATTAAAATTTAAATGTAACATATTGTAATAATAATCTGTTACCTACATACATATTGTTTATATTGGGTATTTTTTTGTATATATATATACGTATACAAACACACACCATGTTATTATATCATTATTATTGGTATAATAACTTTATATCATATACAAGTTTAAATGAAATCAAAAATTATTTGACAGGATCATATTATTATTATTAAAAAAAAAAAATATATTAGAAAATATTATTGACTATTGAACTGTAAATTTATTAAATTTTTTACGGTTCATTAAAAATCAAAAGAGGAAACAGAGAAAAAAAGGATTAAATTAAATTTTATTTTTCATTTTCTTGTTGTTCATACTTTTATATTGATTTTTTAATAATAATTACATTATTAGGAACTATTGAGAAAAATTTTTTTCTTCCTCATTTTTTTGTTTTTTTATTATAAATTATATACGGATACATTTGTTCTCATAAATGCTAAAGATATTGTATAAAAAAAGGATAAAATTAAAAAGTTAAAAAGTTAAACATTATACAAGTACACTCACCCAAGAAACAATTTGTATTCTGTATAACAGTTATCAAAAGAGTTTTACAAGGCCAGTAAAATTTTTTTTCATGATTATAACTTTAAATTTGACGCATACATTTAGCAGAGCTAAATTTCACCCTGTATAACAGTTTGAATAACAAAATTCCCGGGGAATTTATCTCTTAAATCATTAATACAAATATAATGTAAAGTTTTATTGAAAATCTATTATGGGTGGTAATATACGAACTCTAATTTATAACTCCTCAAATGTGGCTTTTAAGTAGCAACCGGATTTAAATGAACTGCAACCCGATTCTAACAAAATTTGAACTATTAAGTAGGCCAAAATTTTTCAATTATTTCAATTTGTCTCTTTGAAAATTGTTACTTGGGACGTATGATTTTCTGTACATATAATATAACTCTAATAAACATATGAACAAAGTGAAAAGGGAACTAATAAGTTGTATTGAATAAAATCCAATTAAAACATGACAAATAAAAGTTAATAATGTTAAATGATTACAGAAAAAAAAAAAGAATAAAAATAAACAAAATCGAGCATAAAGCGCAACAAATTAAACCTGATGGATTTTATTTTTTTTTTTTTTAAATATTGTCAATTATAATATGTGAAAATAAAATTCTAAAGAATTGAAATGAAAATAAAATTGAACAGCTGTCAATTTAAATTTTGTAATATTATTGAAATAATTTTATTTATTTATTTTTTTATTCAGTTGAATTAGGAAGAAAAAAACTGAATTTTTCCATTTTGTAATTTTTTTTATGTAAAAAAAAAAATAAATTGGGAGTTTCATGTGCCGGTTTGCATAATTGTCTGCTTAAAAAATTGCGTTTTTTGACAAATGGATTTCGAAAACTACGATAAATAGGATGTACTATTGAAATTTGTTAAAATGGAAGAGTCTGTCGAAAAAAGGTTATTGGAATATTTTCCTCATAATCCTTTATGCGCTGCTACACTATACTCCTCTGTGTGTCCTTTATGCACTGCTACACTATAAATCAAATCAACATGAAACTTTAAGAAGGTATCTACAAAACTCCCGCGACGACAATACAAGTTGATACTAGCATGATATTGGCCATGCAAGGTTATCATTGTAGTTATTCATGCATGTTGGTCATGCAAGCTGGTCATGCATGTTGGTCACAAAAGTTGGTCATAAAAATTGGTTATGAAAATTGGTCGTGCTGGTTGGTAATATAAGCTGGTCATGCAAGTTTTTCATGCAATTTGGTCATGCAAGTTGGTCATGCAAGTTGGTCATGCTAATTGGTAATACAAGCTGGTCATGCAAGCTGGTCATGCAAGTTGGTCATGCAAGTTGGTCATGCGAGTTGATCATGCAAGTGGGTAACGCAAGTTAGTCATATTGAACACACGCATGACAGGCCGTTTTTTCACCTGCATGTGAAAATATTTAATAATTATTAATGCTGATTGCTCATTTAGTTATCATTTATCATCATTCAATTACATTAATTAAGGAATTCTATTAAAAATGTGAGGATTATTTCTCTTGCTCAATTAAGACAATTTATGTTGATTATAAGGTCAAACCAGTTTTACATACATATTTGGCACTATCAGCATAATATTACTAAAAATTTATAAAAATATTTTAAATTTTTTTTATATTTTATAGAAAAACAATATATTTTTTATTGTTAAACGGCTTCAATTTTTGTAAAAATGAAAATAGAATGCCCATAATTATATTTAATAGTTTTCCATATTATAAAATATACTAAAAAAATTAAAGCTTTTTTATAAAAACAGTCAGACTAATGAACAAATAAATAAAAATTAACAACACTTAATGAAATCAATGGTCTGTAAAATAGCAATTTTCTTTTTTAAACACTTAAGTTCAAAGTATAATCAGAGGTTCAGAGGATGATTTGGGAACAATAACTTACAATATAACAATATTTTCGTGATTTTGGAAAATTATAATTTGAAGTAAGATAAGGAATAGGTGAAAATATAATTCTCTACATATAATTAAAATATGAATAATAATGGCAAACTCTCTTAAAAACCGAATGAGTAAGTGGACAAACAGAGTGAAATTAATAAAGACTTTTTTAATAAAACTACAAAATGCAAAAAAAATGAGAAAATCAAAAAAACTAAACTGACTTATTCATCTTGGGAAAATTATGCTCAATAAAATATTTTTTATTCTAAAATCCTAAGAGAGCTCATACTATATACAATATTACATAAACATAATTTGCAAACTCATACACATCCACATTTATATAAATATTTTATATAGTAGATAGGTAAGTAGGTACATAAATGTTATAATAAACTCGATTGCTTTCTCTCATTTTAAATATAGCAAAAGTAAATGAAGAAAAAAAAAAGCGTTTAGAATACTTTCTATCTTCCATGTTGTATACAATATTCAGATACACATGTATACATAAAGTACTTATCTATCTATAAATATTACGAATATGGAATACGTTCGTTAGCTAAATTATACGGGTATAAAATAAAAAAAAAAAAAATACACATATGACTTGGCTAAAAGGCTTTATTTATTTTATATTTGCTTTTTTTTCTACTCCTATACTGCTTATAAAAAAAAATCTTTGCTCCCGAACCATTATTTAGATTTTCTTCTACTTCTTCTTGTTCTTTGTTAGAAAAGGCAAACCCTTAATGCATATGTACAGCAAAAAAAAAGCTTAAAAGTTATAACATTATTTTCCTACGAATTTCTATTTTTTTTTTTTGTTTTTTTTTTTTTTTGTAAATAAGTTGATAATATTTTTCTTATTTTATCTACATAATATACACTTTTATATACTAGCATGTGTGTGTATGTATAGAGAAAATTACATAAAAAAAAAAAATAAAATTGTATTTGCGAGAAAATGAAATTACGAGCGCTTAAAAGTAGCACACTTGAATCTTATTTTGTTCCCTGTTTCGTTTCAATGTTTTTTACCGACCGTATTGTGTAAACAATAGGTAGGTTATGTGATGGCAACAAATTTTGCATATCGAGTTTTCGGTGGAAACGTACTTCTCCATAGTAGGGAAGTGTAAATAAACTATTTTTAGCAACCTGTCGGTCTGTCGGTCTGTCGGTCTGTCGGTCTGTCGGTCTGTCGGTCTGTCGGTCTGTGTGTGCACGCGTGTATCTCAAGTTCGGCTGAACCGATTTTGATGAAATTTTATATGTAAGTTTGTTTCCACCATGGCACGGATCGATCAACTTTTGGTATATATCAGGCCTCGGGAACTGCACTTTTTAGCGGGCCGATTTTACATTTCTCACCATTTTGAAGAAAGTATTCAACCGATTTACTTGAAATTTCATATATAAGCTTTGCTCGATCATACGCAAAAATTCCTAACTTTTGGAAGAAATCAGGCATCAGCAACTGGGCGTTTACTACGGGCCAAATATACATTTTTGTGTATATAAAGAGAAATAATCAACCGATTTCATTGAAATTTAATATATGAATTCCTCATATTAAACCAATGAACATATAACTTTTTTGGAAAGATCAGGGCTCGAGAACTGATTTGCGGGCCGATTTTACATTTTTCACCATATCCACAGAACAAATTTATGGAATTTCTTGAAATTTGATATTTGAGTTCTGGTTGTTACCGAAACTAACTGGCGAGCATTTCAGGGAATTCGGGTAGCACAAAGCAAAACTCTACTAAGAGCCAAATTTACATTTTTCTAAGTATGTTAACTATAAGCTTACTAATGTCCTAAAAATTGGAACGAAGTATTTAACAGACATTTTTATAATATTCTGTAACACTTTCATTTAACTAGACAATACACAATGCGGTCGGTTATGTGCTGACCACATCAGATTTTTTTATTTTTAATTTAGTCTCGTCAGTCGCCGGATTATTATAGTAGGTTAGTTACTATATATAGGGGCTTAACTATACTATACGTAATTCGTAAATATACACAAGGAAAATGACAACTGGAATTATTTTTAGAAATAAAAAGAACACAGAGAAAAAATAAATTTTTTTTTTCTTATAATAAACTGTTCTGTTCCATCAAGAACAAACGTTTCTGTTTTTTTTTTTACTAAGGACTTTGTCGTTCAAAAAGGAGTCCTTTTTTTTATTATTTTACTTGTTTTCCTCACCTCTTCTCGTTCTTATACTTGATTTCTTTTGTTTTGTTCTTTTTTTTTTTGTCAACAAAGTTCTTATATATAACAATCACTTTAATTTACTGAAAATTTTTCAAAGAAAACAAAAACACATTGTATTTTTTGAACATATTTCAAAAAAAAAAATAAACAAAGACAAAAAAAAACAAAAATTGAATTCAATAAAGCTTAGAAAGAATTTTACTTAGAATTTTTTTTTTTTGCTTTATTCTCGGTTTTTTTTCTTGATACCGTTTTAGTTTAATCCTTATAACACAATTTTCTTAAATACATTTTTTTTTTGCAAAAAATAATAAGAGAAACAAATTGTTTAAAATTAAATTATTGAAAATGATTTTTTAAGATGTTTATTTTTCCTTCTCTTTTTTTAATTTTCAGCAATGGAACTAGAAAATGTTTATTTCAAAAATAAATCCCGAATAACTTTTTCATTGAATCTCAGATTACCTTGATCCCTTACATATTATATGGGATCCAAAAAAAACAAGTTAAAAATAGGATTGAATATATCTAGATTAATTTAGTTAAAATAAAGAAAATTTTAATGTAAAAGTTCCAGAGGAGGCAAGATTATTAATTGAATTGGGAGATTAATATCTAATTTCGGCATAAAATCTTTAATAATTAGAATCCGCTCAATATAGGGAGTAGTCATGGTACAGTTTATTAAATTGAATATTTTTTTTTTGGTTTGAGTCCCGGCTAGAAAACCGAACTAAAATAATATTCAGTTTATCGCCCCACTTCTAAATTTAATCGACTAACACAATCAGTTTTGCATTCCTCTTCTCTTCTCTCTAAAGAGTATCGAAAAAGAAAAATCATAATCTCGCATAGAGAATTCGCAGATGCTTCTCCCACAGCTCTCCCCGATATTTTACCTAATTACGTAAATTCATTGATTGATTTGGTTCTTCTTTTATTTTAATCACCAAACACAGTTTTATTTTACAACAAGAACGCTGATCAAGGACAAGAGTAGTTTATGTTCTTTTAAAAAGACAAAATATCTAATTGGGAAATTTTATTTTCACACTATTCCGATAAAAAATACTACTCATTTTAAATAAATAAAATAAATTAATTAAATTAAAGGAAAAAGAAATGCCAACTGTATCCCAACTTACTTACAAATAACCTAACAGGAACACTCTTTAAAAATGATATGAAAACTAGATTTAATTCAAACTTTACTCTCAAACTTTTCAGTTATCCATAAAAACCACATTTATTTTCAATAAGTTATTAACATTATTTTTATTCTATTCCTATATAAACACACTCTCCTCTTATTTCCAGTAATATTTTCCATCCTTTTTTTTTGTTCTATATTCTTGCCTCTTCTTTCTTTTCCTTCTCTCTTTATATTTTCATTGCAATCAACATCTTTATTATATGGACATAAAATAACATGTTGACATAAGATATAATAATGTAAAATGTCAAAAACATTATAATGTAATATTATTGTATAAAAAATTGTGGAAGGACCTCTTCACTTTATATAATAATACACTTTTAAAATCCGACACACAGAAAAAATAAAAATAACAGTAACATGACAAAGAAAAAATAAAATATAAAATAAAATAAAATTTATTTTTTTTTTGTTATGCTTATTTCGTTTTCATATTTATAAAACAAAACATAAAACAAGAACAACAACAAAATAAGATTTTATAGCTTTCAAAAGATTAAATAACAAAAACACTGAAAAAAAAAGACCAACAAAGTGTTTAAAAAGTTTAAATATCCTAGTATAAATGCAAAAAATAAACAGAAAAAAAAAAACTAACAATGAAACGAATTAAAAGTTAAACAGAAAAAACAGAGTACAAAAAACAAAAGCAAGAGAAAGAAATAAAGAGAAAAAATGAAAACTTTAATATTCACCAATTTCACCAATATAACAAAAATACAACACAGAGAAAAAAAAAACACAATACAAAAACTTTGTTATAAAAGTATTAAAAGGATTATTCCATTTCAACCGAATATTATTAGGATTTGCAACAGTATAAATATTTTTTACTATCCTAGACACATTCAAAATAATCGTAATAATAATAAAAATAATAAAAACAATAGAAAATGATCAAATTTTTAAATAATTTCATGCCATCTATAAGATAATAGAAACATTCATTATATAAAAGTTTCACGATTTACAAAAAAACAAAAATAACAAAGAATATTCAAAAATATTCTTATCACCTCGTAATTGGAACTGAATTACTAGTCTCTAAGAATAGAGTCTGAATTCTCTACATCGAGAACGCTCTTAAAGTGTACATTATCTCTTAACAAAATGACAGAGTAATTGTAGGTAAATTTAGTGTAATTCCTCCGGACACCATGGCATTCCGAAGGACTGTAAATCAGATAAACATACGAGACATATTGTAACAACCCTTATAATTGTACCTGAACAGAAGTACCCAGGAACAGGAATAGATCAAAACAATCTAAGAAAGGCAAATGGAAAAACATTTAAAAGAAATGCACTTACATGCGGAAAGAAATTAGTGCATATATCTCAGAAGAGAGAATATCAATCTCCTAATTGTACAATGTCTGACTGGTGAACATCTAAGATGGAATTTTTGTAAAGATAATCGGTTTGATTGCTCCATATCCACTTAATTTAGCCTAGTCTATATACTTTAATAATAAAGATCATAGTAATCACTAAATTTTTTTAAGCGAATAAAACAATTGCAATAAAACCATCCATTTACCTTACTCTACTAAAAATTATTTATTCATTAACATTCATTTAATGTTTTTATGTTAAAGGATGTTGATTTATTTGGCTAGAAACTCTTCCTTTGCCCCAGTTTATTCAAAATACAATGTTGCAATATTCACCACCTTTGTTTTATAACTTGCATACCAAGTGGAACATCAACTCCATGTTATCACAAATTTAAACCAAGTTTTATTAAAAATAACAAAAAAAAAAAATAAAAAATGTAACACAGTATTTAAGGATTAAAGCTTGACTGTTTTGTGTGTATTGAATTTCAGAAAAAAACAAAAAGCAAAACAAAAATAAAATAAATAAAATTCATGTAATTTTGTTTTTCTTTTTCTCCTCTTGTTTTTTTATTGTTTATTATGATTATCATATTTTTTATTCATTTATTTTGTTGTTATTTGGTTTGTTAAACACACATACATACTATCTATATCTTGATAGCCTTTATTTAAAATTTTAAATAATGGTTGAATGGATTTTTAAATTATTTAATCCTAGGCAGTTAATATTAAAATAATGAATAAATTATGAGAAATTTGAAAATAAAGGCAGAAAAAATATGTTACAATAAAAAACCGAATATTTTTTTTTTGTTTGCATTATAATAGTAATAATATTACTTTAATAAATTTTATCCTTTTTATATCCTTAAAATTTGAATTGAATCTTTATGGTAAAATATTACAAAAAAATTTTGAAAAACAAAAGTTTCCTTATTTAATGCCTAATACTAGTAAATTTATGTTATGTTAGGTTGTTAATCTTACGAAAGATTTGCATATTTTAAAATAAAATTGAAAAAACAAATATCACAAACTTCCTACTCAGATGAAAGAACAAAAATACGAGTATGTAAGGCTGATTTGATTGTATGCGGAAAAATTTCATAATTTAAGTTCTTTTAAAAAATTTCAATTGATTTTTTGTTTTTATTCTAGAACATTCATGCAAGAAATTGGTAAAACAATTAATTAACTTGCGTGTCACAAGGAGGTGAAAAAATTTTGGGATAAGGTTTACTTTGATTCTGGGAAAAAAATTATTCAATTGCTTATGAAACATTCCGGAGTACATACCTGGCATCGAAGTGAATCTAAACAACTTAATAATGTACGAGTATTGATTAAATTAATGAACTACAACCTTTAAGAAGTAGAATCACAATATTCCATCCAGAGCATCAAAACCATGTCATTTATGTTAAAATTTTCAAATATAAAGCAAACAATCTCATTATTTCCTGATGTAGCGGCAAAATTATTCAACCAATATCATTGTACAAAGAACCGCATATAAAATGAAACAACTATTTTACTGTGCTCATTGTAAATTCAATACGAAATGAATTATTTCATGTTCACAATAGTAATTTACACAATACACGTACAAAAACCTGCTTTACTATACATCTTATAAAGTTTTCATCTACCATTTATATTACCTAAAGTATTAAAATGGATTAAAAAAAATTTTTTGGTAAAATTGAAAACAAAAAAAAAAAATTCCAATTTTATTATTTACCTTTCGATTATATAAGAAAACAATTGCTTTTTTTTTGCGTAAGTGTTTCCAGCATTTCACTTCAAAAAAAAAAAATAAATTTTGAACACAATATGAATAAAAACGTTTCGTATTTATACACTTGTTAAAAACCACGTCCCTAAAATAAAAAAAAAATGTATATAAATTAATTATTAAATAAAAACCTTTTAAATACGCGCGCGCTTAAAAATTGGAACATCCATAATTCACAATAATTATTTTTTATAGTTGTGATAATATTGACTTAACGCGATAATTAAAAGAAAAGAAAAAAAAATAAAAAAAAAAAAAAGAGCATGAATTGTTTATTATTTTATTTACTCAAAATTAAGAAGAGAGAAAAAAATATTAATGAAAATTTGTGCCAATTTAAAAAAATCAATTGGAAATTGAAAAATTTCACAAATAAATTTATACAAAATTTTAACTTTAAGATAAAAGCTTTAAAAAAATTACGTTCAAATATTGGGAGAAAGTACTTTAATTGTGTATAAGTAGGAAGGGAAGCATGTGCTACCTCTTATAAATGGTCTTATAAGGAAAGTATTTGGTATCTCTTTGCAAACTTGATTCGGCCGTTCGAGTCTTTGCAAAATTAAATTAATTCAGACAGGGAAGTGTTTGCATACTCTAATGAAATGAGGTAGAATAGTTAGATAGAATAACGTTGCAATATTGCGTCGTGTGCCTCACAGTATCTGTGAAAATAAGGAGGGGAACGACAATTGGATTTGTTGTTTGCAGGCAAAACTCTTCTTCCTTGGGTCGGTCTCCAGCAAAACCAGAAGGCTTTTGTAGGCTTGTATGAGAGAAGTCAGATAGATGATCGATAATATGATTGGCCATGGTGGAATATATTAATATTTACACAATTTAGGACAGGCTGTTCACCTTTTATGTAGACTTTACTACAGCGAACAGCTAAGCATGTTTTCTAGTAGGGAGATAATTTAACTGGGAGGATAACCTTTGACATTTTTAAACTTGTGTGTGTGAGGTGAAAATATTTACAAAAGAAAAATAACATAATAAAATGGGGATTCTTCTCCAACACATTGCTTTTTAAGATAATTCTTTAAAAATTTAAGAAAAAATGTATGAGGAAGAAACGGCAAAAATTCTACATTGATTAATACTTTTTATTAACCAACTTTTTAATAAAAACAAGAAAAGAAAAAAAATTATTTTGCAAGTGATTTCCGGTTTTTATATCCTTATAGTAAAATATCACTTTTTTAACTCGTTTTTATTTTAATTATGATATTTTATGGTAAATAAAACCATAATATTATGATTTTTTTTTTTCTACTTTTATTATCTTTAAGAACACACAGAGAAAGAGATTATATTAAATCTTTAATATACTTTCATCTTTTTTAAAAGAGTGTGTCCGTGTATTCTTTTAGATTCTCTAAGTTTCTTCTTTAAGGACTTCTTTTATTATTCAATTTTCATGTATTTTTCTTTACCACATGTGATATGAAATCTAAATGGTAAATTTCAAACGGATTCACACTCAAGTTTTTATATGAAGCTTAAAGATTACAATAAATGCATGTATTAGGTTTTAATGTAAAAGGACGAACACTGGAGAACATTGATTAAATAAGCAGTTCTTGAAATTTAAGTAGTTAAGCTCAATACTCAAGTTGAACACATTATTTTCTTAACAAACATTAAGACTATTGTACGCATAGCAAGGGATCACAATAACTCACATATTTAGAGTTATTTTAATTATAATATTTTTCCAGATAATGCAGGAATACGTAGACATCTTGTATTATTTTTCCATATGCATAATGATAATAAAAATGCTTTTAAAGATAAAAATCTTAAAAATAAAAATAAAATAAAAATAAAATAAAAATGTAATAATATACGAAAATATCATAGATTAGTAGAATAGCAAGAAAAGAAAAAATTATATTTAAAGTATAAGATCCAAGTACCCAATTAAGTGATTCAAGTGATTTCATATTTTGAGAATTTAAGAATCTTAACGTTTTTGGTATAAACTCCCTTGTGAAACATCATCATAATAAAATTTGCTATCATAAACTGATTGATCAAATTAATATGATTTTCTGAAATCAGATAAAATGGAAAGTTTTAAATATACCATGAAAAATATTTGTGTTTCTTAATGTACCATAGTTTTTTCATAATGTACCAAGAAAGTTTATCAAATTATTAATGAATTTTCAAATACTAAGTGGTAAGAATTTTTGGAGTTAATCTTATTATCCAAAAAAATTGTTTTCAAAAATTCCCGATGAAAATTTATTTGGAACTAACAATACCTCAATTACAATTAAAGATGGCGACTTGACCGTCACACAAAAATATCGTCGGCCACCCCGAAGATGTGCTTTGTAGAGAATCCAGTGACGTAAACAGTAAACAACCTCGTATGCTTACTTCCGGGCATGATAAACTCTTATGTGTGTGTCTTTTCTGCAAGCAAGCAACAGATTTAACGTACCGAAATTCTAAGAACCTTAACCAGTTTTTTAACAATTCAGTTGGTTTAAACGAGGGAGTAAAAACAGACCGCTTCACATAGCAGCATGTTCTACGTAACCTAGATCTAATTTAATTAATTTTTGCAACAATAACAGAGAACCCGTTTGAGGGCGACTGCTTTGTAATATTTTTTTTGTCATTATTAATCCTGTTAATTTCCTTTTATATTTCTTAGCATTTTCTTTTTAATTTTTCACTTTTTTTTTTATCTAATTCTTATCTAATTCAATAATATTATATTAAGAAAATAAGAACAAAAACAAAAAAAAAAAACAAAACAAGAAAAAAAAGGAGTATTAAATGACATCATAAATGTCAAGCATATTATGACAATGATAAGGGTTTTTATAAATGTGTATGTGCGTATACACAATATAAGTAAACAATTTTATTATCTTGATTAGAAACTTCATAAGTACCGTTATATTTTTTGTTTATTTATTTATTTTTGTTTACTGTTTTTAAACCGTTATAATTATTTATATTCAGACCATTTTCGATTTAACAATAAAAATAACACAATAATTACAATAATATTAAATGAGAATGAGAATTTTATAAAAATAAATTTTTAGGGGAATTTTTCTCTTTTCAAACTTTTTCTCTTTTAAATAGTAATTTTTTAATATTTATTACATTTTCTCTTCTTTAAACACTCTGTTTTTTTTTTGTTGATAAAATAAAAGAGAAAATATCCCATATTTCATTCAAATATCCCATTAGTGTTTCTTTTCTTTATAAATTGTTCTATTAATATTTTATTTAGAAAAAAAAAAAGAATAAGAAGAAGAAGAAAAAGAAGAAAAATATAAAATGACTTCTAAAATACACATAAGTAATTATTAATGATGAAAAATGGAAAAAGAAAAGGAAGAAGCGAGAATGAAAATATTTACTTACCTTTACCTACCTTTTTTTTCTTTCATTTTTTAAATATAAGAGTAAATTTTGTTTGTTTGTTTTTTTTTTTGTGTATCATACATGTTTTGCCTTAAGCAATTTTAAGTTGACTCTATATAAAAATTGAAGGATAATAACATTTTTTTACCTTTACATTGTGTAAATTATAAAAGATTTTATATTGGGAAATTATAATGTTAGTTTTAAAACAGTTTATAAAAGTGACATTACAAGCTTCTAGTAACACACATATTATATTAAAGATAATAATTGCTTATTTTAGAAAATTAAGCGGAAATATGAAATTCTAAAAGACTATTTAAAATTTATGGCGCAGACATTTAGCAAATATTGCTCTAATTTTCGAAATAAATAATGAAAATTTGATTCTAAAGTTTTTCCGGGTTCTTATAATTCACAATTTAATTGATATATTATAGCTTTATATAGGAAACAACAAATCGTAAATTTCCTATTAGACCAAGCTTCGAATTAATTGTATACATCCAAGTCATATGAAGCAAATTCTGTGGGAAATTTTCATTCAACTTCTTATGAATGCAGATCATTTCTAATTTTAAGGAATTTTCATTTAGAATTTCACATTTTATTATAGTTGAACGAAAACTACTGCCTTCATACAATAATATAGCAATATTTTCCATAAGACATGGATTCCACTCATAATTGAAGCTTTTTTTGATTACTCAAATAAATCTATTTTCTGAATTTTTTAAAGTTGTCACTTAAAAACACTTTGAGTTGGTCTTTGTTAAACATACGCTACTTTAAGTTCTATGAACATTCGTATAATTACCAAATCCAAGAGACTTGTAATAAGTGCTTTTCATGTTATTGTTAATTACTCTTCCTATGTTACTAATATTAAATGAGTAAAAATTCTTCCTGATTTCATTGAATTCAATCATTGAATCAGTTTTCTTTTTTCAAAAACACAAAAGAATCTTTATTAAAATTTCCTTTTCCCTTATTATCAATTCTTATAGTGTTATTCAAAATAATTTATTGACAAAATATTCTATTATTTAAGAAAGTAGCTATATAGAACAAAAAATAAGCAAAGCTAAGGATCAAGTTATTTAACTTTAGTCAATGCTAACAAAAATTTGTTTATAATTGAAATTGAAGTCCCTCTTTCTATATACCATTCATAAATTTTAAAAGATTCTTCAGACAATTTTTCCATTTATCTTTTATATAAAAATATGGAAAATATTTACGCATTCTTAATGAAAAACAAAACAGGATTGAATCACATAATATTAAAGTCATTTTCAATTAGAAACAAAAAATATTTCTTTCTTTTTTTTTTTGAATAAACAAGCGCAAAAAGTAAATATATAAAATATAATAGGGGCAGGACACGATTGACTTCCTTATACAAAATAAAACAAAATGCATAAAATTGTTCTTTAATGAATTTCTATAATATGCTGTGGAAATTGTCCGAAATTTCATGAGTGGGAAATTTTCCCTTCATTTCATGAAAGGGAAATAGTTTTCTCTTCAGTTTTTATGACAAAAAATTACCAAAATTTATAAAGAGAGTTTGAATATTTGAAGAGAAAAAATTTTCTCTTTATTTTACTCTTAAATAAATCTCTTCCAATATACTGTGACAATATTTCAAATTAACGTTTATGGGAAATTTTTCTATTTTGAATTTAAATTTCGAATTCATATTGAAAAAAAATTGTAAATGACGTGAAAGGACTTTTGAAATTGTAAATGATGTGAAAGACAATTATTTTTGGTTTATAACACACAATTAAAGTAAGTTTATGCAATTCACTAAAAATGATTACAGTAATCACTGATTTAGTTGCTACTTATCAACTAATTTCGGAGATATAGTTTGGCAATTCTTTCTGCAACAGTTTGCTTTCAGTGAGAATTCTTAAATTCAGCGATTAGTTGAGCTGTTCAATATTTCTCGTCACAATACAAGGACAATTTCAAAAATTACCCGATCACTATGATTTTATGTGCTGGAAATTTTAATTTTAATTATTTTGAAATCCAAGAACACCTATTCGAAACCTTCCCTCCTGATAAATTCAATTATTTTATGGGGCCTAATTATTCTCAGTTCTTCCGCTGCAAGAATATCACATAGTCACCCAATGATTCCCTTCTCCTGTTATGAATGAATGCTTTATACTTTAAATCTCTTTCACCTTCTCCCAGAGCGTTATTTTCGATTAAAGTAAGGAACGTTCTATTAAATTTAGAATTTAAAATTAATAAATTTTTTTCTTAATCCTATAATATAAAAAATTCATTAAAAATAAACAAGATTTCTCATAAAAACTGAAAGTAATTCCAATAAAAATTTAAAAACAAAACTTTAATACTTTTAATTCTAATTTTGAAACAAGGAAAACAAGTGATGAATTTCTTTTAATATTTAAGCTTTATAATCCTATAAATAAGTTGTAACTTCTATGTCAGAATTATAGATACGAAATATTTATAACCGATACAATTTATTCATATACAAACACCACATAGCACACCTATATAAAGATATTGACATTTTTATAGGTAGGTGCCAACCTACCTCTTTATACCAAATTATATGCTCATTCAATTTGACTTCTTTACTGAATTTTGTTGACTGTTTTAATAAAAATACGATGAAAGAGGGTTGTAAAAAATTCATTCATAAAAATTATCTACACTATGTTAAGCTCTTAAGGAATATGAAAAATAGAATTTCGGTATTTTCTTTTCTTTTCAAAATTTTTTTTTGATTTTTCTGAATTTTTCATATTGTGCTTTAATAGATTCCGGTTGGTTTTTTTTTTTATGTTTTCCTCTATAAGAACATTTTTTTTCTTTGTGCACATGTAGGGCCCATGTATTGATGGTGTGTTAAAGAAATAATATTAGTATAAGGAAAGGATATCTTAAAAAAATCATTTTTTTTCTATTTTTATCAACATACCGCATCCTTGAATAAGAAATAGAACAAAAAAGAAAAGGTTTTCATTTTATTCTTTTGCGGATATTTGAAAAATTTCAAAAATTGTACATAAACCAATATAAAATATTTAATGCAACAATAGATCCTTGTTATGTATATAAAAATGTTTAGAAGGCAGGAACAATAATTTTTTAAAGTCTTATCAAAAATTTAAATTTTTTTTCTAGTTTTTACCAAATTTTAAAGTCAATCATTTGTATTAGAAAGTTTGACGTCATGACGAGAACGATTCAAAAAATGGAGTTTGTGTTTTCGTTTCTTTTCACTCGAACAGACAGTTCTTAAGCAATTTACATTGCAAATTTCTCTTTTGGTATTCAATCCATTCATTTTTCGTATTTTTCAATTATATTAAACAGTTTTCTTATGGAATGCATTTCAAGAATCACAAGCACTGTATAGTAAGAAAATTATTAATATTGCAAGTTTTTAACCATAGGCTAAAACTTCAAATTACTTTAATCGTCCTCTGGTCCGATTCAGAAGAAAAATTGTTATAACAGCTTTAATAAAATTTAAAAATTTTTGTCTATTTTCATTTGACCCGATTAATTCTACATTATAAATTCAATAATAGACTTACAGTAAGCTGTAGGAAACAAAGAAATTTTATTAAATTCAAACCTGAGCTTTACAGAACCAAAAATGATTTATTTCATATGTAATTTTCTATTTTGAAATATCATTTTAATTTCCATATGATGCTATATGGTCCTTAACACATTCTTTATCTACTCATATTACAATAGTGGTCATATTGGTCACTATTTTCACTAAAAGCTGTTACAATATCATAAGTGCTTATAATAGCTGCCATACAACTTCGAAAGCAATTTGATCGTATATTGTAACAAATTATAAAGCTGAATATACCACTTTTGAATTGGTATAAATTTATGTGCTAGTAGCCATATTCTGTATAACACTTCTTAAAATCATTCATTTGTACGGATACCACAAATTAAGGTCGATTTCTACTTATTCTCATTTAAACAAGAAAATCTGAGAATATATAATTTAAATTCGATCTTGTATACATATAACAATTAAAATTTTTCATAATATCTTCTATACGTATAACAATTAAAATTGTTCGTAATATAAAAACTTTCTTTATAGAAACAATATTGGTTTCAAACTTTTAAATCTTTTCTTACAATTATTTTTCTTATACAAAATAATAACAATATTATGTATGTGTGTATATAAAATGAAATTTATGAAATGGAAAATTTTTTATAATGTTTTTTTTTTTTATTTTATTAAATCATGCAAATAATAATTTTAGTAGACCATTAAAACTATACACAGTCATAACAATTATAGTGTAGTTATCCAATGGGTTGGTGTTTAATTTAAAAGAAAAATTAAATATTTTTTTAAATACTTACATACGAATATTTATATATACAAACAAGCACACAAACAAATCCTTTCTTGTGCTAAATGGTGAATCCTTTTTTTGCCAGTTTAATTTTTTTTTCGAAAAACATTAAAAAGTTTTGTGTTTTTTATTGTCTAGAAAATTTCTTTTTTTGTAAAACAACAAATTCTTAGTTTCCTTTAAACATATTTTTTGTTTTTTATTTATGAGCCTTAAATTATGGTTTATATCCTTACGTATATGAAACAGAAAAAAATATTTCTTTAAATTTTGAGAAAATTTTTTTCAAGAACATAAGTATTAAAATTAACAGCTATAAAGATTATAAGTATATGAGTGTAATAGGAAAATTCCATAATAAAAAATTATTTAAATTCAAAAAAAAAAAAATCTTCATCAACAACGCTCTACAATCATAATACTGGTGCACTAAGTCCTTTGAAAAATCTTAATATTCTTATAGAAACAGAATTTTATTTACAATATTACTTAATTTCTCCAAATTTTCTCTAATAATCTAGATATTTTAATTTCGAATACCAAATTAAGCTTATATTGAACATTACAATCACAAATATTACTGCTAAGTAGTTTTTAATAAATAGAGTTGGATTAAACCAATAGTTTGCAGTGTAGCACTTTACCAGTCAACAAATGAAAGTACAATCTCGCTCTTAATGTTACTACTAACATTCTAGTTAAAAACAATCTAGCTTTTACGGTACATATTTAAGTTAATTTCACCGATATACTGAAATATTTTAAAGATTGCATATATTTAGGATGAGGTAAAAATAAAACTAAAAGAATGGTTCACATGATACTCGTTAACATGAAGAGTTAATTGCGTGAATTAAAAAAAATATTTTTATATTATTGTGATATGGCATTCACCATTAGCCTTCTGCATTTACTGAAATTTGAAAAAAGCATATGCAGTTTCAGAAATATAAGATGCCAAAAATTTACTTACTGTGTTCAAAATTTCTTTTTAGAAAATTGTTAAAAATCATAAAAATTCCATATTGTATACTATTCAAATTCAATAATGTGTTATATTCCAAAACGAATTTAAAATAATCTCATATATTTTTTAATCTTCCACTTGTAAATTAACAATTTTCTCCGATAATCTCTAATTTAGCTAGAATTCTAACAATATTATAACTCTATTTTACCTTTATATATAGAAAACCATATTTAATTTTATACAAATTGCCTTTTAAATTAGAAATAAAACCAAAGAATACCGAAAAAAAAAAACAAAACAATAGTAAAAATATTTACACACAAAATTATTATCAATTATAACAGCAGACTATAATGACTAATAAATTATCATAAATACAATTATAAAAAAAACAATCTTCACTACATAGACGACTCATTCATTACCAGGCTCTCTTGACTACTGTCTTAATGTGCTTTACTATACAATACACTATAAATATATAAAATCCAAAAAAATAGACAAAAATCTTAAATATATTAACCATACATTGTATTAAATAGCAACTTAATAAAATATTCGATTTACAAGTAATAAGAAAAACCAGAAATACAAGACTAATGAAAATTTTTCAAAGGATAACAAAAAAATTAAGGAATAAATCTTTGTTTTTTTTTTTTATCTTATTTTTTTTTTACAAACAAACAATAATTACTAAATCTTAAGAATGAAATAAAACAAAAGAAATTAAAAAAAAAAAAACAAGTCTTCTAAGCAGACGACAATAAAATATCCTTGTATCATAAAGGACATCATATTATAAGAAAAGATTCATTTTTAGCACAAGAAACAATTATAAATACCATGCCACAATAACCAGAGAATAAAAACCTCTATTTTTTGTTCCATTTTTAAAGGATTATAATCGATAATACCATATATGTAAGTCTATATACAGGGTGTTTCGCTCAAGAAATTTCGATTTTTTTAAAAGAAAATTTAAAAAATACAAAAATTCTGATTTGACGAGCTTTACCTCGAAAACTATGCCTATGATCAAATTGATTGTAAGACCGAAAATAAATAACAATCAATAGCCTATAAAGCAAGCTTCTAATGATAACTTTATATCGCATGGTTTTAAAGCTATAAGCAATTTTTTATATGCAAGTTGTCTGGTATCTTTTTTCAAAAGTAGCTTGAAAACGAGTATTTCTGCACCTCCCCACACTCATACAATATTTTACTGGAAATTGGTCAAAGAATCATGTCTAAAATTATTTACCACCTTATGTGAAACACTCTATACATATAGACATACACAGATATATTACAATTTAAGATTGTAACTCGTATAAGATTTTTATAATATCACAAAAAAAAAAAAAAAAAATGGTTTCATGTTCAAGAATTTTCCCATAATTTAATATTAAATTTTTATTTTAATAAAATATAGAACACGTCATGAATGTAGTAAAATTATATGTAATTCGGTCAATAATATTTTAATATATATATATATATATGTATGTAGAATTTTGTAATACTTTGTTTTAAAAAGGCAAATGAGTAAATATCACATTTTCTTTTTATCTAAACGCACACATACGAGTAATAATATTAAATTTATATTAAAGGATTATTTTTCCCTTCGTTTTAATATTTTTCCGGAGAAAATCTTGCGCTCCATTCTTATTACTTCTAATTTTTGTTTTTTATGATTTTATGAGTTTTTTGATAAAATTCCTCTTCATATTATAGAAATAGTTTCCTTTATATATTTATGCCTCTACAATAAAATATATAGGATTATTTCAAATGTATATAGGCTCTCTTAATAATACTTTTAATATAAATTACAAATTACAAACAAAAAAAATGGGAAATTTTCTCATTAATTTTCTTATATATGAAGAGAAAAATTATCATGTACTCATAATATTTTAAATTTATATAATATACATGTATGAGATCATAATAGTAATAATATAAATATCGACATAATCTCAGATAACAAATTTTGAGTGGTGTGAGCGATTGACAAATAGATGGTGAGAGAGTGTGAAAGAGAGAGAGAGTAATTATACAAATATTCTCATAGTAATTTTATGCATTTTATCAATTGAACTTTTAAACGAAATCAAATTACTCTAATTTATTAAAAAAGGACAAAAAAAATATTGACCTATGTAAAAATTATATGTCGTTTATTTAAATTCAATAAAAAAATTTTCCTTAAAGTAAAAAAACAATTTAATTAATTGGAAACAAGAAAATATAATAAAAAAAATTTTCAGATTTTTTTTTTTTCCATTTTCCCAAAGATTATCCTATAGATTATTGCAATACAAGTAATAATAATTGTGCATACCTATCATATTTTTAATTCTGAAAGTGTTAATAAACATTAATGATAATTAAAACAATAAAAACAAAAAAAAAACATAAAAAGGATCAAGATAGCAAAAATATATTCGAAAAATATTGAATGAATATTCAGGACAATTAAATAAATAAAAATAAATGCAAAAAAAAAGAACAAAAAATAAATAAATAATAAAATGTAATTGAAAGTAATGATTAAAAAAAAAAAGTATACACAGAGAAAAATAAAATTGTAACATTAACATATTAAAGATTAAAATGTGAAAAAGAGAGAATAAAAAAATTAAAATAAACAAAATATCCTTTATCCTTTACGATTTTTATTTTTTGATTTTAATTTTTTGTAATAATAATTCTAAAATAATTACAATATGTACAAAAATAATGAATGGTGTAGTACCCTGGTATAAGACCAATATTTTTTGTTTGTTTTTTGTGTTTCCATTTTTTTTCTCATTGTTTTACTTTTAATTTCTATTATTATACATAAAGGTATTTTAGGAGAGAAAAAAAAATTCTTTTTTATTGTATTTTGTTTTTTGTATAACATTTATTATTTTCCCTTATATAAAATATAAAAATTGTTATATAATCGTTTGTGTTTATTAACATTCATAAAACAAGAAAGAAAAATATAGAGTAAAAATTATATTTTTATTATTTCGATTTATTGTAGGACAATCGTAAAAAGATGGCAGACATTTATTTGACTCTTTTTTTTGTTTTATTTTTATTTTATTTTAAAAAGATTGTTGCATTAATCGTGAAATATTTCCAAAAGAATAATTTATTGTGTGAAAAAAACTCTTTAAGGAACAATCGATTTCAGCAAAAATAGTATGAGTTCAATACATTAAACTTGCATTAATATAAGCTATAAGTACAACAAGGAGTAGAAGTTTAATTTTTTAACAAAAAAATCCTCGGTATAAAAACAATTCCCTAAAAGTATGCAATTTTTTAAAATTAAGTTGCTACAATGGTTTGATTGATAAAACAATAATTGTTAGCTTTTTCAAATTAAAAATTCCTGGGCATTTTAATTTTCGAAATTAACTGATTGTATAACAGTTATCTGAATCAAATAGCTATTTAAAATATAAGCAGTTCTTGATTGCTTTCAGGAATAGGAAAATTTAATTTCGAAATGAAATTTGCTGTGTTACGTACAATTAAAGCTTTCTAAAATCCCAATTTTTAGAATTTGATGTTTTTATGGCAATAACGTTTCCAATAATATTAAAGACCAACTTAATTTCAAATAATATTCTTATCATAAACGAAAATTTTAATATTTTCCATAATTGCTACGAGTATGTTGGCTTTGATATTTTATACCCAAGTTTTGTGAAAACAATTAAATTTTTTTTTTTTTTGTGAAAATAATGTTATATATGTTTACAAATCTAGAGACAAATAGTACAAACAAAAAAAAAAAACAAACACATAAAAAGGACATTTTCATATGGTTAAAATCTTTATTTATGTAAATAAAAAATTTATGTTAACTTTTTCTCTATACAACTACACAATTATTAAGTAAATAAAATGAAAAAGTATACAATAAAAAAAAAAATAAATAAATGCATAGTCAGTATATTTTATTTTTAAGAATAGAGAATAAACGTGTTTGTACAAAATATTTACATTTTACATATACCCATATAATATGTAAATATAAAAATAAATATAAAATACTACTTAGTACTTCCCCCATTTTTTTTTGTAATATTATTAATGTAAATAAACTCAGTAACATTCAATGAATGAAATTAATAGTATAAAATCCAACCCTCTCTTAGATATGGCGTTTGTATAAAGGACGAAACGAATATGAAGAAAAATTAAAAAAAAAAATCTTTATAACAATTTAAAATAAATTAAAAACAGATTGTAAATTTAAAATATCGCTTATTTTTGCAAAAAATTAAAATTTATAAGTGATTTATACAAAGCAGATAATACGAACACGAGTATATAAAACGAAATTTAAGACGAAATCATTCATTTATACTCAACTTATCGAGTATCCATTCCTCCTATAATATAACGCTAATATTGTAATTAAGGTTTCAGTAAATTCAAATCTAATTATCCCATATTCTAAACTCTTAATCTAATCAAAATTCCACACAAAACATTTATGAAATTTAAATTTTTGAATATATTTCCAAAATTTTGTAATTAAGACTGTAGCCTCGGATAGGCTAGCCTATTGACCTCCAAATTAATTTCACTTGAACATTTGTTCGTTTTTATAAGAGAAAAATTACCTGGTACCGACTGTATTCCGTTAAATTAAAATATACTTAAAAATTAAATTGAAATATTTTATTTCGAACACAAGATACTTACATATATAAAAATTATCAGCTTAATACCCATTCAACACAATTACAACCTATTTGTATACTTAATAAATAATTATAATATTCTTCATTATTACTAAGAGGATAAAATAAAAAATTGTTACAGATTTATAAATTTTTTATATTAAAATAAATTTTTTTTTTTTAGTGGTAAATATTATGAAAAAATTTTTAAATTTAATTTTCAATTTAATACTGTGGCATTAAGCAAAAGCTTTCTTAAATTCATTTAACGTAAAATTAGTGTTAAATTTAATCATCGTAATTTAAATTTACATATCGTTGCTTTCAATATTAATTATATTTTTATCGTCTATCTTATCTATTGTATATTTTTTTAATTAATCGTACATTTTTATCGTATTTTTATCGAATATTTTATCGTATTTTTATCGTATATTTTATTGTATTTTTATCGTATATTTTATCGTATTTTTATCGTATATTTCATCGTATTTTAAAGTAATTTTTATCGTATTTTTACCGTAAATGTTTATCGTATTTTTATCGTAAATTTTTATCGTTTAATTATTATCGTAAATTTATCCTAATTCTTTTAAAATCGTACGAATATAACAGTTTGCTGTTTATCAACCATTTTTAAAAATTTCTAATCGTAATCACAGTATGATAGTTAATTTAAGCTAGAGAATATAAGTGTTGACCTTACGGCTGCCACCAAAAAATAGACAAAAAACAGTTTTATCAGCTCTCCTACCGTACACACTCTTCTCTCTTGAATCCATGCAAATCTCTTGAAAAAATTTAAAATTTCTTCCAAAAACGCCTTTTTTTTTCTTCAAATTCTACTTACTCTTAGACAGTTTTGCCTTGTTACCACACATAATTAACATTGAAATTTTTTCAATAAAAAATAACGAAATATCACCCAAATTATTGTAAAAATTATAAAAAATCAAACATAATAATAATAATACAGTGGAGACATACAAGTACATATTTATTATTATTATATCGACAATTTGTTATTCAATATTTTCAATTGTGAATTTTCATTAATTTGACTTGGTTTTTTTTAATATTCGAAAAAAAATATAATAAAATTTCGCATTCATAAATTCAATCAAATTCAAATTTATATTTTCAATTTTTAATTTATTATTTTGAATACATGGTGCATGAATGAAAAATAAAACATAAATAAAAAAAATTTTTTTTTAATATTCATTGTAGTATATTGTGATTTTATTTCTCAAATAAATAAAAATACAAAGTAATTAACAAGAATAAAATTATCAAAAAAAAAAAAAAACAAAAAAATATCCTTTTTTTTTTTGAAAAATACAATAAAAGATTTCATTTTATCTTCTCTTTTACCTTTTTTCATTTTCCATTAAATTCCAAAATATTATTATAATAAATTGAAAATATTTCAAAGAATAAAAGCATAAATTTTATATTGAAAAAATTTTTTACAAAAAATAAAATGATTTATTTGTTATAAAATGTATAAAATCCGTATTATATTTTAAAGTTTATTATAAATCAATATATAAAAATAAACTTTTAAAAACACATAAATTAATTCTCATATTAAACATACTTACATACATTTTGGTACATGAATATGCAATTAATGTCAAATATAATGTCTGTTATCCTTGTATAAATATATAACATTTAATTGATTATAACCGTAACATTACATTAACGGCAATAATTTATAATCAAAATTCACAAACTATTTAATTTATTATTTTATAATTTGTATATTATATAAATTGCATATCTCTAGGGATCAATTGTATAATAATATGTATGTAAAATACAAAATAAATTATTAATATTATAAATGATGTATAAACACCTCTAAGACCTTAATATGTATTAGCTTTATGACATTTATGGTAACACATGTTTTAAATTTGAATAAATTTCATTTTATGAAAATTTAATAACCTGTCCTGACCTGTACGAGTATTTGTTCTTATTCTCGTTGTATACGAGTATGTCATTTTTATATTGAAAATTAGCGGTTATTTGTCATTTTTATACTGAAGATATTAGGTTATCATATGACATATGATTTTGAGTAAATATATATGAAATATGTCATAAAAACACACAATTGAAAATTATTTGTCTTAGTTTTGATTTTAATAACCAAAAAATCAGCCGCGTTTGTATCAAAAAAAATTTATATGCGGATAATAAAATCCATAACATGACAATCTTTAATAAATACAATTGAATTTTATGTTATGTATTGGCATGGATTAAGAGTAATATAAATTTTTAAGGAAAACATACTTATTGTCCTTGATTTCCTTATCGTACTTGATTAACTAAAATTAATTAAATCACATTGAATAAGAAAATTGTAATGTTATAATTCGACAAATATCGCAATTTTTGATATTAGTTTCATACCAGCTTGTTCTCTCAAAGTCTTGAAAATTAGAAACCTTAATACAAAATTCAAGGTTAGCCCATTGACGACGACAATATCATTCTAAATACTAATATTACTTAATAAAATACAGTTAAAAGTATTAAAGTATTCAACTATAAAATTTAACCCTATTTTTGTTAAAAATAAAAAATTCATTAAAATTCCAAGCATCTTATGGAAAATTTAGTAAACATATGTACTTCGTCCCCCATCCAAATCCAGTTAATATTCTTAGTATAATTTTCAAAATAATTCAAGCAATCTGTAAAATAAAATTATAAGTGTATAATCAAAAATCAATGAAATTGTACTCAATTTTCAATAAAAAATGAAAATTGATTACAAAATTATTTTTCTTGTTTTCCATTTATACGCACATCATATTTAAATAAGTACGTAAACACGTTATGCATCTGATATGATAACCAAGAATGGTTATAAAAAAAAAAACTTGGTGAATATTTTAGTGAATAATATAGAATGACATATTTTTATTAACTGGGTTACGAAATCAATGCATTGTATAAGAATCATAGTGCACAAAATTTTAAGAAATGTATGAATCCTTGCAGTACTATATGAATATAAGAAACATATAGGAAACATATGTATACACAAAAAACATTCATTTCAATTTCAATTATTACACTCAGTTCAAATGAATTTCGTCTCGAAGCACACTAGCATTTCTTAATGTATATCTACAATATGTGCAAGTACAAATAAAATAACGACAGTTTAGTATCATGTTCCAGTATATTTTTTAATGTAATATTATAAAGTATATGTAGCAGGAAAATTATTAAAGCTTCAGTGAATTATTTTCCTTAAGAACAACGCCATTTAAAAAATGAATAAATTGTAAATTGATAGCTTTAAAATTGAATTTAAGATTAAGAGATAGCAAGTACACAGCATTTCAATTAGCACAAATGTGGCATTTTGCTATCACTACCTCGTGATCACCAGACCGTCATTGATCGTCATTGATTACAAGTGGTCTATCTAAGCCACCCGATTCTCCTAAGGAATCTATCTAAATCGCCGATGCTAATCTCCGATATCTCGCCCAGCCCCGTCTCACATGCTCTGCCTCATGGTGTTGACAATCTATATTTGGTCCCACGAGGGTGTCCGGAATTACCGACCGTCCTAGCACTTGCGAGGATAAGACACTTGCACCACCGACTTTGTGTGGGTGTCAGTGGAACCTCATTATTGATCGGTTTAACCCCAACCTTTCAGATATCGGCACGGAAGGTCAAATCACCTTGACATAAGGTTGCACAAATTACTCGTTGAACCTAAGACTGAACCTAATCGCCACCGCTTTGGTGAAACTAGCACTTGAAAGTGAGAGGTTGAAAATCAACAGGCCTTGAACTCATCCATCCATTCCAAAAATGCGATCCTAACATGGAAATCTCTTAGTTTTACATCTTGATTTCGACCTTATCGGCATGGCAATATCCGCGGACATCGCACTCAAGTTCATTGATCTTACTCAGCTCTCTCATCACGACAAGGTAGTGTTCCCCTGAGGACGGTATGTTTTAGTTATGGCCTGAAAAAGTATGACCGCAAGGTAGAAGCCTCAATTTTATTTCATTAGATAGAGTTCATTAAATTTTGATTTTAAAAACTTTAAAACTATACCGACGTTGAAATCAAAATTATTTTTACATATAAGTTATAGTTTCCATTTTCAAAGACTTCTCTTTAACTTTACTTATGTTCTTTACTTCTCAACTTCCATTATTTTTATTATTTATTGTAAAATGTAAGTACACTTAATAGCTGTAATAAAACAGGGTAAAAATTGTTTTTTCTTTTACTTCCCCATTAATTGTTCTTTTATTTTCATTTTTTTTCGTCATCGTCTTATCTTAATGGTAAAATTAATATTAAAATTTTACAAAAACCATTTCAGAATGCTTATTGTCACTCTAATATTATTATATTTTAGGATAAAGAAGCTGTTCAAGAGTTTTTTGCAAAAATTGGGTCTCGCTTCGTTTATACAACAATTATTTTTTTGTAATAATTTTAAGCAACATACAACACAATACCAATTAAATGGCAAAAAAGGAAAAATATTATTTGAATACACTACATTAGCAACTATTTGACGAAGAGCTTCCAATGTATAAAAATTAGCAGCAACATAAATACTAGGTCAATTTTAATGTAAGCACAAATTACTTTAGTTCGGCAAATTCTGTTTACCCAAATATTTCATCATAGGCAAATTTTTTTAGACTTTTTTCCCCAAAAAAACTATTCCATATAGGTTTTGGTCATTCACATTCGTCTTGCATATTTATCATTAATCATCTTAATTCATGCAAATTTAAAATCTTTATTCCGCTACTATCAACCACCATTAAGTTTTCATTAAAAAATTTTACCATTAATTTGGTTTTCAACTTCATATTTTCAATTTAAATAAATGAAAAAAGACTGACATATAGAGAACATACCATTCACTTTAAATCCGAAATTATGAAATGAAAAACATAATGGAAAAATAAAGAGTTGGTCCTGTAAATAGAGTGATACACGTACGAATTTTTGCTAAGGCTTACAAGACAATGCTAAAATTCCCACACTCGAAATTTTTTTTAGAATACTGACTCCATTACATGATTTATTTCGAATGGTGTTTCGAAGATTATTTTTATATTGCAATTAACATTTCAATTCGCACTAGGAAATCATACCTAATTTTCGTCGAGATGTGACCCATGCGATAATTGACAGAATTTCCGGATTCGGACAACCACAGCCGAATCCACTCGAAATCGATATTAAGAAATTATTTCTTCATATATTTATTCATATTCCTTAACGTCTCAGACCCCTAGTTTTTGATATCACAAACGGATTGTCATATCTATTAAACCAAACAGACTTGGATTTGTAATGTCGAACATATGTATACGTTTTTATAATATGGACATGACAATGAATATAATACTACGTAAGTGTAAAGAGTAACACTTGTTATTATAGACATATTGCAACAAAATAACGGTTTCTTCTTAATAAAACGTTCACGTAACTTGAAATTAAAAATAAGAATCAAAAGAAATTTTATGAATATCAAAAAGAATGCATAAATTTTCCATGTAAGGCACTCGTAATGCATAGTGATCGGCTCACACACTTTGATTTTAAATGAAAAATTAAAAGAATTGAAATTCACATTTTAATTATCCTTGTTGAATCTTGTTTATTTTATACTTTGAAACTTTATAACGTATATCAAACAAGGGCTGCAAAGTATTAATTGTCCAAACGAATCTCGATTAAAGAAGTTGCGCTTTCTTTGAAGAATTCACACATCGTACATCGCGGAACGTTTGTTTAAAAGTATATTCGTCAAGGTTTTTCCTTTTTCACTATACAAATTCCGGAAACAGTAGGTTTTCCAAGATCTATCACATTTGACGTTGCAATTTCTACAGGGATCAAATTATCTGTGATCCCAACCCTAGCCTCATAAGCACCAATTAGGCAGTGTCGCAACATTATATGAACCGTCATACCTTATTGTGGGCACAATAGGGATAGTATAGTGTCCATGTTATTGGAGTGTTGTATGAACACCACTAAGTCATCATATACCCTGCAGGTCAATAGATTTGTCTTATGCAAAGTGCCAAAATCCATTCATTCAGTGCCCTATTAAAGATGTAAAGCACGTCACCCTTCATCACTTGGAAAAAGTTCATACTTTTCTTCGCTGTGTGTTTGCGTACTTATTTTTTTCCAAATCATTATGTGTAGGTTCAGATACATACAATAGTGTACCTTTCATGCTACCATATTACTAAACAAAAATTTAATTAATTATCATGAGTATAACTGATCAATAATTATAGCAATCCTTTATTTTTCATGTCTATATAAAAAATTTTAAACTTTCTGTTGAAATTCTTTTATCTTTTAATTAAATTTTCGATAACACAGTCTTCTATACTTATGATTTCAATGGTAACATGGTAATAGTCCATTCAAAAACTTATTCCCTAAAAAATTAAAACTCGTTCGTACACACAATTATACAGAATAGCTTTTTATATACACATAATTTCACATATACTACTTTACTTCTTTTATACCACAAACTGTACCACAATTTGTAGGAAATTATATTTAACTCATAAATTTTCAAAAATTAATTAAGTAATCGTGACCACAAATTTATTTTACCATATCATACAATTTTTTTTTTAAAGATTTACTATCATTACTAAATTACTGATTCCATGAACATATCCAGAACTTATTGATAATGTAAAAATTCTTTGTCTCCAAAGAAATTAATTACTTTAATGTGTCATTTTTCGATAAACTTTAATAATTAAATCTTATCAAAAACCTCAAAAGAAAAAATTAAATTTTCCACAAAAAAAAAATTATTTTCCAACAAAATTCTTTTCTATAGAAAACAAGAAAATTTATAGAAAAAAGTATATTTTTAGAAAATTTCATTAATTTTTATTTTTATTAAGTGAACTTTGTAATAATAATCATAGAAATACAAAATGTAGCACATACTTATAGTATGAAATCCCTCTATATACAAGTAGATACATTATGTATGTGATACTTTCAAGTTATCAAACAAATTAATAAAATGTCTGTGAACATCATACCAATTTACAACTTACAACAAATTCAAATTTCGTATGGTATTATGTATATTATTATATATGTGTATATTCACCGTAGACATTATAAATATTGTAATGTACGAGAGAACATAATCAAATTTAATAATATGTCTCAAGTGATTTGAAGAACATAGAATGAATAATTATCGATTTTAGTAGATGGTGTGAGATACGAGAGTAGGACAAAAGAAAACTAACTTATTACAACATCGATTGACTATTTTTAAGAAAGTTTTAAATGAATTTCATGTTTAATATTAAAAAATTTAAAGATTATGAATTTAAATGCTCAAAAATATCAAAAATCATTAAAAATCATCATTATTAGATAGTATGAGGGGTTATATGAAATCATTCTGTTTGACTATAAATGGGGTATACAACATAACTTACATAATTGAGCTAGCTGGTTTTAGCTCTATTTCAAAATAAAATATGCAAGTTCGATCGAACATTCTCATTATCATACTAATAAAATTTTGTTTGAACAACACGTTCGTGAATCATCAAACTATGCCTTTGTTTGATTTGTAAATATTCAATTGCAATAAAACTTCATTGCAAATATTACAAATCATTTTGAAATAAGAGCTAACCACACATTGTAATTGATAAAGTGATCAAACATTTAATGTCCGTGGTCATATAGGACGGACTAAATTCTTCATTTAAAATTATTATAATTTTTTTAGCCTAATTCCAATTCCAATTTAACAATACAAATATCTAAACATAAATTTAAAAATCAATATAATAAAAACAGCCACTATAAATGTCAATAAAACTTAAAAATATCTACATAATACAAAACGTTTCACTTAAAAGTCATTCAATTTTAATAGTATCAATAAAATCAATTATATTATATTGAATATTCTATATTCAAGAATCACTAAAATATTCAAAAAAAAAATAAATAAATTTTATTTTGTGACATTGTAATGCTTTCAAATTCATTCTTATTCATAATTACATTTATTCAAATATTTTTCAATAGAAAATTTAAACAATCATACATATTATAATATTTACATTATTATAGTATGTATTAGACTGTTCTTAGACAATATCATACAAATTGTATATAAGATAATAAAATTCATGCTTACTTTAACTTTATATATTTTAAAGTTTTCTTAAAAAAATTTTCCCATCTCGATTTTTTTGAATAATAATTTTATATGCCACATCATTTTGTATCTATATAGAAAAAATGAAATCGACCGTAAGTCCTTAAAGATTAATATTGGAAAAAAATGTACTTTAATATTATAACAATAAAATTGTTTTCTTATATTCTTTAAATATATTCTAAATAATAACAAAAAACTAATACATTAGTAAAACTATTTTCTTATTTAATTTTCGTATTTTCCAAGAAATTCAATTCTAAACACATTGCATTGGCCCAAATTCGACAAAATCTTCAATTCTTATTCTTCTTCCAACTTTGTATTTTTTTATCTTTTTTTTTCTTCTTCCCGTTTTTTTTTTTTTGCCATTCTCAAATTATAAAACTTTTCTGACTTTATTTACTTTTATCATTCTTATTACTCTACGAAAATTAAAGAACGTGAGACGGCAATGTTTTAAAGGAATTGAAATAGAAAGGAAAAAAAATGAAGTAAAAATAAAAACGGGAAATTGTTTTTTTTCAAATGGAGATAAAATATACAAAATTCTAATGATTTTATGAAATTTTTGTGAAAAAAAGTAACTTATCATTAAACTGTTATACACAAAAATTTAACTGTTATACGCAAACATGTAACTGTTATACACAAAAATTTAACTGTTATACGCAAACATGTAACTGTTATACACAAAACTTGTAACTGTTATACACAAAACTTGTGACTGTTATACACAAAACTTGTAACTGTTATACACAAAATTTGTAACTGTTATACACAATTTTAATGTATGTTCCAACTAGCTCATGTGTAATCGATTTGTTTCCATAACTATCAAAGATTTTTTCCGTTTTTTGTTATATAGTAAAGTTTTTAAAGTTATAATCCCTGTAGATATTAGTAAAGTATTTGCAAATTTTATTTTAGTTGAATTATACTATGATAAGAAGCGTCAATTGCTAATAGTTTCAATTTCGTAAATCCACAGCAAAACTTGACTTTTCAAATCTTATATATATATAACGGAAACTATGATATTTCTATTTTATTTTTATATACAATACTAAATATAACAAGAAAAAAAATCAAAAAATAACAATAAATCTTTACACATATAACCATACCATACACGTGTAAGTAATGAAGATAACATAAGTAAAACGTAAATTTGCACAAACAACCTACTGCAACCTTGAAATAATGTATAATATTATATTAATTATACAATTTAATATGCTTTTCAGAGTTTGAAGTATGCCATTTATTACGTTCATTTTACATATATGCTGTTCGACCTTTTTCCGGTATAACAGGTTAAATTAAAACCAATTTTCAAACATAACATTTACATTTTAATAATTTATTCAATTGATTACAACATTTCAAAAGAGAAATATAGAATTACAATCGAAGTCCTCAATATTAAATTTATATATTGTAGATTTTTAAAAATTTAAATTCTTGCTACAAAAAATTTTGTCTCCAAATAGTATGCGTAATAACACACTTTAAGTATTTTTTTTCTTGATTCTTTTTTTTTAATAATTCAATATAATTTTGCCAAAACACCAAAAAAAAAAATATTTCTGCTTAAAACTTCAAATACAAAACTTTCCCCAAAATACAAATACACACATACACAAAATATTAAAACATCAAAACTTGACATCTGCACTTATTGAACTTAAATATATTTTTGGTTTTCGTATATCGTATAACTTTACTCAATAACTGGTTTAATTAAAGAAACTGCCAAGAAAAATTGAAAGTAAAATTGGAAAAAAAGTCCTTCATTTTCTAATAAAACAAATCAAGAACAAAAAAAAAAAACAAAAGAAAATATATGAGAACAAACTTTGTCCTTTCATTTTCTTCCTATACATGGCATAAATACTTCCAACTGAAATCCTAATATCCTCATACTCGTACATATAAAGAAAAATATCTGTTGAGAATGTTTATAAAATGTAAAAGAATTTCTTATTCTTGAAATTTTTCCATTTTTCTTTCTTTTTTTTAATAATAAATTTATGGTTAAGAAAAGTTTTTCGTCTCGGAAAATTGAAAACAAAGAATGAAAAAATAAATAAATAAATTATTATCCTTATTATTAACGTATTGAATATTATTTTAATACACACACATATACATATATAAAATTAAATATTTTTCACATGTACGTATAGTAATTATTTATGTACATTATTTTATTTTAAGAAAAAATTAAGAGAATAAAAAACAAAAAATTTCGAATAAATTAAACTAATAAAGATGAAAACATGAAAATAATATTTTAAATATTTTATTCCTTCATAGAATAAAGGAAAATATTCTTAAAATTACATACACATGTATAACATATTTATATTATGTAAGAACAGCAATATTGATGTGCGTGTATAAATTGCAAACACCATCAAAATATTTTATAGTTTTATAAACTTATAAAATTTTACTTAAAATTTAAGTTACCTATTTAAATATCCTTGTTATTTTAATATATTCCCTAATATGATAATGACTTAATAAAATATTTAATTAAAAGTGTTATACTTATAGTATGATTTGTGGCACAGCACATTTATAGGTGAAAATTCGCAAACGTATAACGTTTTCCTTTGTTTGAAATGGTATTCTAGTTTAAAAGCAGATATCATTTCTAGAGACATTCATTTCTCTTCTTCAGCTAGAATTGTTCTTTCATGTCTCGCAAATTACCGATCAATATACACCCATTCTCGACATCTTTATCTCAGACCCTCAAATCTTTATCGCGGTCTGGGTATTAGTAAGGAAGATTACGTTATTATCAGATATAATATTGCTGCCAAAGCAGCGTAAAACCTTCCCAATTGCGACAAAAAATTTAAAATGTAAACTGGCAGAGTAAAGCCAACAAGAACATTTCGTTTTGCTAATTTTTCTTGCAGTTTACTTAAAAGACTAGTGTTTATATTTTGATCATATTTAGTTGTATGCGTATATGTTTTTTAGAAAACGATATTATTTTACTATACGAATAACATAATACATTTATATCTTTACATTTATTAATTATACTCAATAGGTAAGCATCTACGGTAGACGATAAACGGGAAGAGTGACACTCGAAACAATAAGAAGGAACCTAGAACGTTTGCAGAGACCATCATGCATCTCACTGGTTAGGTTTCGCTTACTGCACTGCTTAACAAAGATATGGTTAGAAGATATAGCTTCTAGAAAAACTTCACCTTGTTGCTGAATGAGATAGGGAATTGGTAGGGTGATTCTCGCATTACCCGTTTAGGTCACACGCCATCGAGTGAATAGATGGTAGACCTGTGTGAACCAGTGCGGCGGTAATTGGACCAAGAACCAAAGTATTATCCCTTTGCTACGAAATATTTTACATTTTCTTAATAAAAATTTGTGTATCTTGTGTAAGTCAAAAACTTACTATGATATTGTTAGTAGTTCTGTCAGATATTTAGTGACATTTTACTGTATATTATCATCATCGATTATTATCATTCATATTACTAAATGTATACATGCATTTACTACATATATAAAAAAATCATTTATATATATTCGGTTTGTTTGCTCATATATAGCGTTTGATATACACAATATTGAAGTATTTTAGGATTATTGCATAATTATTAAGAGGATTTTCATTAAGGGATGTTTTCCTTTTCCTTTTCACCAACATTTTGAAAATACGGTAAAATACTTTTCTTTAATATTGTTTGTCTTTCAATATCCGTAATTAAAATTTCATGATAATTTAGATCAATACGTTTTGCTTATATTATATGATATACTCGTATACAAACACACAAATTTGTAAGAATAAAGATTTTATTAAGTTATTCTTATGTAAAAAAAATTCTTTGATTTTTTGTTAATACTTTCATAACGAGAGTAAGCATAAGAATATTATTATTTTATTCTTAATTGTTGAACATCGAAGTTGTTATGTGTATATATATGTATACAAATATTTGAATTCAAATAAAACGTGATAAAATTTTCTTTTAGTGTTGATTTAGCTTCTAAAAATGGCTAAAAGAAATCTATTATACATTCATAAGTATATGGTTGGTGATATGAAAATAAAAAAGTTGCCAAAATTATAGAATAATAAGTTAGTGGAGAAGCAGAAAGTGTGTACCCTGGAATAATTTTAAATTTTGATAATGATATTTTAATGTCTTTTATTAGTAAAAGCAACTGAATTATAAAAAAATTGAAAGCGAATCAGGTTGATATTTTGCAGAACAAGGAATCTATGGGAAATTGAATCATGACCTAGAATATTTGTGTAATATTAATTAAAATAAATTATAAAATTCGAACACATTAGTGCAATTGGTGAGAATTTCAGCCGTTCTCATATATTTCTGATATGAGAAGGGTTCTTTTGGTCTCTTGATTATTGCCCCGTCTAATTGAATTCCATATCTAAACTTAGAAAAATTTAAATATTGAGATTGTGCAAAGTAGTAAGGGTTCAAATGGGATCACAAAGCCTGCCCAAAGTAGGTGAACCACAACCAAGACTCAGCCTTACATTTACATAATAATTGGTTTGCTGTCTCAGGTGGTACAGCTCATTTTCCACTTTCTTCATTTATTCCAAGTTGACCATGGAGAGACAATGATTTGTAAGCACCTATACTATAAGCTTGAAGACTGGGCAACTCAACGCGATTAGTTCCGTCCACTGCACTTTGGACTAGAGCACGCTATGAGTCTTTTAAAATGCACCACACTTGGCCATCGACCCCACCCTTCAACTCAACCCTGTCAAATGAGCGCCCCGAACTCAACAAATAGTATTCATCCCTCATCTTGGGAGCAACTTAATCATTTCCTACTGCACAAATTACTCAAATAGTTAATTATGCGCTCTTTTAGTATAATTCTCACATATAATTTAAAAGCCACCTTAAATATTCTATTATGGTCCTTTGTCATAACATTATATTGCACAACTATTTATATGCGGCAAAAATATTTCTTTTTTTAAATATGCAGTAATAGTATTAGAATTTCCACATTTCTAGATACCCTATTTTTCTCAATACTCTATTACAACATCATAATCGCTTTATAATATTTAAACAAAAAACAAGAACATTACTTGTTTATATAAAAAGAAAAAACAAAAACACTGACAAAATGACTACTGACAATTGACTACTATTTTAAAATAAAATGTTTTTGAATACCACACACACAGACGTATAACATACATAAAATGTCACACATCCTTTATTTTTAATACCAATAGCAAAGCCATCATTTATTATAAAATTTTCTATTCAATTTTAAACACTTCTAATGTTCGCTAAATTTGAAAAGGTTTTTTTTCATAGATACAATTTTTTTTTCTGTTATATAAACACAATGTTACTGTACATATACACGGAATGATGTTACAATTTTATAAAACATGAATGAAAAAGCCTTTAAGGTTTTAAATATTTTAATATACTTATACACGGCAACCATTGGTATATTTATAAAATATTCTTTTAATCTAAACATTTTATTATTAAAGTGTATATCGCTAATAAAATATAACATCATCATTCATGTATGCTTATAATAATGATTTTGATTGTAAGTTCTTTTCAGTATTATACACTTCATATTCATGTTATACATATAAATACTGTCATAATGCCTGCTACCATTCTGCTTTGTATATAGTAAAAATTCAATGCCTTATTAAAAAATTTTCACACATTGATTTATTGTATAGAAATTTTAATGAATGTATACACCGCAAGCTAAATAATGAAAGGTTATAATAAAGGGAAGGAGAAGGAAAAATAGTAATCTCGGAAAATAAAGCAATAGTTTTTATAGTTGCGCATTTTAATTAAATAACTTAAGTTATTTAAAAACACTTCTGGAGACTCACTCATTAATTGTCTACAACCTGTAAAATTTTATATTTTTTGGAAAACAAAATGCCATTTTTAGGACTTTAAGTGGAGTTAAAATTTCCAACTTAGAGAGATATAATACTGATTTATGTAATGAGGAAACGAACATGTGGACGCGTAATAATCTATGTAAAAAACTTCTCAAAGTTATGAATGGGAATATAATTCTGTCATTTGTCACCAATTCCATATCACAACGTTCTGATACGGTAAAGGAATTGGCATACACTCTGCAGAAATTGCAATGCGGGTGTTGAATCTCGTTCGCATAATTCTCGCACAGACTCGTTCTCGCACGGAAGAAAAATAATTTTAATATCCTGTACAGCGAATCGTTTCGAAAGTATATTTACTTCTTTTCCTCCTACACTACCTAGAACTATTTTATGGTTACCAACAGCGTTCTATGCGGGGTATTGCTGCCATACTATCTGACTTAATTTTCATCTTTTAAGTGAGGTTAGACATTGAAAAAGTTCCCTTTAAATAAATTGGTTTTCCATAAAGAAACAGTTGTTATATAATATTTCAGGTTACTCCACCTTCAAAATATTCACAGGCTTTTTGACAGACGGACATGCGTTTGGCATTAATAAACACATCTTTTTTTAATTTGTGTTGTAAATATTCTAAAAAAATTAAAAATTAAACCTTTAAAATAAAAAAAAAAATGGAAGGATTTTTATTTTCTCACTCTCTCTCTCTCTCTCTCTCTCTGTTTTTATTGTCTTTTGGCTTAAATATTTTTTTATTATGTCATTCAATTTCTCTATAGTGAAAATTTCAAAAAAAAAAAGAAAACAAAATAAAAGCTTCTATGACAGCTTTTGTACATATTTGTGTACATTGCGGATCAGAACCATCTCATTAGGTTTATATACCTAAATTAGGATTCTTTATACATATATCCTATGATTGACTCATTGTGTGTCTATGTATAAGGCTAACTATTAACTTAGTTTGGTATGTTTTGTTTCGTTTTTTTTTTTTTTTTTGTAAATTGTGTGATAAAATAAATCTATTCCAAATTGAGTACACATATATCCTTAAAATCCTTAAAATAAACAATAAAATATATGTATACTATATAGAATATTATTGATTGGATATTAATAGGTAAGTGTATATCATATACATTGGATTATATGTAGACTCTTATAAATGAATCCTTAATGAAAATGTTCACACGTATATAATAACATAATTTTTTGTTAACTATTATGGACTTAAAATATTCATTATATTTTTGTATATATACATATATTTACTCTCTCTATAACACAATATATAATATTAGAGAAGAAAGGAAATCGAATGTTATGCTTTCTACATAATTAATGAAAAAAAATATAAAATAAAAATTCTACATCAATATTTTTTATTTTTATTTTATATACATAGAAGTTTTTGGAATAGAAAATTTTATTTTGTTTTAGAAACTCTTAATAGAATTCTAATGATTATCCTTTGTTTTTTTTTCTGTAGAGGGTTAAATTGGATATTATATGAATTCTAATAATATAATTGTTATTCTATCAATCGTTACCGACAATTCCTCAATTATTCCTACATTTTTTTTTGAAAATTTCAAATTCATTAAATGTAAACTCTTTGTTTTTTTTTTGAATATTACGAAACAATCATGAATATTATCAAAAATTTTGAATTAATTCAATTATTTTAAAATTTTATTATTCTTAAAATTTAAATTCTTAATTTTTTGAATAGCAGCTAAGCTACCCACCACATACAATACATATACATGTATATTAAAGTTGGGTCAAACCAATGGTTTGTATTGTAGCACTTTTCCATTCAACAAGTGAAAATTCTGCTTTTAAATACAGTCCATGTATACCTATCATACTATTAAAATTATTTTCATTCATATACAAAACTATTTCTAGGATTGCATATATTTAGGATGATGCATATATGCAGTCCTTGAAATAAAGCAAAAATTAATATAAAGAGGGGTTAACATAATTCTCGATTTTAAAGTTTAATTGTGTGAGTTAAGAAAAATAATTATATTTTTTAATGTCATGGAATTTACCGTTAGTTTTTTGAGTTTATAGAAATTTGAAAAAGCTTACGGTTTCGGAAATATAAGGTGTCAGAAATTCAAATTTTACAAATTTCAAGAGGCGATAACTTGAGAGGGGGTTGAGATGGAAAAAAATTTTCTTCTAACAAAACAAACTATTGGTTCTTGTCTAAAAGCCCCTAAAATTTCAAGCTTTTACAGGCTGGAGTCTAGAAGAAAAACGAAATCAAAAATTTGGAAAAAAAATACTTTAGATAACGGTAAATTTGAACGGCCATTTTATTTTTCTAAAGTTTAACTATAGTATACCGCACTAGGGAAAGCAAGCTGCTGCCTTTCTGCGTTTGCAAAATTTCAAAAATGCTTATGGTTTCATTTCAACAAATAGTTAAAAAAGGCCATTTTTAGGATTTTGGGGGGGTATAACTTCTAGAGGGGGGGAGATAGGTAAAAATTTTGTTCTACGGAAATAAGTTTCTAGTAAAGATCTATGTACATATTAAATTTCAGCTTTCTATCTTTAAGAATGTAGAAGTTTTGTAAACAGACACACGGACAGACGGACGGACGGACGGACGGACAGAGTGAAATTAATAAGCACTTTTTTTCAAAAATTTTTTGGAAAAGTGCTAAAAAGGACAATATTACTATATAAAATGTAAAAAGAATTTTGTTTTGAAAATTTTACATAAAATGATTAATGTATAAATTGAATTTTAATTAATGAATTTATTAATTGAGATCAAATGTATATAAAATATAGAAATAATAATTATTATTGTTAAGATTATTATTATATCATAATGAATTATTAAATATGAACATAATGGGTCATTTTAAAGGATATTGCAATAATATTAATAATAGAAAATTAAGAATATTAATTCACAATAACTATATAAAATATTTTAATTTATTAAATAACATTAAATATTATGATGTACTCATTATTATTACTAAATTTATTTGATATTTTCAATTATACCGGTCCCATTGAATTGCCATTGTTCGATTAATTTTAGAATTTATTTAAATTAAATTGTAATTTATGAAAATTATTCGAATTTAATTTTGAAAATTTTCTATATATTATATAATAGAGAGAATATTTGTAATGGAATTTCGCATTATTATTGTTATACAATATAAACTAAATTAAATTGTAATTGAATACAATATTTACCCTATATTAAAAAAATAATGAATAGATAAATGTGGTTTATAATCCACATTATTCATTTTATAGGTGTATTTAAAATATGATACAATGACAGTGGGTAATATTTTCAATTTTTTGATAAGAAAATTTTCTATTAAAAAAAATTCTGATTTGTTGAATATAACAGAAACTGTATAACAATAGTATACTATGCAATAGTACACCGGTATTGTATAGCTATAATGGTATTGTACCCTGCATGAAGAATAGTCCTGCGAGTATACTTACACTATACCTGTTCAAATTCAAGATCTAGTATTAAATTTCAATTTATATTAAAATGTTAAATTTTGAACTTCTTAAGGCTTAAAAAGTAAAAAATCAAAACTAATTCAATAAAAACTTTAAAACAAAATTTTTTCAATTTTAAAAAAATTCAAACATTTATACAAACCTTGAAATCTTTATTACTGTTACTAATAAAAGAATCCAATAAAAATTCACAATTTAACCACCACAACATCCAATTCGCAGTCATCCAATTTTATTTGAAAAACTTAAATTAATTTAATGCATTAGCAATGCATACCGTACAGTAGATATATTGTTAAATTTAACCTCAATTCTTTTTCTATCGTTTGCCTCTATATTTAGGACTCTATATATAAAATGTCATAAAATGATAAAAAATTTTTGATTGAAAATTTCAAAGTTATAGTAGGTCAGTCTAAAAATAAATCAATTTTTCTTGCCTTTTTTTTTTTCATTCTTCAATAAAAGTTTTCGTTTTCAATAAAAAAAATATATAAAAATTTTGTCTTTTAAATTTTTTTCTGTTTTCTTGCTTGTTTTATTGGAGTTGAATTCATCTTTTGAAATGCAACAGAAGAAAAATTTTGAATGAGGAAAAAAAAATATAATGAGAATAACGAGAATTTCATGTCTGAAAGCACTTTTTGGAAAATTAAAAATGTGATTACCTACCTATTTTCAATTCCCTTTTGAATGAAATAATAACAAAAACAGAAAAAATAAAATGAAATTTACGAAACATAAAATCAGAATTCAAATTTTTCTTACATGATTCCTTGATCTACATGTATGTACATCTACACCAACGAAAAAATTATAAAGTGTCCAAGTACAATTTGGAAATAATTTAAAATATTCTGGCCAAGAGTAGCAATAAGGATAGAATAATAAAAAATAAATCCACCTGGGACTAGGCAGGAGAAAAGAAGAAATGAAGATGAACAGGTAACAAGCTCTTAAAAAATAATAAAATTTAACTAAATTAACAAAATATGAAAAAAATAACCAAAGAACTCACCATTGTACTCACTTCTGTGAAATTTCCCTCAAGTTGATTTAATTTCAAAGCAATACGAATCTCAATGTTGCTATTGCTAAATGCTCTTTTATGACTAATAACAGCCACAATCATATTTTCACGCTTTATCATAAATTTCACATTTTGATATTTCTATTAGTCACCAGGGTTGTGTTTGTATAACATCCGAAATTATTGTTTCAGGCGGTGAAGCCACAACATATAAACAAGCTTTTAGAATATCTAGATTATTTGGTTATGATACATGAAATATTCCATTAGGTAGCTTAAAATAGAAATGTTGAGGAGCACAACAAGAACAAAAAAACACAAAATTGAGCGTTAAATTTTCGCAAGAATACTCGTATTCATATTAATAGAATACCATATACACATTCACACATCCTGTGTAAAAATCAATTATCCAATAAACGATAAAAAAAATAAAAAAACATACACCAACAAAAAGTATGCTAATAAAAAAAAAATCAGAATCAAATAAAAAGGAAAACAAATTTGACTTTTTAATAAGTTTTTTTTTTTTTTTTTTTGTTATTTCGCGTATATTCGGCATAAACTCCTTAAAAAAATTCGTGAAAAAATCACAAAATGTGAAATTAACAACAGATTAAAAGTACTCACTTGACAATGTAAAGAATGATTCAATTTAAATAAAAGTAAAAGAGAAAGAAAATGAAAAATTGTTGAAAATTAGAATAAAAAACATCAACAACAACAACAATTACAAACACAATTTTTTTCATTAAATTGTTGAAAAAATTTGAGAACCTGCAACTTAATTTTTTAAAATTAAAATGAAAGAAATGAAAAATTTTCTTCTCCATAAATTTTAACAGGGCAAACTTAATGAATTTTCTTTTTACCTACTTTTGACAATCTTAAATATTAAAATTACTTTTTTTTTTTTTTGTTAAAATTGAAAGCGAATTTTACTGTTTCAAATGTCACACACTTAATTATTTTTAATTTTATTCAATCAAGTATCTTGGAATTATCAATTAGATTGTTTTAATTCGATTCAGCAATTTATGTTCAAATTGTATTCAATAACTCATACCAAATCTGTGATAATGGGATTTAAGGGCAATGTTACTGTAACAAGGAACTCAGGGTATTTTAAAAGAAAATCTAAATGGAACAATATTAATTAAATTCAATTGGAAATTAAAAACTCGGCCAATAATTTAATCAAAATTGGGTAATGTTTTTATATCTATAAAATACTAATAAGTGGAATAACGGTACTTTCAGCTGCAAAAAATACATTGTGAGCTTCTAAAATAAAATGAGATTCCGATTTATTCATATCACTAGACTCTTTTAAAAGATTAAGCTAATCAAAAACGAAATAATATGTAGCCATTAATTTTGTTTTAATTTTAATATTTTTGATATCTCCTAAGAATGAGACCCCATCGGGATTAGGGTGTCATTAAATTTGTTACGAAAATAATTTTATTAAATTTTTGAATTTAATTCTACTTAATTATATTAAAGAACAACAAATTTCCTAATTCTAATATTTTCCAAAAACACCCTTACCCTTAAAAAACGATTTTCAATTTCGCCTCATAAGATTAGCACGTGTCTGAAATCATTAAAAAAAAATATATGATTTACATATATATAAATTAAATTATTTTTGATCATCTCTTAAATCTATTCATCACTCATCATTAAATGCAAAAAAATCGAAGCAAAACAATTTACATTATACCATTAAATTTTTGCATAACTTTAGGCTTAAAACGTATAAAAACGCAAATAAACGCAATTAATACTTTAATACACTAAGAGTACTAATACTCAAGTACTAATACACCAAGAGTACTATAATACTCTGACTTTTATTTTTCTCCTTGGAGATTAGATAATTGATTTGCGAAAAAGAAAACAACAAACAAACAAAATCAGTCATTTAGAAAATTCGAAATTTATTAAACTGCTTGGTTGGTATACGCTAAAAAAATGTTCAACAAAATTTTTTCTGAAATTTATCCCGGAAAATGAAAATTTTTATACAGTCAAGAGGCATCAAGAGTATCAACTTTTTTTTTTTTTTTAATACTTACATAAAAAAAAAGATTCCTTTTCATTACTGTTTTTTTTGTACTTAAAAGGAAAAAAAAAATTTATTTATTTTTTAGGAAAAAAAGCACAAATTTTTTTTTTTTTAACATTTTTCGACCTTGATAACCATTTTTTGTTATTTAATATGTGGCACGTATTAAATTTCAACTTAAAAGTGTAGGAAATAAAAATTGTTTTTCTTTTCTTGTTCTTCTTGTTGTTATTGTTGCTTTTACTCAGATGCTTGCAAAAGTAAAGTGGTCACATATAGGTTCCGCTACTTTTTTATTTTTTTTTTTTGTTCCTTTCTTGACTCTTAACACATGTATAATATTTGAGGATATAAATAAATATGGTTGGACTCTTAAGTATATTTATAAAAATAAAAATAACAAATCAGAAAAATAAACACCAAAAAAAAAAAAAATATGATATCCTTTTTACAAGCCTTTGATAAATATTTTGTACGTGTGTATGAGAGTGTGTGTATATAAAATAATATTTGTTTTTTTTTTCGGTATTGTGAATATTTTGCCTTTTTGTTGTCAATATACACCATATGGGTTTTGTATATATGTATATAAATGTGTGTGTTTGTATGTACGAAAATATGCGTTTAATATAATTGTAAAAGCAAAATGAGATCACGGGAATTGGAACTGAACAATTTAAGTCCTGACATATTATTTTTTGTTTTTTTTTTTTTTTCATTTTTATTTTACTCCATTTTGTTTCTTTTTTTCGCTTCTAATATATCTGTTATATTTTTTTGGTTTTTATGTAATAGTAAGACATATTGTGAATGATACAAGACAATATTATGTGTAAGAGTTGAGTTCAAACATCGAAAACCTTTTATACAAATACTTAATATTCATTTATAATTGGTGAACGTTCAAAATAAAATTCAAAAAGCAAAAAGTTTTGAAATTCTTTTAAACGCCCAGTTAATATCGTCTTGTAGTAAAAAAAGAGTGAACAAATATGAAGAACACTAAAGCTCTGCATAAAATACTAGAGTATGTATGGTATAGTTCAATATGATCCGTGCAAAAATTTCTGAAAAGTCATAACAATAATGTCTTACATAGACACATGACATTATTGATTGACGAACACAATTTTGAGAAATGAGCTCTGTAATCTTAGATTTCTCGCCATATTGTTCAGTTTTATATAACAGCTTATGGTTTTGTTATGGAGCACTACACTTACTTTAATATTGAAGTTTTTACCATCAACACCATAGAGTTGAGGTTCATGATACTCAGGCCTCATATTTAAAGATATATAACACAACAGCATATAGGGTTTCCATAAATCTTCTCCGTCGAACTCTATTTTGTGCTAATATTTTATTTCTATCCACATTTTTCCAGGTGTTGCTAATTCTTCGACGATTGTTCGCCTCAATATTAGTCGAGGTTCTTCCATTACCTATATTGCCTTGTGGCTTTCACTCTATCGCCTGTCACCCTATCTTATTCGGAACCCTTTAAAGTGTATAGCCAATCCACTTCCATTTTCCTCGTTTTATAGTGGACTGTACTAATTCTGACTCGGTAATCTCCCAGAATCCCGCGTTTGTTATTCGTCTGGGGCAATGTATGTTATTCAGATAACTCGCAGACATTTGTTTGGCATTATTTTAGTAGTTTCTTCATGTCGTTTTTTCGTACAAGTCAGCTCTCACTCCCATTCCTTATCCTTTAAAAAAACCCCTTAAAAAAATTTAATTTGTAACTTAATCCAACTCTAATGCTTCTATAATTTTATACCAAATATTTTTATTATTAAAATTTTCAAAAATATTTTTGTATATTATGTACCTTTTTTTACCTTTAATACATGACTATCTTCAATAATTCTCAGAAGAAAACAGTATGTTGTAAAGTATGTTAAATGCGTACAATATTATTTAACATGTCAGCAATCATTATGTTAACCGCCTTCAGTATTTGAACTTAACCTAAATAAATACTTATATTACAGAAATGGTATATACAATAAAATACATGTACATAATATGTACAAATGTATATATGTATATACAGTGAAGGTATCATGCTGTTATGTTAACGAGTGTATATGAAAGTTCTAATATTGTGAGAAAAGTATGAAAAAAAAAATATAACGTTAATAATATAAAAAGAGAGAGAATGAAAAGAAAATGAAAAAGAAAAAAAATTATACGTGCTTTTTGACACATTTCCGAATCATATACACATATGTACATATATACATATACATACACTTACATATTATATGAACGATATTTATCTTCAAGATTATTCATCTATTTTTATAATATATTAAAATATATTAATACATAAACATATATTATGTATCTTCGTTTATACATATACAATCATAACGATATTAAACGTTTATAAACTATAGGACTCAGAAGCAAAATGGTTTAACTCAAAAAATGCTATTCCGAGGTCAATACATTTAAAAATTTGAGAAAAATTTACTTTTAAATTTTGAGCCTATAATTTTATATGTATAGCATTTATATTGGGCACACTAATTAAAAAAACAATTTTACCCACTTTTTAACGAAACCAAAACGATTTACCCACTTTACAAAATTTAGCACTCAGAATGTTGAATTGATCCGCAACTGTTTTTTAAAAAATATTCTTTAACATTGATTATTGGAGCCATTTGCATCCACTTTTCCTTCGTCTTCATTAATAGAAAATTAATGGACAGCATGACAGTTTTTTCTTGAATAATATTTTTCTCTAATACCTTCCATATGGCAAATATTTCTATTTAAAGAGCAATTACTGTCGGGGCAATCAGCAGATTTACAATCTAATTAAATTTTCTATTTACCGAACTTCTCTATTATTATATTACAAACATAATATTTAGATTCAATGTGTTCATTATATAGAAGTTTCACTGTATTTCAAAATTAATAATTTGTAGGTTAGACTACTTTAATTTTGAGTGTCTCAATCTATAATCATATATTTTTTGTTTATATTATACTTCAACTTTAGACCTTTATATCATAAAGCAAAAAGTAAAAAAGAAAAATGAAAATAAAACAAAAAATTTATATCGTATATTGAAAGAAGAATAACAAAACACCAACAATAACAAGAATGAGAAAAATGAAAAATTCTATAAACAAGAAAAAAAGTATCTAAAATGATGATAAAAATAACGAGTAAAGAAACATGAGAATACACATAAAATTAAGGATAACCATAAGGATATAGTTAAGGATTCATTATTACAATAGAAAATATTATCAAAATCTTTATAATAAGGATTTTTTGTGTTTGTTTTCTTCTTTATTCTTCTTTTCTCTCCTTTTTTTTTTATTCTACTCTTTCTCTACAATTTCTAAAACTTTAATTTTCCGTTCTAGTAGAAATTTTTTTCTGATATAAACATATTTTTTGGTATTATCTTATATAGTATAGCGGAGAGAATCATAGAGAAAATATACAACAACAAAAAAAAAAAAATACAGAAATGATTCCTAATTTAAAGTGATTGGGTTTATAGAGGATTGAGTTTACAAATACATTACTTTGTCCAGATTTGATTTTATTTTGTCTTCTTTTTTATTGTTTGTGTTTCTCTTCCTTAAATATACAATATACTCGTATTTTACAGTAAAATCAGAAGAATTGTGGCTATGAATGATTGTAGCGGTCTTTGAGCACGTGTGACTCAAATATTCATGTAATGTAAAGGCAACGAAATAACTCGAAAAAAATACTGAATTTTTCGCTACAAAGGATTTATATAATTTAGTTTAAAATCTAACCTGAAACTATTATTGGAGACTACAAAGTAATGTTCATAACGGTATAATATTAATAAGTTTTGGACTGGCGTAAAAATATTCTCCAATAATTTGGTTATATTTCAAAAACAACATGTTTGAAACATCAATGCAACATGTTTGATTATAATTATTTTTTACTTGATTTTCTAAAATATTTTCAGATACTCGTATTATGACAAGAAGAAGAAAACAAAAAAGAATTAGTAAAATATTATTAGTGGTAGGATTATAATAAATGTAAAGTGTCCTACACAAATTTACAATGGCATCTTCACATTTTGTCGATCAGTTCGTGTAATGAAATTAATTAGAAACAATAAGATCATCAACTTTCCATAATTTCTAGGATTTCATTCAAAATATCATCCTCCAAATAGGATGAGGGTCAATTTTATCGTAATTTTACTGTATGTAATATGATAAGAATCTATGTACACTGAAATTTCTATGAAAAAAGAAAATTTTGAACGTTTGTTTTTATATAAAAGAAAAAATTTATTACATTTTTATCAATTTCGCAGCTATTTAAAGTGGTCGATAGATTAAAGGTAATTGGAAAAATAAAGAATTTTTTTTTTCAGTAATTTGTTAAACTTCTCTTATTATCGTCATTCTACTTATATATTTATGTATGTGTATATAGAATGAAATTATTTTGAGAAAACGATATTGTTATATTGACAATATATTTTGGTAATATTAAATTAAAAATAACAATAATATATATATAAAGCTATAATTTTACCACCATTGAAAATTATTTTGTATTTATACAACTATATACATGTGTATATTAAATAGTATTCGAATATATTGTAATATATGTGTGTACATATATCGAAATTGTCCCACAATATTGGATAAACATATTATACATTATATAAATATTAGGTATAATATAGAGAAAAGTTTTTTTGTTAGCTGAATGAAAGACATGTGCCGGAAAATTATTTAGAATTAAGATAAATAAAATTGTGTTATGCTCTGAAAAATTTTCAAAAAAGGGGAAATAATGAAAATGTTTAAACGTTTAAAATGAAACAGAGTAGAAATGAAAAGAAGAAATGACTGAAAAGAAATCAAGGTATACTATTAAAACAAACAGCACAAAAAAAAACATATACAACTAATACAAATTAACATTCACATGCACAATAATTGTATTTATATGTGAAGTATGAGCCTTTTTATGAAAAATAAGGACAAGAGTACTTTTACAAATTGAAAATGCTATTGACTTCAATTACTCATTTATTTAACTATATTTAATTTCTCGGATATTTTTACCACATTTGTATGTATCTGTGTGTATATCGTATATTCAATTACTGTGTCAACCAAAATGTTCAATTATTTATCAGACATATGTTCTATCAATGTTAATCTATTGAAGTGAAAATTTTTATAAGAACGTAACAACAAATCAATTATAAAATTTACATAGATCAGAAACTATAATGAAATTTGGAAATGTATATATAATGATTATAGTTTTGGTTATATGTGACATGACATTAATATACTGTTGTAACATCATAATAATTCAAGCGAAAATTTGAACAGATTGGAATTTTTAGTGATCAATATCCTAATTTAAATATTTAAAAATATATTTTTAAATAAAATTTTTCTAAAATTATATGGTAACAATCAAAAGGTATTATGATATATTGTAATAATGAAAGGGTACAATGAAACAATACAATATTTATATTTAAATACAATCGATACCAAATACCAAATTTTCGAAATGCAATGAAAAAATGCTTATATATTATGTGCAATGTTTAAATAATAAAATTAAAATATCATAATAACAATAAATCAGTGGAAATTTAGTCGATTACTTCAAAAGTACCCAAAATATGAAGCGATGTTTAATCCTTTATAGTATATATACACAACGTGATTTTAAATAGAGCAGTCACTTGAAGTAGAGCCTATGTGAATCCATAAATATAGCTTTCTCTTGTTGGTGTAACTGCGACTTCATTTCACCTGATTCCAACTATTTAAAATTCTAACCTCATGTATAGAGAGTCACAAAGCAGTTCAACACTGATTTGATATCCACCCAGCCAATAAAACTGCCCATCTCACTAGTACCATATAATTATTAACATGCAACATTCTTTTTAAAAGAAGCAGAATGAACGCCTTTCTATATGCAAATTTTAAAATAAAATTTTGTTTTTTTTTTTTTTTTAAACAAAATCATTCCAATCAACTTTTAATTTTAGCGATAACATTATTAACATTTTTATTAGTTTTGACTCATGACATATTTCTCTGGTTTTCTTCTCTTTCTATAACGTCACTTTATAAAATTCATTGAAAGGTACACCAAAAAAAAAAAAAAACACACACAAAAAGAAAAGAAAAACTTTAAATTACTTTTCTATTTTTCTTTTAGCAAAAAAGAGAGAAACGGTAAAAATCATACTTTTATCACAAAAGTCATTCTTAAAAGCAATTAACGATAACGGTGATAGCATATAATTTTATTATTTTTACATAACAAGTTATCCTTATACTCGATGAGCAATCAATATACCTACCTACTCTTAATTACATTCTTCTCTTATTTTATTCTCATTTTCAATATTTTGATATCCTTTTTGAGGAGAAACTTTTTCTTTTCATTCTCTCTCTTTCTAAAACTTTAAACAATCAAAGGAGGACTGTGAAATGGTATTCAAAAACATGACTCTGATGAAAAATAATATTTAAATATAGTTCTAGTACAAATACACAATATAGACGATGTAGAATGAAAAGAGTATAGAAGCATAAAATTAATTTATGGCATTTGGTGACGAAGAAAAAAAAATTCCTTTTGTTTTGTTTTTGCTCTTTTTTAATACTTAAATAAAATGGTTTAATTGAACCATTTAACTGTAAAGTTAAAGTTAGGTATGAAAATGAGTGTATAATCGAGAGAAAATCAAAATATAGAAAAAAATTAAAAAAAAAATTTCATGAAATTCCTAAAGTTTTTTCAATGAATTTTTTTTATATGTTATACGAGATATTTATAGGATTTGGATTTATTGAATTTATGCAAGGGACCTACATACGTTACGAACATTCTTTTATAGAAATTTTAGACTATGTATATGCGGACATATTATGTTGAATGCTATGTGTAGGCTTATTTTTTATATGAATAATCACTGATTTGAGATCAGAGCTGCAGTCGAGATGTATAAGAGTCCGAGGAATTGAGCAATCCGAGATTTTATGAATCAAAGAGTCGACGAATAAAAGAATTGGAGAGTCGTGGAATCGAATAGTCGAAGACTCGAAGAATCGAAGATTTGAAGAATCTAATAGTCAAAGATCAAAGAGTCAAAGAGTCAAAGAGTCAAAGAGTCAAAGAGTCAAAGAGTCAAAGAGTCAAAGAGTCAAAGAGTCAAAGAGTCAAAGAGTCAAAGAGTCAAAGAGTCAAAGAGTCAAAGAGTTAAAGAGTCAAAGAGTCAAAGAGTCAAAGAGTCAAAGAGTCAAAGAGTCAAAGAGTCAAAGAGTCAGGGAGTCAAGGAGTCAAAGAGTCAAAGAGTCAAAGAAACAAAGAGTCAAAGAATCAAAGAGTCATAGAGTCATAGGGCCAAAGAGTCAAAGACCCAAAAAGTTAAAAAGCCGAAATTCTAAGGGTCAAAGAGTCCAATAGTTGAAGAGTGAATAAATTTGGGGTACAGGAGTCTTAACGACGAGAAGTCAGAAAATCTGTGTTGGGGACATGATGAGTAGAGTAATGAAGGAACCAATAAAACAAGGAATCTAGAAATCGAGATTTAAAGTGTCAAAGAATAGAGAAATCAGGATCGAGAGTCGAGAAACCAAGAAGTCAATTCAGAAAAATAAAGTAGAACAAAAACAACAACTACAAAATACATTTACGTCTGATATCCAATTATTTATTATGATTTATGCCTGATATTGAAAACTATTTGAACCTATTCCAAAACTTAATACAAAAATATTTCATTACATGATAATGTAACATACTCTTTATCTTATACATTTTACGCCTATTATGATTTTTCATTCAACAGCAATAACATCTTCTTCATCAACAAAATTATTAGCTCTTCAGTGAAAATTAAAAAAAAAAAGAGCAAAGAATAATTTTATCTACTTACATTCTACTATGTTAATAATATAGAGAACATGAAAATATTTATCTTGCTTGTCCAGCTAAATATTCTCTAATAAATCATGATTTGAAATTACCATGCATATGTACATAAGTTATCGCATGAAATATTATTCTTTCATGCTACTAGAACATTAAAGATATCAAGTAATTTTTATATCATAAAGAACAATTTTATTATTCTTACTTAAAATCCTAATGTAAATTTTTAAATTTCAGAAGAGTTTGTGATTTAATATTTGTAAACCGCAGCTCTTGGAGTATGCCTGATAATTAAGAATAGTTTAATAGATATTCTTATTTAAAATGTTCATATAAATTCCTTTTACTTAATCTTAAACACAAAATTATAGAAAGGTGCCCCTGGAAATATGCAATTTTAAAATATTATTATATACAATTTAAATATTCAATATCATTTAAAAATAATGTGCTCTTTATAAATAATTTTATTAAATGCAACTTCGTTATATTAAATTCTGTAATAATAAAAAAAATTCATACTTTAATTATATATGACATATTTTCCAATTAATTGCATTAATCATAAAATAACATCATTAATCAATTTATTGTACAATTTAAGTACAAAAAAAAAACTTTCTTAATAAGTACATATCTCGTGATTTATATTAATAAATCTTGATTAATTACAAGAAAATCTGAACATAATAAAGAAAAAAAAAACCAAAAACTTTGATTAAATTTCAATACACTCGTAACAAATTGTGTACATTTTACTTTAAAAACATAATTATTATTAAAGACACCAAAATATTATGGTATAACAAATTAATTTCATAACCATAATATTCATTATTATTATATTTTTTATTGAAAATTATAATTTAATTATTATAATTATTATAAGATTTAATTTAAAATTTAAGGCCCCCCCCCAAAAAAATAACATAATTTAATTGAGACTTTAAGAAAATTTTATGAAATTATTAAAAAAGATCTTGAGAACGTGTAATTCGCAGACTCTTTTGTAATGATATTATTACTTTAATTTGATTATAATAATGAGAATAATGAGATCTTAAGCAAAGTTAATATTTATTTCTAATAGTGCTACTTTAATAATTCATTTAATAACTTGGATTAATTTGGCTTTATTACAAAAAATTTTTAAGAAATTTTTGATATCAATACTGCCGACTGAAAAAAATATCCCATATAATTATCAAAATTTTATACGAAAAGAACAATTTATTTCAAAATATCAGACTGTTTTCAAAAAAAATTTTTTTAGTATCACATTCATGAACACCAGAGCATCTATATCAAACAGCTTTATACTTTCCCTTTAAATTTTTCAATAATTTTCCAAATATTCCAAATATCCTTTAACAGAAATCAAAAATTCATTCAATCTAATTCAATTTATTAACAATCAGAATAAATCAAGTGCATGGCTATAATAAATTTAATATAAAAAATCTTCAACACTAGTATTAAGAATTTTATCTATTTTAATAATTAAAATATTCTAAAATTCATCATAATTCAATTATCATAGAAAATTTTAAATTTCAAAAATATTATTGGCGCATAAGCTTATAATTCCTTATATACCCCATAGTTAAATAAACTGTATAAACTACTTGATCATCTCTTGGAATTCCATAATATTTTCAACTAATACCAAATCAAATATAACAGATAATAGAAAATAAATAGTAAAAGTAAAATCATTAATTTAAGGATCAAATTCTATTTGATTTAAAATTTTGCATTATTTATGCTAAATAAATGAACTTTAATTCTAAAAATAACCTCAAAATATGTTTAGAAATTTTTTTTGATTCTTAAATTGTATAACAAAATAATTTTAGAAATACTCGTATTTCATATTATAGATATACAAATATGATATAACAGTTAACTTAACAAAATATTGTGGTTTTTCGTTAAAATTATCAAGTGGTATACTTAATTTTAAAATTGAAAAATTATTTTGATTATACTTTTATATTGTTCTATATAACACACAATTATATTTAATAGACTTCATTCACAATAAAAGAGCACAGTGCAATATCAGAACAGAATAAGATTAGCGGGAATCCTTGAGTATTTATTAGAATATGCCGAAGAAATATTCTTTTCCAGATCTATTTGAAAAAAAATTAAATAAATACATTGTTTCTTTCGATAAAGTACAAGTCTTAGGGAAATATAACTCAATACCGAATTATATTTAGGGGGCGTTAATGTAATAACCATCCCAAAAACCAGAATTTACTGCAAATTGGAACGTTCATACAATAAACGCATTATTTTATAATTTTATGACGTATTATGCGTAATTCCTATTCAATAGTAAAAGTAGTTTTCATGCCATAACTTTAAAAAGGAAGCTGAATGTGTCACTGATCACAACCAACTAACGATAATGGAAATTTTTTACTATTTCCAATATATTATAGCCGTACAATATTAGGCAAATTTTTTTTTTCTTTAAAAAACTTATTGAAATTTTTATTCTGATACTCTCTTTTAAATATTATGAATTTAAACTTATATGACAACACAATTACCGCAATAACAATACAAACAAATAACTCTTATATTTTTCCTCCATCATGTACCCAATGACTTACACTAATACACACAATGATATCAACAATATTGAATGATAATAGAAAATTTTTTTCTTATACCACAACTTGAAAATGAAATTGATTCAAGTATAAATGAGAAAACAAACATCTATATATATATATTTCATTACTATGGTACTTATATCAGAATTATCACATATAATGAAGAATTCAATTCATATAGTACTCGAGAAATATTCAAAAAGCCGCACTACTTAATAAGTGATTGCTTCAAAATAGAAAATTGATTTTATCATTTTTAAATATTTAATCGTCATACACACATTCATACATTTATCTGTTAAATAATTTAAAGAAAATTCATAAATAACGGTAATCAACAAGAAAATTCTAAAATATTAAAGAAATTTAAGGAAGCAATCAACAATAATGAAAAACAAAAAGGATAAAATATTTAAAGAATTTCAGGTTTTTCTTGCAATTTATTCTTAAAATTCTTAAGGATTTTAGCAACAATAACAAGAAAATAAGAATTAAATTCACTTTCAATTTCCAAAAAATTTTTAAGTCACAAGAATAAAATTTTTGTCGTCTTTATTTTTTTTCAGAAATCACTAAAAACCTATTCAATTGTTAAAAAGAGTTCAACCTTAAAGAATACAAAATTTAAAATTAAAATCCAAAAATTTTCTTATTTAATTTTTTTTTTTTTGTTTTAGAATTTAAAATTAAAAATCTTAGATAAACTATTGCATTTAAATATTAAGTTGTTCCTCCATTCTCCTCCTGTTGCTCCTATACCAATCTTATTTCCACTGTCGTCCTTAATATTTTATATTTCCTACTTGGTCACGTAAAGGATTTAGAAAAAATTTTCTTCTTAAATTTTTTACATATATTATGTATGTTACTATATCCACGGATGGATAGATAATATGAGTATATTTTAGACTATATTTGTATTTTTAAGGATTTGTATATAGTGTAGATTCTCGTAGGTATACCGTATAAGTTGCAAAACGTACGTGAACGTGTGTATATAAAATCATCCTATTACAATATAAGAATAAACTAACTAGAAAAACCATTATGAAATAGCTAGTAAAAAAAAAAAAACAATCACATAACATTCAGCATTATTCTAAATTCTGAACATATCAACAATATAAATATGAAAAATAGTATACATATATATAAAATAGTTACTGTAGTTGGCAACCTTTTTCATATAATGAGCACTAATAATATAACAACATTCTTTTGCAGAAAGCAAGAAAATATTGACAATTTGGTTTTCAATACAACAGACAATTTGGTTTTCAATTATGAAAAAATATTGAGTTATGAAAAAGGGCAGTGAGAGAATTAGGGGGAGAAGAGCGCGGAAACTTAATCTCGCAATAAATTTTTAAATAAACTTCTTAATTTTCCAATATCCAGTAGAATTAAAAGTTCCTTCAAAAGTAAGATAAAAGCAACGAAGATAATTTGAGCTTATTTTACTATAACTTTCATTGGATAAATTCCATGGGTACATTAAAAAAGTCGTCCAATTTTACCGAATTTAAGATTTCGGCAAAGTTATAAGGTTTCTTTCTTTTAAATTTTCTGCAATTTAGAGAATTTGTAGTAAAAAAAAATATAAAGAAATATGGATTAAAAATTTTGTATTCCATATTTTACGGAATAAACCTTACCAAAACCCACATTTCCCACCCCAAGAAAAAACATTGAATTTTTTAATTAGTGGAAGTCTGTGATTCCAGGAATATCATAAGAATGAGATGAAATGGAAATCTATGATAAATTAAGAGTGTGTGAGATACGAGTACATTTTGAAAAGGATTGTTTTTCACCCAATATAAAACTAACTTTAAACTAGAACTCATATCCCACTCTGTATATTCCAAGTTGTATAGCTGCTTTCCTGTTGTAGAAATAGTAGAAAATGACAGTATACAAATGAATGCTGTAAATAAATACTACATATAAAAGTGACATCTGTATTTATTTTTTTGAATTAGCATTAGTTCATGTCCCAACCATCGAATGACAAACATCAAAGAGCATTTTACTGAAGCATCTATCATTCAGCTCATGTAGTAAATGAATCAACTACAAAAAAATCACACGCTAGTGTCAACTCGTTTCAAATAATTGGAAAGACATGCACATTGTTGACAACACCTGCTTTTTTTTATAAAGTAACACAAAAAATATAAAACCAAAAAAAAATTTTTTAGTATTTTAAGAATGATATGAACTTTTTTTTTTGCAACTTACTTATTTTATATGTGCATATAATATTTTATATTAGTAAAATAATAGTTACTCAAACACATATACAGAGGAAAAATAAAATGGTTGTATAATCACTTCGTGCGTGTTCACATCCGTTACATTAAAAAACCAAGGAACACCAAGTAAAGGAAAAAGATTTTTATTGGATTTTACAAACATTACAATTCATTTTTATCTTTCTTTATTTTCCATTTCCATGATTTTTCTTTGTTTTCTTTGATGATTTGGAAAAAAAAACCAAAAAGTTAATCGAAAACTCATTTGAAACTTGGTAAAATTTTTTTTCTTTTCCAAACCCATATTTCTATATTTAAGGTGGAAACGTCTAAGATTTCCAAAAGATTTTTAAATTTCGATTTAAGTTTCAACTATACTTTTGACTGTGCAAAACTAAATGACTTTGTAAAAAAGAAAAATTTGATTTAAATGATAGTAAAACTAAATAATTGATTACTGACTTGAACAATTTTCATAATCATATTGATCTATTTGATTATTAATCGAAATTGATCCTTACCATGATTCCATTATCACAATATTAAAAATCACTGAAGACACAACAAATACTATCATAAAAATTTGGTAACAGATTCATTATTATATCGGCTTACTCATCCTAACAGTATGTACAATAAATCTCAGAATTGCATAAATCTAGGATGAGAATAAAAACTAGTGCAATATTGTTAAAACAATAATCGAATTCAACGGCTTATTTCAGATGTCTTAAGTTATAAATAATTATTACTTTTTTTTCAAAGACAATAGGCAATTTTTTTTTAGATTTATACGCTTATTATGATCTAAAATAAATGACTTGGCGAATCAAATGAATTAGGCGAATCTAATCATATTTCAAATTATAATCGGCGAATATTTTTGTACTCCAAATCTAAAGCGTTACAAAGCTAAAGGTATTAAAAAATGACATTATCATATTCTAAAATTAGATAATAATTATGATGAAAAAAAAAAATTATTTATTTTGATTTTTAATTTTATTCGCCAATTTTGTCACACAGAATATTTCGCTAAAAAATCTTAGCGAATTCGCTAACCATTCGTTTCGCTTATTATAATGGGGATATTAATGCCATTTTTTACTATTCTAGAAATTTGAAGAAACTTATATAGTTTCGGGAAGATAAAAAAGTGAAAATGAGATTTTTTGGTAATTTTGAAGGGCGAGTTATTTGAAAGTTTTAAAAAATTTACAAACAAATGCAATATCCTCGTAAATAACCCATTCGTTTATATTTCAGTTTGTTTCCTCAAAAACTCAAAAATTTTCTAATATTTTAAAATATTTTGAAATTTTTTGCAGAAAAAATTTTTAATATAAAATATTAAATTCGAATTTAGAGGGAAATTTCGGAATTGATTTTTTCCTTCTTTAAAAATTGGCCGTGAATCAATAAAAAATTCCTGAATTTTACCTAAAAAAATCAATTGAAATCTTTTCTTCTCTGTTGACTTGGTCCGAATTGTTCTACTTAAATTTTTCCAATATTTTTAAAGAAATAAATTTAAAAATCCAATATATTGGAGGCAATATTAAAAAAAATTTGGTACACACAGAAAAATCCTTTTATTTTATTTTGCCAGCTTTTCCTGGTTTTTAAATATTTTTTACCCGAAAAATAAAAATTTCTCGAAATTTCCCTTTTTTTCCCTATTATCTACATTATAAGATAAGAACACTTGACCTTAATTATTTCCCTTTTTTTTTGTCATCCTTTTCACTTCTCGTCTATATCCTTTTTTTATGTATATATAAGGATTTAAAACAACAGCCATATTTGCAAGCAAAACAAACAAAATTTTAAAGGTTAAAAATTTGAATTGGAAATTTTCCAGATTTTCTTTCTTTTTTTGTTTTTTTTGTTTTTCTTATTCTTTAGGTTTAATTTCAAAAATAATTTTTGCATAAATCCTAACCATAACTAAATATTTTATTTCATATATTTCACCTAATTTTTCCATGTTGTTTTTTTAATTCTAAAAAAAAAAAAAATTTTTTTAATTTTTTTGAAAGGTCCTTTTATTATTATTGTTTAAATTTGCTTGGATAACCTTTAAGAAATAACAAAACAGCACAAAAAAAAAACAAATATCGTAATAGTGGTTAAAATAATAATATTCAAAATACAAGGGGGCCATATAATTTGCCCCTCATCTTCCACTGTTCTACTCGCCCCTCCCGGCTTCTTGTTCGATTCTTTTTTGTTTATTTTTGAAAAGGAGAAAAAAACAATTTTACTGGAAGATTGTAAACATTTTTTTTTAGAAATAAAACACCGAGAAAATAAAAAAAAAAGAAAATAAATAAATAAGAAACCACAAGAAACCGATAACCAATTTTTTTTTTTTGTTTTTAAAATCTTACCAAAGGAAAGTAAATGTTATGTGTAAAGTCCTATATTCAGGGTGTCTAATATCAAAAGGATCTATTATATACCATTGCATAGGTACTCATGAGTAGACAAAAATTTTGTATGGAAACGATATTGACAGCTCAACAGGTTCGGAATTATCGGGGCTTAAAATCAATTCTGACTGATTTTTTTAATTTTTAAAAATTTAGTTTTAACTCCGTGCCTATTTTAGACAGCCATATTTTTTTAAATATAATTTGGAAATTTCAAAATAAAGACTTTCTTATGAATATCTACATTATTTAGAAATCTTAATTTAAAAAACGTTAATTTTCTACGTGACGTAGCATTGGTGATTTCTCTAATTTTAATACAGCTGATAACCTTGTCTATTAACCTTTGATTTGGCATATGGGTCATCTTCCTATCTGTTCTGGTTTGAGAGTAAAATAGTTTACTGAATATGTGATTTTATACCAAATTTTTTTTTTTTTAGTGGCTTAAAAATATTGTAAAACATTCTTTCAAACTAATAATGACTCCTTTCTGTTATGAATATATTTAACTTAAAAATCTGGTTTCTCTCACATTTCTAAAAATTAATAGCTCGGATTATTATCATATCCGGGCGAAAAATAAAAAAAATCAGTTGAAATTAGCATGTTGAGCTATGAACAACATCTTCATACAAAAATTTTGTCTACACATGAGAGTCTTAAGACCTGCCACTCTGAGTATCAAGAATACTACTTTGATACGAGACATCCTGTATATGCAATTTATTTATGTATTATGTATACATGTATTAAAATATGACTTACTTACAAACATATTAGAATTTAAGTGAAATGGGAGAGCATGAAAAAACCAAAAAACTTAAAATATCGTCAGTTCAATACATTCGAAAAACAATAATAAAAAAAAAAAATAACCAAAAGAAAACAGAGAAAAATTGTTTAAAGAAAACAATGGCAAACCGGAAAAAATAAAAAGGCTAATAACGGTAAATTTTTTTACCGTTTACATAATAACGGTTGTTTATTAACTTTTTAATCCTTAATACATTTTTTTTTTTTTTTTTTTTTTTGAAAAATATTAACAATAATTTTTTTTTTATTTGATTTTTATGTAAAGGATAAGTAAATTTTTTTAAAAATCCTTAAAAAAATTTATTGCCTCTCTTAACAATATTTTTATGGTTATAAATATTTGATTTTTTATTATAAATGGATTAATTTGGTTAATCGCTTAAGGATACTTTAGGGTCCATATTTAAGGGCATATAGGAAATTCTAAAAATAAATGTGTGGTTTTTTTTTTCCAATTAGAATATTGTTAATTCATTAAAATTAATCTAGAATATTTTATAATAATTTTAAGATTTAATTTCCAAATTGGAAATTTTGTAAAAATTCGAGACTGTTATATTTTCAAAATTGCATAGAGTTCGTTATTGCTAACACAAAAATAATTTTAAAAGCCTTCTATAACCTTTTCAAAAAAAAAAATAAAGAAATGTTGAATAATTTATTCGGTAGAAGCAAAATGACTGAATGCCCCTAAAAGTATGCAATTTTTTTTTTTTTTCAAATAAATTTAAATTCTAAAATTTTACTTGAACGACGGATTAGGGTTAAGGTATTGTCCTATATAAATCAAAATATTGTGAAAATTACGTCTAAATTTTCTTTATCATTATAACAGATGTAATTATCCTCAATATACGAGTAGCTTTGGTTTCCTTTCTAATTTTACTTCACTGCTATGCTGAATGAACTTACTCAATTCTGTCTATATTAAACTGATCTTTCTCTCTCTCAACTTTATATATTAAACTACCTTTTTCTTTATTAAATTGAAAACAATATTTAAAATTGGAAAAAAAAAACAATATTCCCCTGTTAAAATAGATCAAAAAAATTAATAATATTCACTCAGAAAAATTCGGGTATTCCATTTCAAAAGAAAAAAAAATAAGTCCAGTTGTCAAAAGTATCGACTTTTATATTATAAGAATTTTCTTCTACTTAATATCCAAATGGACAAGCTTTCTGATATTATCCTCAAGAGAAATTTAGAATTTTAGACAGTTGAACTAAACAGAAGCTATCAGTTTACTCTTTTAAATTTTATACTTTTCTTATATTTATTATTGTTCTTTTTTTTTTTCCTTATTTTTCTTACTATAGCAAATAAACTAGAAACAAATAACAAGTTCAAAAAGGAATAAGTCTTGAAGCTAAATAATAAACAGAAAAACAAAAAAATGTAGAAGGTAAGAAATGAAATCCTTTTTGAATAAATTTAAAATAAAGGAAGAAAAATTATCAAAACATTGACGAAAGAATACAAAAACATTCAAACATCCTTTAGGCATCGTATCCTTTTCTTCCCTGATTTTTTGTTTTCTGATTTTATTTTTTATATTTCTCTTGCAATGTTTTTTTTTTCCTCCACATTTCCTTATTTTTTCTTTTTCCATTCCATTCTTTCTAATGTCAAAAAGGTTATAAATTATAAGTTGTTCAATTCTTTAAAAAGGAGAAAAATTAATGTAAAAAAGAAAAAAAAAAATTCTAAGGTTAAAAATATGTTGACTGGTTCTCATAAAGGTGAATTGGGTACCATATAAGAAGAAATAATAAAGGTAAGCTATAAGTGGGTTTTTAGAGAAGAAAAAAAAACAATAAACCAGAAAAAAATAACAACCGAAATAAAATATATATATATATATATATATGTACATGGATGTAGTTTAAGGATAATGGGAAATTGTTTTAAAAGAGAGGAGAAACAAAAAAAATCCAATACAAAATTTATTTATAGCAATTTCATAAAACTAACTGAATTATATACGAGTACATAAGCGACCATAAAAAATAAAAAAAAAAAAATATCAAAAAATATCATTGCTCTTTCCACTCTTCCTTTTCCTTTCATCTCTTCTCATGCTATTATTGCAGCACTTAAATTGTACAAGATAATTCATTTTCTCTTATTTTTCTTATTATAACAGCATTTTATTCAATATAACATGACGTATGTAGCACATAAAAAGCTCTTTATTTTCTCATCATAAAATTTATTATCTAAAGGAGATTATAGTGGACAATAGCAGGCTATAGGTAAAATAACTTTATTAAAGAATTTGGTAGAGGGCTTATTAAACACAAGCCTTACGATTTTAATAAGGCTTCTTCGTTATTATTATCAAGAAATTCGATTCTCCGATTTCAAAGCTAGATTTTCATAATTTAAACTAAGTATATGATTGATATGTCTGGTAGGTATATATATATAAGGCGACAGTTAACGTTTTGGCATACACCCGATTTAAGAATTGGTTACAGATAATTTGTGTAGATTTTGTTACGAGATTTTTGAAACACGGTAAGAATAGGTAAATAAATTACGTACAATTGCAAAGCGTTTAATTGCTGAATATTTCTTCTTCGCCTGCATGGGAGTATGCTCTGTCTCATTTGCTTTATAATTTGTGGTATTTAAAACTCCTGTATTTTAGCACCTGTACCTTAGCTGATTTATTCTATCAACTATAACAACCTATCCTATATTTATAAATTTCATACAATATGAACTCAAATTATTTGAGCCATCAGCTGTAGTACAAGAATAATCAGAACAAGAATAATCCTTTTTCATTTATTTTTCTAAAATGTTACACACATAAAATTTTCATTCATTTAAAATACCTCCTATGCACATACATTCTAACAAATAAGAAAATTTCCGACAAACCATTTTAATGACACCATACTAAAACATTATAAATTAATATTGAAATAAATTTTCAAAATAAAATACTTAAGTGTTAAATTAAATTTATACAAAAATTTCAAACAAAAAACAATTTTTTTTAATTAAATCTATAAATTAAAATAAATTTAATTAAAAAACAAGTTTTTGAATTTATAATAGCATAGCCTAGCTAGATAGTGTCATTTTTATTATACCATTAATATTGTTTTTGAAAATTTTTAATTTAAATTTCACAAGTCACACAGTTTGTTATTAAAAATTTATTTAAATATATAGCATATAATTAGGCGCAAAATAAAATTTCCTAAAATATTGTACTGCAAATAGCTATCAAACTGAAATGATTCTAAAATTTTAGAAAAATTTCATTAAAAATTCTATAAAATTAGACATTTAGGATTATAAATAGAATTTTAATCTTTATTGGAATAATTAATAAATATTTTATTAAAAAAAATTTAAATTTCAATGAACAACAATTCTGTTCTATGGTGTTTATTCTTGAGTCTTGCAATTTAAAAAAAAAATTGTTTGCAAACTAAAATTCTTTCTAAGCAAAATTTGATATTTTAAAAATTAATTTCTATCCAATTTCATTCCATATTACTAACACATCAATAAAATGTTACCAGAGTATTTGCTACTTGGAGACCAGTAAATTGAATATTTTAATTTTCTGACCAGCATTAGGGTGCATTTTTTAAAGTCAATCTTGAAAATTTACAAATGTCTCCTAAAACGCAAAACAGAGCAAAAATTGTAGCCTTATTTCAATAGAAACTAGCCTTTAGACTGGTTATAACAGAGCCTCTACCCTTTAGACTTGTTGTAACAGAGGCTTATATTAGAACAATTTATTTTTCATACCAACAAAGATTTACATAAGTAGTGTAATAGGGTAATGCACCAGTATATGTCAATACCCTGTATTGGTAACAAATGCAGACATTACGAAGATATGAGTATAAAAGTTTAAATTTGTGTAACGTAGTAATTTCTTCTAACAAAATTCAACTTGCATTCGGACAAATTCAATTGAAATGAATAATTTTATGTTATTCAAAATATTTTTCCCAATATTGTAGAATACTTTTTTTATAATTTCTAAAATCTCCGTATAAAACCTCCCCTCACTATATTATGAATTTTACTAATACAACATCATAGTTGCGGAATCAATAAGAATGTGCCTATTACACTACTAATTTATCTTAATGGAAATTTCTTCATGCAACTGCAGAACAGATGGATGACGTAATCAAAGGAACGAGTTAAAGGCAGAAAAACTCCCCTCACTATTTTAAAGTTAAAACTGTTATACGTATAATACGTGAATATAATAGGTGAATTTTGATATTTTGTTCTCCAATTAACAAATGACAACAAATAATAAAAATAAATATTTTTCATATTTTGTTATACAATTTTGTTATACAATACTGTACTACAAAGTCATAATTCTTTTGATTTATACTTATATGTACACATTATATTACAAATTAATAAAAAAAATTTTTGTTATATTTTTATACAAGCTTTTTATTTTAACAATAGTCATATAGACCGCACGTTATTTAAAATAGGGACCTTCATTCAAAATTCAAAAAATGCTGTCAAGGTTTTAGGTTCTCTCTTCTTTTATAATTTTACAATGAATCAAAAATTGTTATAAATCTCATTGTATTTGTATATTTGTATATGTAATGAGAATTCTTGTATTATTTTAAAATAAAATTTTAAAACAAAATGTCGAATTGAAGAATTTTCGTTAAAATAGAAAAGCTTTTCAGACCGAAAATGACAAATAAAGGAAACAACAAAAAAAAAAAATAAATTTTTCTAATTGAGAAAATTGAAATTTTCTTTATTCTTTTTAAATAATATCCTTTAATAAGGTCCTTTTTTGTTCAAATGAATTTTATCAAGGTTTTAAAATTATCACATATTTCTAGGCTGTATTTTGGTTTTTTTTTTTTTGCTGTATATTTTTCCCTATATATGCCGTACATTTTTTGGGTATTTAAGAAAGTTTTAAATTAAAAATTTAATTATTGTTAAAATTAAAATTAATTTTTGAAATTAATAGCAAGAAAATTTTTAATATTCTTGAATATTTATTAACAAAATACTATGAAAATTTCCTCAAATTACAGTGTTGAGTTTTAATTAAAAAATTTTTATAAATTCAATAAAATAATTAATATTTAGATTAATGAATAAAATTACCTCAAAAGACCATTCAAAATTTATAAATATTTTGTTTTATAAGTAACTCATATACATATGTAGCTCATATATAGATTTACCTAGCACATAATATAAATTTCCAAAATTACCAGTATAATAAATTAATTAAGCCACAAATAAATTCAAAATAAAAATTATATCGTTTAATTCTAGTTTAATATGGTGTCCATTCATTTGGGTAAGAAATATAGTAAGATACAATATAACAATATCAGGACTAAAACATATAACACATGTGAAATCGGAATCTTTATTAAAAATTGTGATACACGCGATAATATCACGGTAAAACTCATGGAAGGGCTTCATGGGAAAGCTACAGTAATTGGAAGAGGACTGGGAACAAACTGATTAATACTCGTATTTCTTTAAGACGTATACCTTATAAATTTTTGTTAAATAAATTATATTTGAAAATTATTATCCTGAGACTGTTTAGTACCAATTAATATTGTTTTTGGACAGGGTTTTCTAAGTGTTCGAGAACTGCTGTTCAACACTTTTGCGAATATCTTGAGCTTTATACTTGGAATGGTTAAAATAAGGAGGCTACAATAAGTCTCAAATTGCTACAGTATTTCGGGGGGATTCTCTTACCCCACTCGGTTCCCTAAAAATCTAAAATCTATTTATACTAGAAACGGTTACAATAAGGAGGCTACAATACGTCTCAAATTGCTACAGTATTTCGGGGGGATCTTCTTACCCCACTCGGTTCCCTAAAAATCTAAAATCTACAAAAATCTATCTGTTAATTAATAAACGAGCCACGAAACCATTAATATATAGCTATTTTCATTTAATTCTGAATTTATTTTTTTCAATATCCTATAACACTAGCATTTTTTAATTAAATTAATTATTATATAGAGGTGGAAATCTGTTATAACAAAAAAATTAGTAGAGTAATTAATTATTATTTTATATTAAATCAAAAAAATAGTAAATGTTTTCCCGCCCCTACCCCTTCCCACCTTCAAATTTTCTATATAAATTGAATGAAATTCTGTCATTATGCAACATTTTGCGGTTTACAAATATATTATAACCTTTAAAATTAATTTAAATTTATATTTTTTATTACTATACATAAAAAATATAAATTCAATATTGAATATCATAAAATTTATTTAAAATTATGATATCAAAATAATAATAAAAAAAAAAATTAAATGATAATTTATTAATATTGAAATTTTGTATGTAAATAAATACAAATTTTTTGTAATATATTTGAGAGAAAATAAATAATCATAAATAAAATTTTAAAGGACGTTCTTTTGAAAAAAAAAAAACAAAATCTTTGATAATCTCAAAATCACTTCGAATCTTGCATCTTTATTAATACATGATTCATTTTCATTTTTCTCATAATCACGCATATTCTTCATCTTAAAAATATATACATATATAGGTATATATATTTAACAAATTTATACACCTGTCTTTTACAATAAACAACACAAATATATTATTTAAAATTCTGAAAAATTCAAAGATAAACGCGTTTATAATTTGTGTTAGAGAGAGAGAAAATCGACAATTTTCCTGTTTTTCTTTTTTCTCTTTTTTGAATAAATTTATTATAATTTTATTTTTTCTGTATTCTGGTTTTATATTCTTCATTTAAAACGAAATATATCAAATATAAATATTATTTTAATACCAATATATATTTGTATATATGTGTGTATATATATAAAAACATTTTCATTGTACACAAATAAATTAAGGTAGATATTTTCTTAAATTATCTTAAAACACATTCATCAATATTCTTTCAAAATGTTAAAATAAATACCTGTATATTTTCTATATGTATATATATATATATATATATGTATATTTTTCACGTATATATATATTACATTACAAACCAGGGTAATAAAACAAAATAATATTATTTTGACATTTATATAGTGACCATATACATATACTAATCTTTTTATTGAATTATTGAAAAGAAAAATTGAGATGTAAATGAAAAATAATATATTAAGTAAATCTCTTAACGGTAAATCAAAGGTTAGTTAAACTTATTCAGCAATTAAATTTGTCTTACCATTAACTAATTAATTTATTCAGCAATTAAAATTGTCTTACTAATACCATATTGGTTCATTCAGCAATTAAAATTATATTACTAAAATGAAAATGTTGTATTCAGCAATTAATATTGTGTTACTAAAGTGAAATTATTGTATTCAGCAATTAATATTATGTTACTAAAGTGAAATTGTCGTATTCAGCAATTAATATTGTGTTACTAAAGTGAAGTCCGTTTTATTCAGCAATTAAAATTTTATTATTTTCATTAATTTCATTTATTCAGCAATTGAAATTCTATTAAAAATATCAAATTGATTTATTCGCAGTACTTAAAATTGTGTCTAATATTAATTATCAAAATTGTTTTATTCAGCAATCAAAAATTATTCCTGAGATCGGAATTGTAATAGCACTATATTAATGAATAATTCAGCTTATGAATACTAATTGCTGAATTTTGTATCGATACGATATTATTACGATTTCGATTACGAAGGTATGTTACGTTTATGTAAGTCAGCTCATTTTATTCAGCAATTAAAATTATGTTTTTATTATTCAAGTCAATAACCTAATAAAAGGTTAAAAACGTTTTAACGATCAATTCGTTAATACAATATTGAATATGGTATGCCTCCATTTATTGGCCATTTAAAAGTATTCTTACAGTATTTCAAGAAGTATAGATGTTGTAGTTCTAAAAAAAAAAACTTTTAATTGAAAATTTTCAGATCTAATAGCTGAATAAAATTTTCGTTCCATATGTAAATTTTTGGCTGTTTGCAACAAAATTCTTCTAATTTTCTATTTCTTATCTCATTTAATATCGTAAAAATTTGAATAATTTTTTTAATCGAAGTTAAAAAATTTTGTAAGGATTTAAAATATTCTTATACTTTGCCACCGTCTCGACTCAAAGAGAATTTATTAGCATTTTTAACTCTAACTCTCATTTATAAGATATTTGTTGTTCTCATTTTCAAATATCAACAATATGGTCTATTTGCTCTCATTGATACGCTGATATTCAACCTTATAAAAATTTACGCACAAAGGTAAATATAAGGAATTTTTTTCTCTTATCTTCATTTCATTTTTTTGTTTTTGTTTTTTTTTTTATTTCAGTAATAAAATATCAAATTTGTTATTTCAATTTTAAGCTTCTTTATTTTCTCAATTTTCATTCATTTGTTAACTTCTTATTCGCTCGCTTTTCCTTTATAATTTTATGTTTATTTTTTTTTTTTTATTATTTTTCTGCTTTTATTTTCTTAATATCCTTAAAGAGAGAAAAAAAAAACAAATTTTCATTTTTTTTTTCATTTCTTTCTTTATCCTTGTACAAATTATTCAAATATATTTTTCGCCGTGTTTTATTCTAAATTTTCTTTTATTTGTTTCGATTTTTGTTTTTTTTTTCTTTTATTTTATTGTTGTTTTATTCCTAAAATAATAAAACACCACAATAAATATAGGATAAATATTATATTTAATTTATGTTCTTTATACAAAGAGAGAGTTTTTTTTTTTTTTTTGTGCATTATTTTGTACCAGGGATCTGGAACAGTGACGAAACAGAAAACAAAAGAAGAAAAGAATAATTTGAACAAAAGAAGGAAAAAAACATTCAAGGTTTCATAAAACAAAAAGAAAAATTCAATAACAAAAATAATAAATTTTTTTTTTTTAATGACAAATTAAAAGCCAAATAAAGAATTAAGGGGAAGGAGGAAAAAGCAAATAGGAAAAAATCTTTTTAATTTTTGAAATAGCGCAGCAATGTACAGACAAACAAAATAAAGAACAGCAAAAACAAAAAATATTTAAAATATTAAATTGCATAAAACAAGGTGCAGATTTACGATAAAAACAAAATATACGATAATCCGGAAAATTACAAACAGATAGGTTATTTTTAATAGTAATTATTTCAGCTTTAAATAACAAATGACGCTCGACATGGGGCGTCGAGCATCATTTTTGTTTTATGAATTACGAGTAAGTAACGAACAACATACGCTGTCATATACCAACCACTGAAAACAGAAAATTAAATTCACAATAGCTAATTACATAGTGAAGAATCGATTGAATTTAATATATTCTCTAAAAGAAATCTATTTTAAATTGCTAATTTAAACACTCTTATTATTTTGCTGCCGAATTTTCATAATTTTTTTTGAAAGATAAAATATACATAACCTACAGTCTAATATAATAGCGTTACATATAACTGTAACGCGATTATGTCAGATTGTAGACGCTTATTAATAATTTAATCCACTCGTACCGGACAATTGTGCCGCCTTGTACCTGTATTTAATTACTTAATTGCAAGATTATTATAATTATAAAGAACTCTCAAGTTTTCTTACTCTTCCAGAAATATTAAATTCAAAATTTAAAAAAAAATTTTTATCTTACCTTCAAAATTTTTAGAAATTAATCTTGTGTCGCTATTCGCCTCTGCTTATAATTGCCTCTATTATTTATACTTAAAGAATATACACATATTATTCACATTGAAAATTGAAAAACGAAGGGATTTATTTAAGGCGAAATCGAATTATTTTAATGTTTGCGTAAACATAAAAAAAAAAACAACAAAAGTTTTTCAAAAGGAAATTACTATGGAATACCCAAACCTTCATCAATCTGATAATAATGTCTTTAAAATGAATTCCGTGGTTATAAGAACATTTTCGTGAATTTTATTTTCTCATTCCATAATTTTTTTTTCCGTACACACTATGCATTTTTTTTATTTTTTTGCGTTTTTTATTTTCAATATTCTTATTTTTATTTTCTTTATTTTTTTTGTAAACAAAAAAAAAAACGATAACATTTGTAAGAATACGCAATAGTAATAAAATTATAACAGAAAACTATAAGATCTTATCACTGCCCCCCCAAGATTAGATTAGATTAAATTGAATGGCAGAATGGGTCGATGAAGCGCCGCGATTTAAAAGTTCGAGATCATACTTTTGAACAATTCGAGCAACTTTTCCGCAGAGATATCCTACAAAAAACTGTGATTCCTTTCTTAAAGATCAACGCTTCACGCTCATTTAGAAGGTAAATCGGAATCTGCTCCCCCTCATTTCAGTACCTGCAACACCCAGGCCACCGAAAATGAAAATGTAAGTAAGTCAGATTAGATTTAGTTAACTGCCAAAAAAACATTTATATATACCGAATAGGCCCGTTGTAATACCGGCAGATCCCAACATCTTCAGTCTCGTGCAAAAGAACCTGAATTTCTTAAGAATCGATTAAGAATCCAAAGAAAATACAAAGTTACAAGTAAAAGTCTAATATTTAAAATATTCATCTCCCTTTCAATTATGATACGGAATTGTAAATTTAATTGAAACATTAATTCTTTGCGATAGTCTTCTAAAAACTCCCAATTACCTCAAAATTATAATTTGAACAAAGTACAACAACTCCTCGATCAATTATAATGAAATCAATAATAAACGAAATCCCAAAAATTTTATAAAAAAATTATTTATACATTCAAAAAATCTACCAATTTTCCATTATATTGATATTTACAAAAAAAAAATATTGAGTACTTTGTAAATTTTAAAAAAATGCTAAGCTAAAATATTCCAATTTCAAGAAAATGTGCGAAAAAAACAAATCAAAATAAAAATTTTAAATCTTATTGAATTTCTAATAATTGTTTGTAGATCAAGTGAAGCATACATAATCAATAGAATTTGTAAACAAAATTTACAAAATAAAAAAGCTATAATAGAAACTATTTACATAACAAAAAGAAAAGGAATAATCAAAATTAGTAAATTATTAAAAATTCCAAGGCAACGTTATGTTATAAAATAAATTTTTTTGTAAAATTTTGGTCATTCGGAAATTAATACAAAAAAATATTTTTCATTTAATTGCACGAAATCCTATTGAAATTTTTATTTAATTATTAAAAAGGACCTAAAAATTTCATTAAGTATCATGAATAAATTATTAATTCTTATTGAAAAAAAAAATATACATTTTTATATTATTATTATTATTACTATTCTTATTTATTATCTTTCGTGTACAAAAATGTACACCAATAACGAAATTTTTTATTTTAAAAATGAATAAAATAATTTTAACATGCAAACAAATTAAATAAGATATCGTAAATTTAAGCAATTTTATTAAAATTAAGCAAAAATTTATTTTTACATAATTATTTTCATTTAAATTATAAATATTATTTGAAAAACTTTAGAAGAGGTCTGAATGGAATCATATGTATAGATGTAACCAAATTTTTATAGCAAAATTATTCAATTTCAAAAATTAAAGAATTCTAATTGAAAGCATAATAAAACTGTAATTTTAAAATAATTTTTTACTTCACTCTTAAAGGACTTAATCATTTGATTGAATTTTATTAAAACCGCATTAATTCCTTCACTTTTTAAACGGAACTGAACTATAAAAATAAACTAAGGCGGCAATTACAAGCAATGGTAAAAACTCAACAGTGGAGTAGCTGCTATTGTAGTAAAATGTTTACCTTAAGGCCTAATTTTTCTCACTTTTTTGTAGTTTGCTCTAAAATTTTACGAGAACTAATTATTTTTAGCTACAAATAACAATCAAAAATGATTAGTGAACTTCAATTCACGTGTTATTCTTATGTTCAAATTTCTTTAAAAAAACTTTCCGTTTTATTCTGTTTCAGCTCCAGCAAACTTAAAATAAAAAATTTTATTAAAATATATTGACTATTTTTTCAAATATAATAGAAAATTTTAGGTTTTGGACGCTTACAATAAGAAATGCAGACAATAGTCCGATAAAAACCTGAAAAACTTTAATAATATTTTAAATTTTATTTTTTAATTAAAAAAAAACTGATTTAATTTAACTTTTACGTTTAAAAAAATTTCATTTTTCTTTTTATTCATTTTAAAATAATAATATTTACTACAAAGAAACATCAACATTAAAATTAATATACTAAAATAATAATATTTTGTTTTTGTTTTTTTAATAATAATACGATAATAAGTGTAAATAACAATTTTCTTTTCTTTTTACCTTAATTTAATACATATATATATAATTTTTTTAATTTTTTTTTCTGGTTTTTTTTTTATATTTAAATAATATTTAATTATACTAAACTATATTCAATAATAATAACATTTAATAATGTTAAAAAATTTAAAAAATTCAAATAATTTTAAATGTCCTTTATTTTATACAAGAAAGAGGACTGTAAAAGAGCCTTGTAAAAGTTAAGATGAAAATAGTTCAACAAAAATATTGAAATTTTTTAAATAAAAATATCATCCATATGACATTTTAGGCGCATCACTTGAGCTAATACTATATTATTCAATTTATTTTATAATTTTCAGAATAAAATTAATTTGAAAATTCGAAATTGTAAGAATAAAACTTCAATACATTTCAGGTTTTCATTATCACAAATGATGCGTCTAATACAAAATTTATAAAAGCATATTATGTCTAATTTCTATACTGTTACTTAATTCATTGATCAGTAAAATTTTTAATTTAAAAAGATGAGGCCAAATGGCAAATGTTCTTAAAATAAATAAGATCTGAAGTCGCAAAGAAATATGAGTGTATCAAAAGTTTATGAAAAAAACTTGATGTGAAAAAATTTAAAATTTTAGCTTTATGTCTAATTTCTATTTTTTCTATTATATAATTTGTTAATTCTACGTTTAACAATTTTACAACTGGAAACGGAAACAGAAAATTTTGCTTTGTTTTCTAAAAAATTTTAAAAATTTAAAATTAACTGCGGGATATTGTTTCAATTAAAAGATAAAACCCTATCTATTTCAACAATTGATCAAAAAATTTCACTGATCCAGGATCCATTTAAAGAATGGATCAGGGATCAGTAAATTGAAAATGATCTCTGATTCATTTAAAGAATGAATCAGGAATCAGATAAATATTTTAATATATTTTATAATATTTTATATTTTTTATAAATGATTTCAAATGAAAAATTTAATTACCATAATTAAATTTTTCATTTGTAAAATTAATAATATAATTAAAAAGGACATTTAAAATTAAATACATTATTATTAATATATATTAATATAGCATAATTAAAATTTTTTAATATTTTTTAATAAAAGAATTTATAGTAATAAACTCCTTTATATTATTAAAAATAATTAAGAATTTTTTTTTTAGAAATAAGAACATTTAATACATAATATTCAAAATATTAAAAATTTAAATTAAATTAAATGGAAAATAATAATTTAAATATTAAAGAAAAATTATTTCTTATGTTATAAATTATAATTGTATTAAATTATTTATAATTTAACACAAAAATTATTATTAATTATAATTTTTGAATTTTTGTTTTTATCTCTTAATTTCACATTTTGACTCATTTTAGCACATTAATTAATTGGCTAAATAGTTTACAATAATAGTTTTTGCATTTTATTTCCTAAATTTATTTTTATATTTAGAAAATATAAATTTTTAATTATTGAAAATTTTATTATTATTTTTAATTTTTTTTTATTTAATATATACCATTTTATCTTAACAAATTTACAATATTATAATAATTTTAACTTTTTTTTTTTTGTCATTCTTTTATAAGACATTTTTAATTATTTGAATTATGTTTTTGAATTATTATATTATTTTTGTATATAATTTAGTTTAAATTTTTATTTTAAACTTCCTCATGGGGTTTCATTTAATTTTAGAACTTTATTCTTACTCCTTTCAAATAATTATAATATTGTAGAATACCAAAATTTCTAAATAATATAAAAATGCAATATTTTATAAATTAATATATTTTATTTGATTTAAATTATGTAAGAATCGAGTAAAAACAAAAATTTAAAAAAAAATTAATTTATTATATTTAAATAAATATTTATTATTAATATAATATTATTATTATGAAGTACTATGCATGCATTAAAATAGCATAAATTTTTAAAGAATATTTATTAAATTGATTAAATTGATCATAGCAATAATTGAAAAATTATACTTTTGGAATGTAAAATAGAAAATTATTTAATAAACTATATTGTATGTATTAAATGCTGTAATCTTATAATTTTATTTAATTAAATTTTTCAAAATATTATAATTGAAATATTCAAAAAATTTTATTAACATTTTTTTAAAGCAAATTAAAAATAAAAATTTACAAAAGTATTTTTTTTTAAAATTAAGATTCTTAAATTTAAAAATGAAAAATTTTTAGTGCTTCATATATCAATTAAATGCAAAACTTTCATATTTAAGTAATTCCAATTTATTTTTAAAAAAAATATATATATATTATTTAATTAGTTAATTTTTTGATTTTTGGCTAATTATAATTTAATATAAAATTTTTAAAATGAGATTTCGTATGATTTTAAAAATTTTTTAAAATGAGATTTTAAAGAAAACAAAATTTTATTTAATTCTAAATTTAAGATCAAAAAGAAATCATTTAAAATATCATTATTTGTGAAATATGTTGAACAATATAATAAAATATGTACTTAATCATCTGATAATTCTAAAAAAAAAAAATAAAAGCAATTTATAACTATTTTTATAATGACAAATTTATATTTTTGAATATTCCAAATAGAGAATATTTTTATTTTTGCAAAAATTTTTAATTTTAAAATTATAATTGTTTTGTATTTAATTTCAGTACAAACTGTTCAATAAACTAATTTGAAATATTTTATTGAATTAATGGTAATCAAAATAAATTAACAAAAATAAGAAAAAATTCTAAAAATACATTTTTTATATAAAACTTCTCTATTTCAATATTTTTTATTTAAATATTATTTATTTAATTTGTTTGTTCTTTACCAACTTTTGCAATTGTACATTATAATTTTTTCACAAAACAAAAAATTATTTTTAATTTCTGATTTCTCAATTTTTAAGTTTTATTTTTAAAAATTTTTTATTTAACATACGAAATTTATTATTTTTTCATTCTGTTTGAAAAAAAACATAATTTTAATTAACATAATATAAACGTGTAATATAATTAAAAATAAAAACAAAATGTTCATATTTTTTAATCAAAGATATAAAAAAAAGAAATTAATATCAAATTTTTTTAAATGAAGGAAAATTCCAATATTAAAATCATATAAATTGAAAACAAATAATATTAATAAAATTGTAATACAAATAATTTTCAATAATACTAGATAAAGATTAAATTCTTATTCCAGTTTGTTTTTTTTTTTTTTTTTTTCAAAATATATTTCATAAAGATTTTTGATCTTAAATTAAAATTAGCATTTTTATTACAATTGTTCTCAAATTTTATTGAATGAAAAATAAGGTGAAATAAAGAATTTTTTCGTGTAACATGAAACCAGCAATGTTCGAACAGATTTGCAGAACAGATCAAATTCTAATACTCGCATAAATACAAAAAAATTAAATTAAATGCTTCTCAATTAAGAATAGCTAATTTAATATTATTTATTATATTTATTTTTCCATTAATTTTTTATATTTTTAATTTTCGGTTTTTTTTTTTTTTTTTTTGTTTTTGTTTTCTTTGAATTTATATTTGATTAGGCCGCATTTTTCGCATGCTTTTATTACATTAATTTTTATAGGACTAATATTTTTTTTTTCAAATAGTATCAATAAAATGGATTCGTTTAATATTTTCACTTAATTATTTTTCATAGAAGATATTTATCAAAAATTCATATTTTGGTTTTTTTTTGTCTGTTTTTTCGAAAAGGATACAAATTTTTTTTTGTTTCTTATTAAACATTTTGATTAATTAAGCTAAAGAGAAAAATTTTTTATTTATTTGATTTTTATTTTGAATTAATTTTAATTAATTAATTAGATAGGACTAAACAACCTTTTTGTATTTGTTTTTTTTTTTTTTTGTTCTTTTTTTTTTTAATTTTTGATATATTAAATTTATAATATAGCGGTATAGTTATATATGTATAACACAATTTTACACAATTTTTAATAAAACATTAATATGAAAATTTTAAATACAAGAGAGTGAATTAATTTTTTTTTTTCGAAATTCACATAATTATTTTTTTTTAATAGTTATTTAAATATTATGTATTTCGTCGATAGCATAATAATAATTTCTATAAAATATTATAGATGAAAATTTCGAGTGCGTATTGTTTTTATAATAAAATTATAAAATTAAAGTAATATTCTAATTTTGTTTTCAATTAATGTTTGCCTTTATAAAAAATAAAATGTTCGCATATTGAAATATTTAAAAATATTAAATATTTCAATTCGAATGTAAAATAATGTTTTATTTCCAAAATCATTGAATTTTTAAAATTGAAAAACTCTTGAAATTTAAAAAAATCAAAAGGTCATTTTAATATTTTCTGTTATTGATTTTTAATTGAAAATATTTATTTCGGGTGAGAAACGAAAAAATACAGAAATATAAATAATTTTATGTTTTATAGTAACTTAAAGAAATTTTACAACTTTATAGTAAAAAATTAATTGATTTAATTCTATTATTGTACTTTTTTTTTTTCATTTTATATTTCTACAAAATTAATTTAAGTTTAAATATGGCACAATTAATTTATGAGATGTAAAATTTTCTTCACATATATATAAAAAATAAAATTAACAAAAATTAAAAAGAAAATTTTAGCCTTCATTTATGGAAGAACTGAAATACAAGTGTCAAATTATAATTTTTAGATTTTTATCTTTAATTACTGACAAATAATTTGCCAGCACAAAAATATTTTCCTTTCAATGAAAAAATATACTATTTTCAATTTTCCAAATATTTAAAACTCACTCTTTAATTTTCGGCTTTAATATTAGTTAAACTATTTGGCAAATATACTTTTATACATATATATAAATGTATATAAATATGTGTACATGCATTTCTTTTCTTGTAACATTTAAAAATTCATACAAATTTTTTTTGTTATTACATAAATATAATCTACCTACATAAATATTTTATAAATTTTTAGTTTTTATGTTTTTAATTTTAAAATTAATTTCTTTTAATTTTTATAAATTGTTTTGTTTTTAAATAATTTATTTAATGAAACAACAAAAAAATGTTTTTGCTTAATAAATATTTTGAAACCAAAATTAAATTTGTTTTTTTTTTTTGTTATATAAAAATATTTTTTTTTTAACTAAAATTCAGGCAACGTATTCGTCGTTTCGTAAATAATGAACCTATGAAAATATTCTATAATATCATTTACATTTCATTTTATTATAATATTATTTGATAATTTCGTATATTTCGGAAAAAACTACACAATAAATTATTTCAAAGGTTTTTCCAATGGAATTCAGGGAACTTTCATTATGAGGACTTATATTACAAATTATTGATTCAATTAACAAAAATGTTTCTTTCATAGAAACTGTTTGTCTGGGTATGTAAATTAATTAAAATTTATAATCTCAAATATAAACTAAATTAACTGAATCAATGAATATCTAACCATATTCTATTAAATACATCACTTGAGATAATAAGATGATATTCAGTTCAAGTAGATTTTTAGTCTAGAATTACCAAATTTTTTATTATTATCGCATGACAACTGACATGGCTCTAAAAGAATAAAGATGAATTATGATTCTTTCATTACGTGCAAAAACAATGCAAATTCAGGTTTATATCATCACATTTGAAGTGGAATTTCATTATTTTTATTAATATTATAGCTTAGAATGAAATGTAAATGATATTCATAAATTATTAAAAATTATTTTTAATTTTTAATTTTTTTTTTTTCAATTTAATTACATTTTATATGTATATTTATTGATTTTAACTTTTTTCTTTTATTATTAAATATTTAATTTGTGGAATATGCTAGGAATATATAGAAAGCTTCATACAATATCTCTATTTCTATGCATTTGACCTTATGGTAAAATTTCTGTATGGACATTAAATTTTCATCACATTACTTTGTTTTAATTTTTCTCTTATAATTTTTTAAACTTTTTGATATACAATAAATTATAATTGTATTTTGTATGTCGAATCAATTATATAATATATTGATATTTCGATTTTTTTAATTTCTTATTTTAATATAATTTGATTTTCCAAATTTTATTTATTTTAGTTAAATTTTATATTTAAATAACAATTTTTTTTTTTTATTGATTACATGAAATATCATGAATTTTCCAAAAATAATTTTTATATATCTACAATATTTTTAAAGTTTTCCGTATTATATTACTATTAGGCGCTCTAATATAAAGATAATTCGATTTAGGTAAATAGTTGTTCGAAACTTTTGTTGTGAATCTCAACTGAATTAATGTTTTCTGTTTAGTCAATTACTAAGATTTTTCAAATATTATATAAAATTTGTTAGCATACTTAAAGCAGTTAACATTTTAAAAATATTAATTATGAATTATCTCAAATATGTACAAAGTTTGTATTTTACTTAATAACTTGAAAAGATATTTTGTTTTATGTTTTCACAAAAACTAAAAAGTGGAACACTATTTTCATTCTATTTGTAGATTCTGGTGATTTATATAAAAAATCATAATTTTTTAAAATTTTATAAAATATATTATATTTTTTACAATATGTGGTTTAAGAATCTAAAGCAAATATGGAAGTTTAAAGTAAAACTCAAATTTAGTTGGCAATTTAATTTCTTTTCAGTCAAATAATTTATTTTTGTTTTTTGTAAGATATTTGGATGTTAAAATGTATACATAATATAAGCAAAATAAATGTGATTTATTGTTTAATTAAGTTACTCCATTATTTAAAATTTCAACAAACTATATCCGTAATAGTGAGGAATTGTAATTATGTACCTTTAGCAAAGTACGTTTACAAAAAACCAATAATTAAGTTTTTTTCTCAAAAACCAAATAAATATTTTATGTATGATATACAGTAACATTAATATATATAAAACCACAGAAATTTATATTTCTTGCTTTCAGGTTAAAGAATAAAAAATTATTTTAGTTAGGTTAAGAAGAATTATACAAGTACTTTAGTTTTCCAAATGAATTCGTATTAGAAATTTGAAATTTTCAACAAAATGCATTGAAAAAATTCAGATAATATTTCGATTCTATATAGATTCAATTAATTGAATCAAAAAACAAAATTATTTATGTATACAATTTTTTGAAATTATGTTTGATAACTACTGACCAAATCTATACTTTTCTAATATATTTCATATATGTATGTAAAACAAAATTTATTGTACACAGGATTTTGTATATTAATATTTTCTGTAAGTCATTTACTTATATAATAATAATTTCTTTTAAAGCTCTTTAGTTACATTACCGAATTTTTTAATTATTTTTTATATATTTATTTAAATATTAAAATATATTAAATTACATATTTATTATTTTAATATAATAATATTCTTATGTTTATTTATGAATATACCGGAATATATGTATACTCTTTTTCAAAATATTCAAATTATATTTTGAAGTTTATTTTTAAAATTCGAAATTTTTAAATATTATAATATATTTATATATATTTATATATATATATATATATATATATATATATATATATATATATATATATATATATATGTATATATTTATGACTAACATTCTAAAATTTTAAATCTAAATGTAAATACAATAAAAGGTATTTTTATCGATTTTTTTCCCTATTATACATTTTAATTGTTAAACATGATTTTAAATAAAATATCTAATATTGTATGTTTTTTTTAATACATACATTCTAAATTAACTAATAATTTAATGAATCAGTTTTGACTAATATTACTATTATGTCGTATTGAAGATGCTGCTGGATCAATATAAACAAAATAATTATAATATCATAGATGTTCATTTTGTCTGATTTCATCGAATGAATGCTCTTGCACATAATCTTTAGGAAAATATCCAACCTAAAATTTAAAAATAATATAATTATTCTATATACATATACAATTAATAAGTATAATAAATTTAAATTGAAATTTAAAGTAAAACTAATTTTTTTAACTACTATAATTAGTCACAAAATTATATAAAAAATGTGGTTAGTTTTGTATAATAAATTTAAAATGCCACAAAAGACTTTAAAAATAGAATTTGTTTTTAAAACATACTGTGTCTCCAATTTTACCACGCCACCATCCTTTACTATCACCATCTTTTCCAATAACTAAAACTTGGCAGCCTTCTTTTAATTGTAATTGATTTGAACCTCTTGGTTCAAAGTCATATTTTGCAGTTGCTATAACTTCTTTAAATGGCCATTGTAATGATTGATTTAAGCTAAAATAAAAATTTAAAATAATTTGTAAATTACCAAACAAATCAATATTAATCTTTTGTCTTTTTTCTTACCCAGCAAAATTTTCGCCCAAATCATTTCTTTCATAATACGATACTAATTCGACAATTGTACGAAAATGACGTCTTGAAGACAAACAATATATAACCGTATCACCATCTTGTTTTTGATTAATTTTCATATGTTTAATGACATGATCATCGGTTTTTAAACTAAGTGCATACATTGTTTCATTTGGATTAAGGGCGCCTTGGGGTCGAACTCTTAATAAATATGTTCCAATTTTACTAGTTTCCAATCTAGCAGCAGCTGTATCACGATCCATTGGACCAGCAAACCTATATTTAAAAAACAAAATATTATTTTTAAAAAACATACACACGTATGCATTTAAATCTATTTTTAGTTTTAAATAAATTTTTATAGTTTTTGTCTTGCTTTAACGACTTAAATAATTGAAATTTCGAGAAAGCCAAGTTGAAAAACAACACATTTATTATATTTTATTTAAAACTAAAAGTAGATTTCTTCACTTTAGACACATACTGTATATAGTTATAGTTTTATATAAATTGAAGGGGGTATTAAATATTTCATACCAATTATATTCAGATAACTGACGATCACATACTGGTGGTGGTAAACTAACTGGATTTTGTTTACATCGACCTGTCGATGATATACAACCTTTATGTACAGCTATTTCACAAACTCTACATCGATATCCTTGATGTATACGTCCTTTTAAAAATTTTGAACAATGTCGACAGATAACAGGAACTTCAAATGTTGTTATATCAAATTTATGATTCGTACTTCGGCAACCGGGTGGATCTAAATTATCTCTAAAATTATAAATGCAAAAAAAAAAAAAAAAATAATAAAGCATGTTAAATTAATAATACCATATGCACAATGATGTAAAAAGTCTGTATATGTATACTTACATTGCCTCATTGAGAGCTTTACACCACTTATTTCTTTCTGTTTCCGATTTTAAATATAATGTATATGCAGTCCTCTTTGATTTATGAGCCAAAAGTAATTGACATTTAAAGCGTGTATCCCGTCCTAAAGTTTTTCGTGTATGAGCAAATTCAACACGATAATCAGATAAATTTAATGCATCCCTATATGTATATTGAGTTTCACCAGTTTTTGTACTTAAAACTTTTACTAATATAATTAATTTTTCAAAAATGAATGCATAACGATGTTTTGTTTTTTGATCATCATGCGCTTTTATTTGAAATTCTCCATCTAATTTTAAATGCCCATATTGTGGTAAATCATTACCATGTGGTAATTGTAAATCTACTATACTGTCCTAAAATCGAAAATTTTAAATATTTGTAAATTATTTTTATTAATTAAAATTGCCAAAATTTTTACCTTAACTTTTTGTATAATAGCTAAATGCTCTGAATCACGTTTAACTTCATTAATATATTGAGCAACATCAACCATTGCTTCTTTGGCTCTTTCTAAACCTCTAAAATCATCATGTACCTAAAAGATGAATAATATTAATTAAATTGAAAAACATGTGTAGTAAAAATAAATTTTATAAAATTGTTAAAATTCTTACTGGTGATGTTTCTTTAACTAATTTATCTAATAATAAATGATATTTGAGAATTCTCTGCATTGGCACTGATAATATATCCCTTAATTGTAATTTTCCAACATTATATTCTTTTTCACATTGCTATTTATAAAAAACAAGTAAAGAATTAAAATTAAAAAAAGAATTAGATTTTAATTCAATTAACAAGGAATACAAAATAAATTTGATCTTGACATGCAATACTATCAATTTTCGAAATTCTTACCATGACCAATTGTTCAAATAGACTATTACATTTACATATATCACACAACGTATCAATTGCATTTGTAACATTCGAACAATATTCTCCATAAATTAAAAACGGTTCACGAAATTCTAAAAATACTTGACTTAGTTTAAGTTTTGTATTTGGTAAAATAGCTTCACGTAATTTTTCCAAAAATTTTGTATGAATTGCTGATAATTCCTAAAATATTTATTAAAGATTAAGTAATATTGTATAAAAATTTAAGGAAATTATTTCAATTATTAAAAACAATAAAATAAAACTTACTGATATCCTTGGAAAAATAATTTTTATTTCTTCTTTTGTTAACATTTTCTCCATTGGCTGCATAAACTTATCCCGTAATGCATTTAATACATCCAAATAATTAGATTCTGTATCGACTAGTTCCCGTATAACATAATCTCTTTGCTCAAAACTAGCACTTGAAGATGTTAACTAAATATTTTTAAAAGAAAAATTAATAAAGTATTAAATTTAGTTTTAGTTTATATTTATTTAATAATATTCTACATCTACTTTCTTTATATTTTGATAAGCTACATAATTTTAATAAATATTATGTATAAAATATCATGCAATACTTACATTAAATTTAACAACATGAATTTTATACAAAAATGTCTGTTAATATGATTGCGTTTGCGTTCACTTGACTAATACGTTAAAATTTATCGCAGCGCTTAATAGAAGCGCGACAATAGTTTTAAAACGCTCAAATTAACTAAATGCAATCAATATTTTATTTTCTTCATTTATAGATACCTGATTTCTACTGGCTCTTTGTATTGCACATAAATCTTGATACACTTCCTCTTCTTTTGTATCAAGATCTTCAGCATGACCGTTAACATGACTATGATCCGAAGTTCTACACAAATGGTAGAATTATTTTGTTTTTGTTGAGCAAAATATCCAAAATAAGTTTCAGAATATGTAGATAAAACAAACATAAAAGAGAAAGAAAATATAAAATAAAAAATAAATTAAAAATAACAAAGAAAAAAAAATTAATTTTGAAAATATAATTTTTCATGCTATAAAATAAAAAATTTTTTATTTGTCAAAATTAAATTTTAATAAAACTTTATTTAATTCAGGCACATCAATTATTTTTTTCAATACTTTTAATTTACTGGCAACGATTAATTATAAATTTTCTAAATGTTATTTTAAAATTGTAGTTAATATAATTTTTGATTGAGGTTATCTTTATTAACCCAATTACATACTTAACAAATCACAACTTAATATCGTTTCAAATATACATGATAAATTTTTGACGCAATTTCCTTATTTTCTAGCATTAATTATCTAAGAATAATAAATAGAGAAAACTCAATATCTTACTGTTTGAAAAGCACTGTTATGAAAGATTCAATTAATATTGGAGAAGCAACAAGTACAATTAGGTAGTATGGTGTTTAGTTCTATTGTATACACACTTAAATTTACTATTTTTACTTGTTGCCAAAATATTTTATAGGAATACTAGCATTCATTCATAACATAACCACACAACCACATTTTGCGCTTTCTGGTTTTTAACTTAACTAAAATGTTACCAACAAAAAAAAAAAACCAAACATTTTCCATAGTTTGTTTACTTTTTCATTCATAATTATTATTTAACATCCAAAACCAAAAACAAAAAAGGGAAACAAAATAATATGTAATATGGAGTGATGACAAAACACGTGACTCCAAAATGAAATGACAAATAACGAATTATTCATTCACAATTCAATTTTATTTAATTTTGTTTATTCACAATTCAAAATTTGAAATAATAATTTTGTTTGTATTTTACTTCCTGTAAAGGAAAAAAATTTCGAAAAATGATAAGAAAAATTTGAAAAAGTCAATAGTATTTTTAAATAATAAAAAAATGTTTGAATCTTAAATAAGTACATAAAATCACAATTCCAGGAAATATTTAGCGCAAATTACAAACTTTGTTTTTGAATTTCCAAAGTTGGTACTTTTTACGGATATTTCCTAAAACAGAAATATTTGTTCAGAAGAATTTCAAAATAATTTCAAAATTTGTCATTTCAATATACTTTTTAACTTAATTTTTGTATTTAATTATCTTTTTTGAAATTTTAATATAATTAATTTTTAAATTCAGATTATTTAATTTGAAATTCTTATTCTAGTTCAAATTAATTCAAAATAAAAATTTCCTTAAACATTCATATTTTTTTCCACGTTCCACGTTTTTTAAATTCCTATTGTGAACTACTACACCTACAATTGTGAATATATCATTTGGAAAAATATTATTTTGAGCAACATTTTCCTATAAAACTGTCATGCAAGATAGAGAGAGAAAAAAAATGAGAACTTTTCAAACGAAAAACATTATAAGCATATTCAGCGATATGATATACATACATGTGTTTTGTTGTTTTCTAGTTATATGCTTATATGTAGCTGAAAAAAAAAAACATTTGATATTTTAGAAACGTCATATTCTCTTTAGAACGTGACGTTTCTTTTTAGAATATTTTTACTTCTCATATTGTGCGCATGGTGTACCTAAAATTTGGAGGACTGGAAAGAAATTTCTTGAAATTTATATAAAAAAAAACATATTTAATTACAAATATAATTGATAATAATTAAAAAAATCAAATTAAAAAATATTACGAGCTACTTTTTCAATAAATTTTGAAATCGCGAAATTTATAATTTCATCAAGATGGAAATGCATTCATATGCAAAAACAAGAACTAATAAAAAATGTAAGTATTAAAATTTAAAATTTAATATTTAATTTTATGATTGTTTTTGTAAATTTGCAAATATGACACGATATTGAAATTTATTTGAAAAACTTCTTTACTTCACAATTGTTCTTATATTTTACGGGCATAACAAGAAAAAATAATTATTGATTGTAACCAACTGCTGCTAGTATTTTGTGATTTGTTTTAAAACCATTAAGGTATACAAAATATTATGTACAATAGGAATACCTGCGGAAATAATAGTTTCAAAATAGTTGATTTAGATAGATAAACGGCTATTTGCATTGAATTTACCAATGCACTTTGGTCACGAGCAATTAAAATTTAAAAAAAATCTAAATTAGGGCACCATGTGTTCTCAAATTTTTGTTGTTCTATATTTTGACATTTCTTTTTTCAATATTTTTTTTAGAACATGCTTATATATTTATATTTTATACTTATTTCTAGGGTCCTTAGAACATAAAAGAAAATTAGTGGATAATCGAATAACATTGGATGTATTATTCAACAAAAAAGCTTTCAATTTAGCGGATTCCTGGAGGTGATACGAAATTTAATAATAAAAACAATACTTTTAATGAAAACAATTTATGAATTTTATTTGTTTGCCTATTAAATATCAATACTCAACCTACATGAATAATTAAAAATTATTTATATTTTAGAAAGCTAACGAAAGTATCTGATATGGAATCATTTGATGTATTATTTGTTAGAAAACAATGGACAAATATTTTAACAAAATATAAAGTAATTGGAAAAAAAACATGATCAGTTCTGAAAATTTGTAAATTGTTTTAAATTTTTATCTCCTTTCTAGAACCTAGTTCAAAGACATGCAATCAATAATTATATTGATAATGAAACTTTAGATTTACTAACAGCTGAATGGGAATTTTTTGATAAAATTCATCGTTGGATTAAAGTTAAAGAAAAAATTCAAAAAGATTATAAAAGTATTATACTTGAAGAAATTGAAAATGAAACATTAAATCAATCAATAACTGGAGGAGAAATTATCACCACCAATAATCATTCACGTTATGTATCACAAAATCAACAACAATTATCAAATTCAAGGGATTCTTCTGAAAATGATGAACCAATGGTAACATTAAATGTTGCTGTACCATCATCATCATCATCTATATCAAATGTTAATTCAAGTAATGATTTAATAACATCTAATAAAAAAAATTTAAATATAAATGATGAGCAACTTAACAAAAATATAATAAAATCACCACAACAATTATTAATTGATGTTGATGATCTACAATTACAACAGCAACAACAACCAGTTATTAAATCGACAAGAGTATCAATATTAGAACCCGGTCCTTCTACATTAACATCACCACCAACATCATCATCAATTAAAACCAAAGAAAAATCTCAAAAAAGAAAACCATCTTTATCAGATATATCAAGTAGAATAAATTTAATAAATAAAAATAAAAGAAAATATCGTAAACTTAAAAAAAAATTAAAACGTTTAAAACGTAATTATTCTAGTCATAAATTATCAGCAAATCGTTTATCTAAAAAATTGAATGTATTTTGTGAAATATTTGCCAAAGTTATTAAACAAGAATATCCCAATATTAATGTTTCAAATTTAATTGATAACGAAGAATATGATTCTAGTAGTTATGATAGCAGTGATACTGATTAACATCAGAATAATTGAAAAGTTTACCTAAAAAAAAAATCAAACGAAAGAATCTAGTAAAATATCTAAATTATGTTTTTAGTTATTTGGAACATACGTTTAGTACGTTTTAATATTCAAAAATATTAAATGCATCTGAGTTCAAAACATTTTTAATTAATTTTAATGTCAAATTATTATTACTATATATTAAAATGTATTAATTTGTTAATATGTTCATATTATATGTATTTGTCAGGACAAACAATAAATACACAATATAAAATTATCTGAAAATATTTAATTTTCATTTCAATTTAAAAATATAATTTTTAACTTAAGGAATGTAATGAAATTTCATAAAAAAAATTTTGAATTTTACAAATTTTTTATTGAAATACATTTTTTTTTGTTAAGCAATAATAAATTTACAAACTTAAATAAATTATTTCAGACTACAATATAACCAAAGTGCATTTGGAAGAAATTTAAAAATTTTCATAATATGCACATTTAAACCGAATGAGGTATTACAAATTATTTGATTTTAAATGTATGTCTTAGAATTTCTTATTTAAGAAATTTATTAAAGTACGAGTATTAACATGCTCAATGAAAATTATTCCAAAAATCTAAATTTTTATCATATATAAAAAAATCTTTTATGTATTCATTATTTAATTTTTTGTTTTACACTTTTAAAATTTAATTTTTATTAAATCGTCTTGGCATTTTAAATTGAGAAATAAATATTACGTAAAAAATATTACATAAATAAATAATATGTAATAATATATTGTTATATAATGGGTATATCATATTACAAAAATATAAAACAATAAATCCCAAACACGTAATTGTTTAATTTATAACAATAATATGAATAAGTTTACTACTCGTATTTATGGAAAAATGTCCTTAAAAAGAAATTTTTTTTTTTTCTATTTTCTTTTATTGAAAATAAATGTACATATATACACACATAATAAATAAAATTCAATTTATATTGAGAAGATCTTAACTTAAAGGTCATATAAGTTTTTTTTTTCTTTGTAAAATTTTTTTTCTTATTTTATATGAGTTAAAAAAGAACAATACATTTGATATGTATAAGAGAATAGGAAATTTATAAAAATAAAATAGTAATTTATACAAGTTTTTTCCTTTATTATCATTATTATTATAATTTGAATAAAGTCATATGAAAACTTAGATAATACTAGATGAAAATAAATTAAATTGAATTCGAATAATATTCTTTTATATACGAATATAAGGTTATTGTTATTTACAACACTTGATTCTGATACGTAGTATTTTTTGAAATTTCTTTATAAATTGCGTATTTTATCATTTTTGAAGAATGTTACAATAAAATATTAAATTTTTCTTTTAAGGATAGTTGATATTTGATCAAGTATATCAAGTTAAATAATAATTTTTCCAGACCTTTAATACAATTACTTAACTATCAATTTATATGTATGTATTACTAGAATAAATCACCAGAATTTTAAAATAAATAAATAAGTAAGTGTAAGGTATTAAAGTTTTATTGAACTACATATATTGCATATGTTATACATTATACTTATTTAAAATGCGAAATTTATGTAAAATAGAAGATTTTTTCAAAATTTATAATTACTTTAAAACTTTTATTATTATTGTTATTAAAAATATATTAACTTTTTAGGATGGCGAATAATCATCTTTTTAAAGAATTTCAACATAACATTATTATTGTACACCCGCGAGATATGGCTGATCATTTAAACAAAATTGTAATTTGGATAAATTCCAAATAATGATAAAATTGAAATTTTATGAAAGTATTGGTCTTTTTATGAAAGTATTTTATGAAAGTATTGGAAATTTTATGAAATGATCACAATAATTGAGACTATTACTATTTTAAAAATACATTTCCTATTCATTTGAAATGGAAATTTTTTATATTAAACACCTTAGGGGTTAGACCATAATTAAAATTTTTGCTATCTTTTTTTTTTTTTTGTAAAAATACACCTAAGACTTTAGACAATAATAGGTATTAAACGTATTAATAATATATTTTACATTTAATTTGTATTATAATTAATTATCCATTTAAGCATTTTTTTTTTTCAAATATTTACAATATCACGATGATTTTACAAGATTTTCAGAACCAGATGAATAATAGTATAGAAAAAGGATAATAAATATTAAATGTAAAACAGTACAATTTAATTCGTTCAATTTGCCTTTGCATAAAAGAAAATGTTATTTATCATATTTTTTTAAATTTAATAAAATTTTTGAATTTAGAAACAAAACAGATATAAGTCTATATTAAACAATTTGGAATATTATGATTATAATCTCAAATATTTCAGTTTCCATTAAGACTTCTAAATTTAAATCTTTTAAAATCGTATAGCAGAAATAAAAATCAGAAATTTTAAATTTTATTTCTCTATTTAATTCTTAAATAAATCAAAATAAAAATTTTTAATACAAAAACAATAAATTACTTTCATACTTACCTATTTTAGAAATTATGAATAATTTGAAAATTCGATTACGATTTAAAATATGAATTTGTAAAAAAACAAAGGCTCATGCAATAAATAAATAAATAATTAACACAATTATGTTTTAAAGTGAACCAATATTTTGTATACAAAAAAATTTTATTATTTCATTTTTTTTTTTTTGGAATCAATTTAAATTCTAAAGAAAATATATCAGATTACAAACAAGTCTAATAATTATATAAGCTTAAAAAAATAAGAAAACCGAATTTTCATGGAAAACAAATTATTGATAAATAAGATTTCCTTCTCATTTTTATTTACAAACAAAATTTAAGTATAGAATAATGAATTTTCTTTAAAAAATTTTTATTAAATGCACACGTGTTTTTACGTAAATAATTTGAAAAAAAGAAAAACGAAAAATTTGTCTACACTTTTGTTTTTAATTTCTAAAAAATTAAAAATCAATATTTTATTAAAAAATGAAATTAAAATGAAAAATTTTATAAAATATACACGAGTTTTTGTTTTCTTATTAGAAATCTTAGTTAAATATACAAAATATGTGTATGAAATATTAAATTAAATATTAATTTTTGACAGAAAATTGGAATTTGTATTGTGAACTTTGTCAGAATAAACTTGTTTGTTAAATAAAAGTGACTGTTATGTGACAATTCACAGTCACATGAAAGTGACTCTTATCTGACAATTAGGCTTATTCTTAGAATCGATTTAGAAAATGATTGCGATATTTACACAGAAAAAATTTGATACTATTGCTGCCAATACAAAAAAAAAAATTTAGACAAAAAATTTCTGTTTACAATATGCATTTTAAAATTTTTAGTGATAAATATCGCTATCAATTGGAGAAATCTCGGAATTAGCTCTGATATTTAATTTAGTTCGATTTTAAATTATAATTATATAACAATTTAATTAATGAATTTAATAATATATTATCACAATTTTAGATTTTTTAAACTAAATGTAACTTATTGCAAAATCTCAACTACGAAGTAGAAGGCATATAAATTAAAAATCTGAAATTTTATTCTGTAACAAAATAAAACTGCAAAAAGGCCATTCATTGAATGCTTTATATAAAAGGCTATTCACATATTACGCAACACTAAAGGGACTAGGCATTCAACAATTTCTTATTATTCACTTTAAAAATAATACCAAAAATTGCGTTACGTAACATGTTAACAGCCCTTTCATAACACATAAAACTATTATATAAAAAAATATACTCTATTTATACTTCTTCAAAAAAAAAAAAAAACAAATAGAGCAAAAACAAGAAAACAAAACAATTGAACTGCAAGCAGATTAAAAATTCTTAAGAATCGGAAGAAAAGCAAAAGGAAAAAAAGAAGATTACTTAAATAAATAAAAAAAAAAATAAAAATAAAACAATTTTTTTTTTTTTTTTTGTTTAAAACAGGATGTAAACCAACCATCTACTTTCAAATATATTTATTTATCTTTCTAAGTACAAGCATCCGTCAAATAACACGGTTATTTTGTTTCTTTCTCTTGAACAATGAAATTACATAAATGAGATTAAGAGTTTAATATAATTCTTTGCATAGTCTCCTTTAATTACGAAAATTTGTTAGATTATTAGATCCAAGAACATTTTTGAAGATCAATTACAATAATCTATATTTTTTCAGAATTGAAATGAAATTTGATCTTGCTCGGAAACTTGACTTTATTTGAAAAAGCGTGAAAGAGGTCGAGTCAAGACTCGACTTTATACGAAATTCGGAAAAAATTCCTAAAATTCGTAATATAATTCCTAAAATTCAAATATTAATTTTAGACGCTAGAATTGCAAAATTTTATAATTTTCATATAAAATTAAAATTAATAACGTTTACAGCTTTCCATTTCTAACTTAAAAACTAAATATTTCGAAAAAAAACTTTCACTCTTTTGTGTAGTCCGAATACCGTGATATTTGACAGATGCCTGTATATACAATACGCATACAAACATATTAATAATATATTGTAATATTTATATTTCTTAACATTACACATTTTAATGTTTACAAAATTAAAAAATTTCAATATACATATACAATATTTATATTTGTATAACATATAAATTTACTCTCATGTAACATACTACATAATTAATATAGCATATTGTTGAATTATTATTCTACAACAAAAAAAAAAAAAAAAAATAAACGAAAAACGAAAACAAAAATTTATAACATTTAATAATAACCTCGGGTAAATTTGATGAAAACGTGACATAACATAAATCTTCGTAGATACGTTTCTCTTCTTCAAAATCAATATCATTTAAATAATCTGATGTATCCGAATGTGACATAATACCCCATTGTGCAGCAGCAACAGCTAAACTATTATTATTATCAATAATATTTTGTTGTTCAAATGTTAATTTATTTTCTAAACAACAATTTTTAATTGTATCTGATAATTGTTTTGTTGCAATTATTTTATTATTTGTTTGTATTGTATTTGTTATTGTTGTTGTTGTTGGTGTTGTTGATGATATTGTTGTTGTTATTATTGTTGTTGTTGTTGCTAATAAATTTATTGTTGAACCTAATGATGTTGAACTTTTTAATAAAAATTTTTTATTATTTTTTTTTATTATATTTAAATTATTATTATCATTTTTTTCATTATTAATATCATTATCATCATTCTTATCACTTTTTAATTTTTCATCAATTTCATCATAATTATTATCACCTTGATGATGATGATGATGATGATGACGATGATGATTATGATGACCATTTATTGTTGTTGTTGTTACTGATGTATCTGATGATGATTTATCATTAATTATAATATCACTATTTTCATCATCATTATTTATTATTAATTGATTATTAGCACCATTTGTATTATCATCAATTATATCATTATTAATACAATTATCACTATCATTTAATTCGATATTATTACAACTACTACTGCTACAACAATTAATATCATTATCTTTTATTTTATTATTATCAATATTTTCTTTATCATCTTGATTTTTATTATTATCATTATCACCATCATCATCTTCGTCCTCTTCAATGCTACTAGCTGAATCATTATTAGTAGGCTTTTTACTCCTTTTCTCTCTATCATCACTACATATTTTTTTTTGTGTTTTAATTAATTCGATGTATATAAATTGTTATACATATTTTGTTTTATTACACAATATATTAAATTTTATTATTGTTCAATTTTTTTTTTTACCAATTACAAATAATTCGAATAGAAAACAAAACAAAACAAAAAAAAAGACAAGAATATTTATTTTATATTAATTTATTTATTTACATTGTAAAATAAATAAAAAAAACATAATTATTACGTAAGTACCTACATGTCAAAAAATGGATTGTAAGTAGCTTGTTTATGTGTCAATTTAATGAAACGAAACAATTTTAATGAGTACAAATAATATTTTTTTATAAAGTAATCAATTAATTATTTTCAATTACTTTTATATAATTTTTTTTATTACTTTATTTATATATGTATAGTTAATGTCATAATACAAGACTAAAACAAATATTCATAAAACAGTAAAAATCCATAATAATAATGAAAACAAAAAAAAAAAACACAAAATATGAAAAAAACAAAAAGAAATAAATTGAAAATTGTATACAAAAATAGAAACCAGTTATCTAAATATCACAAGTTACAAGAGTATTAAAAATATTAATTAAAATATAGTGTTGCCGTAGCATAACAATTTTATGACATTTCAATTATGACATACAGGAATAGGGGAATTGATCCAATAAGTAACCGTGTTGTTGAAAATTAATTTCTAATTTTTCTAGTAAAAAGTACTTGTTTCATAAAAAGTGCCATGAAAGTATTTTTTAAAAATTAATTCCTGACATAGCAGTACTTTTGAAAATCGAATATGCATTGCCAATTTGTCATGCAAGAAACATGAAAAAAAAAGGGAATTTGTAATTCCTTTGGCGTCAGCCATGACTATTTTTTAAAAAAAGCTTTTTCCTAAGAACATTTCTGATTTTAAAATAGTACGGCCACTTCAAATTTTTTCTCAGTACATGACGTAAAAAAAATTTTTTTTTTTTGGGTTTCCTTAGAATTGTCAACACAGTATTGAATTTTCAAAAATACATTAGCCAAAAAAATAAAATTAATCTTAAATCAGAATTGCAAATTTTACAAAAAAATTCTTTCATATATACATGAAAAATTTTGGTAAAATTAGAATAATGAACTCATCGGTGCCTATGAATATTTCAACTGAATTTTTTGTAGGCCTAAAAGCCTACATTTAAAAGCAAATTTTTTCTGATTTGTCAACCTAATCGTAATAATAACACAACTGAAAAATAATAGTCAAAATACTCTTGCTCTTCTGGATCAAATTTGTTAAATCTTTTAAAAATTCAATTACAAACAAAAATTTTCCATCTCCTCTGGTAACATTCTAATAAATTTAATTCCAGAATTGTTTAGTTTACTATTACAACAAAGAACTATTCCGAAATTAGCATGCTACATTTAAATTTTTTATTTTTTTTTTTTAAATTTATAATTGGCACTATATGTTGTAGAGAATCTACAATTATTATTTCTTCTTCATTCTTTTATATGAAATGTATACAAAATTTAAATTGACAATGAACAATTAATTCATAGGAAAAATATTCGTAATATTTATGAATTGCAATATTTCATAAAAAATATAAAAAAAAAAAAAGAGAAAATATTCTGATTTCAATGTTAATTTTATTCAAAACTAAAAAGTTTTTATTAAACTTTCTCTTTAGAAAATTATTCTGAATAAATTATAGAATCATTTGTTTTAAATGATTTTTAATTTGTTTTAACTATTTTTAGATTTTGATTTGTAATATTTTCTTGATTCGATTGATTTCTTTTTTGATTGATGATAAAGAAATTTATTAAAACTTCGAAACAACTATACTGAGTATACAATTGAAACGTTTATAAATTGCTTGCGGTATGCATAATATAGCAATTTAGAATTTGTATACTTGCATTATTAAGAGAAAATTGGAAAAGCAAATTGGACCTAACTTTAAAATATGAATATTAGTTTTGCACAAAAAAATTCTCTTATTAATTAATTATTAAGAAACTATGCAATAAACGCAATCGAAAAATATTTCCTTCTATTAGAAAATCTGAAAAATTCAAGCTTTTATTATACAGAGCGCTTCTGAATCCAAAATTTATAAAAATTTTCATTAGCATATTCTATAAAAAAAAAAAGAGTTGTTCTGGTACATCCTGGTGAACTCAGACTGAAATAGTGTTACTCTATATTCTCTGTATTATATATTAAGCGAACACGAAGATGCCAAACAAATCAGAAGTAAAGTTCGAATGATATTATTGAGAATTTGAAATATGCGGTATGATTTCGAACATGAAAGAGAATTCAAATTCACATGTAACCAATAATAAAATCAAAATAGATAAATAATCAATAATAATTAGTAAAAATCTATACAATTTATTCAAGAATAAAAAAAAATACGAGTATCATTTAAAAATTAAAGTTAAATGTGTTTCAAACATGTATGAAAGCGTGTTTACGACAACACCGGTATGAACAACGTATAATATGAAAAAAAAAATCTACAAATTAACTAAAATTTGTTAAAAACCTATTAGAACCTATGAGAATTATTAAAAAAAAATATATATATTTTTACATTGTTAAAACTTATGGTTCCAGAAAATTTCAGAAAATCCAGATTTTTGTATGTCAAACCTTAAGTATTCGACTAACAAACAAAAACGAAAGAAACAATAAATTTTAAACACAAAATTTTTAAGAAATTCAAAAAAAAAATTTTTCAAGAATATTTAAAGTTTTTTTCTTTCCCTAACATTTTTTATCAGCCTCATAAAATATTTCAAAGTTTTACAAACTTCATTCCGTTATCTTGCACCAAAGTTCACAGAAAATAAAAAAAGAAGTTTTTCGAAAAAAAAAATCTTTTAAAGAATTCAAATTTTTTTCCAAGTTTTTCACTCGACAGCATAAAAATTATAAAGAATTGAAAAAGAAATAATTCAAGGCTAAAAAACAATACTCTCTCCTAAAAATATGCAAATTTTTCATTTTTATCATAATTTATGGAACATAATGCAAGCTAATAATGATTTAAAAAAAAAAAATAGAAAAATTTTACCGTAATATTTAAATGGTTGTCACTCCTGCAGGGAGTGGTATTAAAACAAAAAAAAAAAAATAAAAATTAAAAATATTTTACACCAACAGACAGGAATTAAAATTTATGGTCAAATAATTAAAATACGTTTTTTTTATTTATGTAGACGGTCGTATACTTTTAACACGGAAAGAGACCAACAAAAAAAAAATTAATATTTTTCACCTAATCGTGAGCATTAAAGTTTTCATGTCTTTTTTTTTTATTTCATATTTATTACAATTTTTCTATGGAGAATTCTAATAGCTAGCTATTCTAAATAAATACTATAATTATGTAAATATAGATCGTATTAAAAACAGTAACAATTTTTAATTAGACAAGTTTATAACAAAACAAATTCTAGAAGAAAAATTTAATTTCTCTATGAATCTCAGTTTTATTAAATGAAAAATATTATATTTTTAACCTTTTCAACCATATCAATTAACATGAAACCGAATTAGAATGACAAATACCAAAATCCCTATAAATATGCAATTTAATTTTTTCTACATTCTACTTAATTCCTAACATATTTAAACATTTTTTTTGCAATAATATTGCTTAAACACGTTTATATTAAATTTTAGACCAACAAGAAATAAAATTTAAATAAGTTTAAAGAGAAAACATTCACATTTTATGAAAATATTATTTTTTAATTAATTAAATTTTATATTTTTTTGTTTATTCTACATATTTCTAATGAAAATAAATTTTGTTATTCTTCAAAACTACCAAAAAATTTTATATATTTAAAAAAAAAATATATTTTTTAAAAGTTACTGAAAAATATAGGAATTTTCTAATGAGAATATAAAACAAAATCCTATAAGTATGCAATAAAAATTTTTTTTTTTTAGTTTTAGTAGCTAATATATCAGCTGGCCTTTAAACTAAGAAACACGAAAATTTAATAACTTTAATGTTTACTCTTAAAATTCTTTCTAAAATATTTAATATTTTTTTGCAAAAATTTTTCTATTCCATTACTTCTTGAACTGGTCTTTAAAAATAAAATGCTGAACAACCCATATAACTTTTAATAGAACTTAAAAAACCATTTAATCTTGAATAATTTTTTGCATGTAAATTTTCCTCCTTATCGCAATATATAGAATTCCTTTTGGATTTAAATAAAATAATAGGAAAATAATGAAAAATTTTTAATAAATTTTTTTATTTATTTATTCATTGTCCATTATAATGTACGTAATATACGCATAATAGCATAAAACAAACCTTGACTAGCAACAAATACACTTGAAAACAATAAAATTATGTAAAACTATGGAAATAACGAGGTCATCCCTAGATCATATAGTTTTTATAGGGGAATTACACTAAAAATTAAAGAAAAAAGAAAACAAGAGCCTTCTTGTTGAATTTCTCAATTGTTCTATTCATTAATGTTGTGCATATACCTACTGTACTATAAAATTTAATTATCCTTTTTCCTATGAAATTTAAAAAAAAATGTACAAAAAATAAGAAAAAACTATTTTTTTTTATAAAAACTATTTAAATTCTCTTATCTCTTTTTTTTTTTGTATGAAAATGTGAAAGGAGAAAAAAAAAATATTTTTTTAATTTTTCATAACCACTAAAACTTTTTTTAAAACGCTTATTATAATAAACATTCATTTTCGAAAAGAAAAAAATCCAAAACAAAAGAATTGTTCACTTAACAGTCAACCATTTTTTTGTCATATTTTTTTATTCATATATAAAATTTATATTGTACTTATACTCGTACATTCAAATTGGAGAAGCAAACATAATAAAGTAGAGCAAAATTTTTGCTCATAAAATAGCACATTTCAATTTAAGACAAAAACAATTATAACACAAAAATTGTCTAAAACAAATTCAATTGTTCTTAATTTCATTTCGAATTCGGATTCTGTGCAAGACCTTTAGTTTCTATGCTTTATATCAAAATTTAGTCAATTTAATTAAGTTAGTTAAGAATTTATTCGAAACACATTTTTAAAATTTAAACTATTTTTCCTTAGAACTACAGAATTTAATTGGAAAACTAATACATTATTATTACTATATGTAATTGCATATCTCTAGGAGGAATATTCAATAAATGATTTTGTTCAAATATATTATATACGATGATATTAGTTGTTCGAAACGAGATATATTGGGAAAAAAAACATTCAAACAAAAATTGATTTAACTATAAAATTTCAATTCCATACATTAAAGCAGAAGTTCCCAAGCAGAAGAGAGAGTGTTGTGTTTTTTCAATTTTTGATAGACCCCCTGCTATTTTCTTTAATAGATTTAAACTTCTAACAGTAGCAAGGTACTGCTGAAACTTATTAATATTAAATTCATATTTTTTTTTGTAGACCCGTAGCAGATCTTCAAGAACCCCTGGGAGTCTATATAAACCACTTTTGGAATCACTGCCTTAAAAGATGTATGCAAGATTTGAGAGGAGACAGTTGAACAGACGAACCAATTAGCAAGCAATTATTTTTCTGACTTCAAAAACAATGTCCTTAATGAGAAAAATTTATAACAATAAAAATAAAATTCTAAGGTCATTCCTTTAATTCAACCAAACACAATATAGATTATGTGTCATAACCAAAGATCAAGGAAAAAAATTTCAGATTTCATAATAACCAGACATAAATAATTATTACAGAAAATTACAAAATTCCAGCCTTACAAAAACAACAAGAAAAAAATTAAATTCTAATTTAGTGCACGAAAAAAATAATTTTTACCTTCAAATTATAAATTTCCTTAAATTTTTATACAATGTACGGGGGGGAAGTAGATTTCTTCCTGTATTTCCCTTGAATATATGAGATTTTATGTTTTAATTTAAGCCCATGATATCATAAGTGCATTCGAACATAAAATATATGGAAACCTTTATACATATATGAAATATTAAATCTATTGTAAATATTTTAAGGTTGGGCACAAATTATTTTAAGGCCATATATATTGTATATATGTATGATAAGTCTAATGAAATAAATTATTGTTATACTGTTCAAATGTACAACAAGGATCATAACATAATAAATTATAATTTTTTTTTTATATGCAAATGTACTTAAATAATTAAAATATCCTTTTATTTTATATATATATAAATCTATAAATGAATGATTTTTTTACATATTTCCTATATAATATATTATAATTTAATTGAAAATATTTTTATAAAGCAGAGTGCTTCACAATAAATAATTGGAATTGTTATGTGCTGTTATAATAGCAATGATGTGAGTAATGATGTGAGCAATGAATACACAATTTAATATTAAAAAAAAATGTAAATTATCTTTTTTGGGGAAATTACTCATAATTACTAAATTCTAGTATCGGTAATTTATGTTTAAACTGAATTCAGCAATTCTATAAAACCACAAATAAATTTTGTAAGTTTAAACAATAATACAAATGGGAAAAAAAAAACAAAAAGGATAAAAAATTTAAATTTAATTTAAAAGAATTTAAGATTTTTATGTATGTGCAGTCAAATGTTAAAATTTTAAAATTTTGTTTGACCAGCATACTCTTTATCACTAGAAAACAACATTGTTTGTCTATCATACCACACTGTCTGTCTGTTCTCCATATTTCTTTTCATAGAAATTCGTCTTTAGAGATTTTGTTTTTATATATGCCTTTCAAGAATGAATTTTAAATATTGGAAATTGAAAATTATTTGCCTGCAGAACAAAATTTTTAATTATCCCCCTTCCCCTCATCCGCTCTCGTACATTTCCAAAATAATAGTTGTTCTAAATCGTGAACATTTAAACGCAACTTGCCAATTCTGTATAAGACCCTCTAAATTAGTCACTGTATTAAACTCGTTTTCCGATAATTTTCGAAGTAATTTTGTCCCCACCATTGCCCCAATCAAAAATTTCTCTAGAAGGTGAGTTTTAATTGTAGCTATCCTGCAAAATTTCAACCAAATTATTTTATTAAATTTTAAAAATTAATTCCAAATATTCCAAAACTCAATGACATTTAATTTTTAGAGCAAAAATACAATTAATATTCTTAAAACACGAATTAATTTTTGCAACAAATTTTAGATATTTGAAAAAAAAATTCAATTCCAATTAAATACATTTAATTTAATTTATAAAACTTGTATAACAAAAAAAATATTAAAGTTGTTTAAACCTAGTGTACTCTACAAGACCATTAGACTAGAAAATAAAAAAAAAAGTACTTTTAACAATTGTACTTAATCTATGTATAACAAAACAATTACAAAAAGACAAAGAATAAAATTTTTAAAAAAATTTATGTAAGTATGTACGTATGTAATAATCGGTAATTTATATGGCGTAAATAAAAATAAATACTTTAAGGACTCTTTTATAAATAAAAAAGAAAAATTTCGATTACCTTTAAAATCTTTTTAAAGGGATTTTCTTTTTTACTCTCCTTATTCAAGCAGAAATAATTTATTGATTATTTTGGAATAGAAATTCTTCTTAAATACGACACTTATGTAATTGCATGTTGTATATATATATATATACATACCGTAAACTGTTATACTATAAATTTATTATATATTTTGTATATAAAATGTTTTATAAAAGCATTAACAACTTAAAAATTCTTATTTCTTTTTTAAGCATTTCATATACGTTCTACCCACTTATTTTGAGTTTAAAAGGAATTGGGTTAATATACGAGTATGACAGAACATATTTTATATATTGGGTTTATAAAAGAATTTAAAAATTTTTTTTTAGTAGGTTTTAAGGTTAATTTAGTGTTAAAATATTTGTGCACTTAATTTGTTTTATATAAGAGACAGACAATGTGTATAGTTTAATGCGGTTTTACAATTAAAACCATACATTTTATATATACGTATATGAATTCGATTGTAAAATAGAAATTGAAATCAGAAAGTAGAGAGTGTATAACGTTAATCGGAAAATTTTTGTAAATACGATATTGTAGTAATTTGGATGTCATGTTAATAATCCCATAAGAAATAATGTCGAAAAGCAAATTGATCACTTTTTACTTAACTAAGATATTTAATAAAAATTTTAACTCAAATATGAAACATGATTCAAATTAATACAGAACAAAAAACAATTTATTGGTTTAATCATTTCTGGTTTCAGTATTGTTTGCAGTACAATGAGGAATTTTTCGCAATACTAGAGCAAATTCTATTACTGTATAAATTAAATTTTTTTTTAACAAATTTTAATAAAAGTAAAAATTAGTTATTAACACCTTTACGAAAATATATTTAGGACGGAATATAATTGGAAAAATTGTATTTTAGACCCTTTATTTGAAAGCATTTGCAATTTTGATTCCATACTACTTCTACCCCATATGTGTGCTCTATTTCTTCATTTTGGTAATTTTTTCTAAGGCCGAAATCTAGTATTAATATCCGGACGTGTATAATATCATGGTTTATCAAAAAAAAAAACAAATCAGATAATATGACATTCAATCCTATTCGAGATGAGTCCACAACTGTAAGAGTTTACAACTTCATAATTCATGATTTATTTATGAATATGATTTTGCGTTAGTAATTTCTGATCCCATCTATGAATTTTTCTATGCTTCAATAAAAATTTGCAATTTCACATCCTAAACACATAAAAATTTCAATCGGGTTTCAATGGGTTAAAAATGGAAAATTAATAAATTTATTATTCCTTTTTTCTAATTAAGATTAATAATAATCTTATATTTCAAAAACAATACCGTCAATAAATTTAGATCTACGGGAAGCAAATTATTACTCTTACTAATTTATAATTTATACTCCTACTATATACATACATAAACATACAATATATATCAATAATTTTTAATTATTTCAGTAGAAAATCGTGCCTAATTAACTATTATATTAACATTAATTAAAAATTAAATATGAAAAAAAAAAAATGTCCTTGAGTTATAAAACGTGTATATATGGCAATTATTACTTTACTATTATTTATAATTTTCAATATACATATATATAATATATATTAAGTTTAATTATATATAATGATATTTTAATATCATTAATTAAATTTCTTAATTAAATAAAATTGGATATTTTGCAAATTGAAATAAAAAAAAATGCTGGAGACTTTTATTAATATTTCTTTATATTTATATTATTATATTATCCTTAAAATAATATCCTTGAATATCCATTTTTAATATAGATAAAAAAAAAAATTATAAAATATAAGTAATATCATGGTATAGAGTAGATTTTTATTACACTCATATTGTTTTCTTAATAAAAATTTCTTCCTATGTTGGTACTCAATTAATTTTCATCGCCATTTTATTATTATTTTTTTTTTACTTCTAGTCTTCTCATACAGTTCTCAGTTATTCTCTCATTATTAAATACAATTTATATTTTATATAATATTTTCTCACACTTAGAGTCAATTGTAAATTGGTACATTTTTGGGAAATTAATATATAAAACAGTTGGATGTCATAAGAAATTGAGAAGAATATGTAAAAGGTTATAAGAGCAAAAATTTTTAATGTTATAACAGCAAAATGAGATGAAAAAGTAAAAAAAAAAAAAAAAAATTAAAGTCTATTTATACGATTTCATTTTGAATGTAATTTTGTTAACCTGCTGAGGATTTTTTCGGCAGTAGTAGCGGCGGTGGCGGCGACTGAATATACTTAAAAAAAAAAAAACGAATTTTAGTTTAAGAAATGAAAAATTATTAGAAAAATTTTCTTGGAATTGAATTTTTTTTTGTTCCTTTTTTTCTTTTTTTTTTTTCATTCATTCATAATTTTTATTAAAAAAAAAAAATTTCATACGTCTCGATGATTCAACGCGCCCGTGTTCAACGTACGTAGGCGAATTCTTTTCTCCTTTTTTTTGTATTTTCCCTATAGCGACATTATTTAACAATATATGTAAATGTTATCATGTGTGTATTAAGTATGATACACTGAGAAAATTTTTACAAAAACAAAAATTTAAATTAAATTTAATTCGCATTGCAGAAAAATAAATTTTCAAAATTTCATAGAAATTTAAAAATATTTTTGAAAAATTCTGTAGTGTTTGATAAGAAGCTATATTTGCGAAACTATAAAGCACACAACAGCATTAACTCTATAAAGAAAGTTCCATGTACAATAATCCCCAGCTTTACAACACTGTTTACTCTATAAAAAGAAATCCCATGTACATTAACACCACGCTTTACAACACTGTTTAGCCTATGAAAGGAAATTCCATGTACAGTAATTCCTCGCTTACATAATCATTTTTGGGACCGAAAATTTACGATTTTAAGGAAAATGACTCAAAGCGAGCCTCAACAATTCCTCATTTTGCAATTATTTTCTGGTTTTCTTAAAAAAAATTAAATGTTAGCATTAATTTTCATAAATTAAATAATAACATTATTTTTTGGATTTGGGAAATTTTTTTTCAAAATCATAAAAATTCCATTTAAATTTTGGGTTGGATTGGAAATCCTATTGAATGAGAACAAATTAATGAATAAGAATTTTCAAAATAATATTTTTGAATTAAAATTTGAAATTTAATTTTAAATATAAAAAATTTTCAATCTCAATATTTGCATTCCTTAAAATAATTCAATATTCATGGATGTATTTTGAACAAATTCACCTTAAATTGTTAAATAACTCTCTTTTGAATATAAGTAGTAATTAAAATCAGAACAAAATTCTCATATTTAACGAAAGTTTTCAATCCATTACTAAATATTCACGAAAATTCCACGAAAAAATAATTTTAAAATTCCTCGAAATTTTCTTCTGTAATTTAATAGTATTTTTAATTTTCATTTTAGTTTTAAAAGAACAACTTTTATATTTTAGTATACCTAAATTATAATGAAATTTTCAAATAAATTTTAATAATCCTTGAAAATTGAAGAACTCAAAATACTTACAATAGAATTGAAATTACTTTGAATAAACTTCGTTTCCAATTAATATTATGCATGAGAATTAAATTCCGAAAATTTCAATTCATTTAAAGGTATTTTAAAATAATAATATTGGCATTTATTGAAAAATTTCATTTGAATTGAAAAAATAAAACAAGAATTACCTTTAAAATAATTTTTAAAATAAAAAAATTGATGATTTTAAGGAAATAAGTAAAATTTTTCAAAAAAAATGAAGGAACCCTGGTGGTACTTGAGAAAAAATGCCAATCAAAAATTGTCAACAATTTTTACTCTCATTGAATTTAATTTGAAAATCCCTAATTATACATGAGATTTCTTTGAGTGTACATATATAAAATCAAACAAAACTTAAAACAATAAAATAAAATGTCGACCTTTGATAAAGGTTTTCTTCATTATTTTTATATAGCTACATAGACTTTTATTTTTATCTTGAAGAATTTTCAAAATTGAATTCAAGATTCTTATATTTTATATTGAAATCTTATACAAAAAGGGAAATCTCAAAGGAGTTGCTATAGTCAGTCCCTATATAATATCTCGTACTTCTTTTGTTTCAATTCAAATTTATTATTTCATGTATTATTAAAGAAAAATCTGTTAAAAATAAAAATCTAATTCAGGTGACATTTTTTTTTTTTGCTTTTCAATTCAATTCAATTCAATTATAATTTTTTAGCAATGAACTTGAATTTCATATAGCTAGCTATATAATTTCAATGAACTTTTTTATTTGAATTTTCATTTTTGGTATTATGATGAGAAATTAAAAAAATATAATAAAAAAAAATTTTATTCCCATATGACATAATAGAAGGTTATTTTCAAAAGCAAAAAGGATGAAAAAGGACTAGATAATATTCAAATTTAATTTTAAAAATTTTACTCTTCTTATAATATAATTAGGCATTAAAGTGACGATGACTACCAAGTGTTTTTGAATAAAAGGTTGAGAAAAAATATGCTTAAAAATTTGTATTCAATTTTTAGTGATTTTAATATTAGAAATGATAAAAATAAATTTTTATGTAATAAAATTTGGGTAATTACCCACAATAGATCTTGTTCTTTTTTAGATCAATAAATACTCGACATAATCCCAGAACGTGCATCGTAGATACTCAATTTTTAGTGATTTTAATATTAGAAATAATAAAAATAAATTTTTTTTATTGTAATAAAGTGTGCGTAATTACCCACAATAAACCTTCTTCTTTTTTAGATCAACAAGCACTCCGTATTCTCCAAGAACGTATACAGTGGATTGCTCCATCTCCTTACAGATTCTGCAATTGCATTCGACCACTTGTCTTTCAGGGTTTTAGTCAAGTCAACATTGACCAGTCTGGGGACCCGTAAGAATTTTCACGCAATAAATTTCTTAAATCGGTTTTGATCGTAATCAGTCACCCAAAAGACTTTTAGTGTATGAAAGACTCGGAAAATTTCTCTAAGAATCTCATTGATTTCACCTTTTTAATCTCTTTTTTTAAGCCCTCTTCAAATCATCTGCAGGCTGATTCCGATTCCTTACTAAAACATCGGATATCTCATTACCCTCTACGATACTCCGGCACCTAATACAATATAACATAATTGTGCCTGCCTAAAATTATTTAGTCTATCATTCTACTATAAAATATGGTATATGTTCAACGCTATTACCCACCTACTACGAAAGTAATACAGTATAAGTTCAACGCTCCGATAACAGGCTATAAGACATTATTGTACTCATACCTCCTCACAAGACTGAACGGCACAGACATCAGAAAGTGTACGAACTTCTTTCGCCTATATTAATAGTTATCACCGTAATTTTACCCGGATTTAATCTAAGCCACATAGTGCCGCCCAGTCGTTTTTCAATTACACTTATACTGCTAATATACAATGAACCTTTGCTATATATGCAACATATTTTGCTGAAAATATACGAAAAAAACTGGAAGAGAGCAAGAGATATGAAAACAAGAAGTAGTTGGTAGTATTCGACGTCAAAACAAGCAATAGATCCCACTTAAGTAAAGCGACAACGCAACAACACTGATATTGCTTCTTTTGCTTTAAAGCGTAAGTTTTCAAAACAAGATTTTTTCAAAATTAAATTTGTAAATTAATTAAATTTTAAAGTAATATAGAATAGCTAATAATTAATAGAGAAAATTTTATAGGAATTTAATTGTTCTCCCTCCAACTGGTATAGAATTCTTAAAATCTTCTAAATTCTAATAATTCTGTTATATGATTGATATGTGTACATATAGTAAATTTAACACAATTGTTTATCAGTTTCAATGAAATTCTATAAAAATTTTATCACGTAACGTTACCTTCAATGTAAAAGTATGCTACACATATTATGCGTAATAAAATCTTTTATATTAGCTGTAATGAAATTAGAAACCACACAAAAAAAATTGTACTATTTATAGAAAAAAAAAAAAATAAACTGACTTTTATTATACTTAAAATTTTTGCTATTGTGATACTCGGATTTCCTGGAAAAATATAAATTTTTTTCTCCAAATACGTAATATAATTTTAACGCACACACACTTATCGACATATCGATATGAATTTTCCCTTATATAGTTAAATAAGATTTTAATAATCTCTGTTCTGACACATTTATAGTCATTTACTGATAATATACATATGTATGATGCTTATATGCGATCCTGTATACATGAATATATTCAGACTGGTCATTTATACTCAAAATAATATAATTTATATTTTTGAAATCAAATAGAGCCTATCTAATTCTTATCTTATACGTGCATTTGTCTATGCATGTATGGCTACTTATATTTTTAGTTTAATAATAATCCTTCAATCTGACATTATACGTGTATATCATGTACCAAAATAAAATCAAAAAAAAAATCTATATAAGAATCGATAAAGATTAATAATATAAGAACGGATATTATAAGGACATTATAAAAAAAAAATAATAATAATAAGAGCAAGAATAAGAAAATTTTGTTCTTGTACATTTCAACCTACTGCCGTAATACTCCTGTATATATAAATTTTTATATACAAAGAAAATTTATATAACAATATAATGTACAAGAATTTGATTGTAATAAAATTGAATTTATTGGAAAATCCTTGAGACAAATTTGTTGTTTCTTATCATTAAAATTTTATTTTCTTTATTCTTTTCAGTATTTTGCCAGCAAAAAAAGTGATTATTAGTTTCATTCAGTACGGCCATCCTGAATTATATGTTAACAAAAATTTTATATACCCTCTAAACCTAGAAAAGTTATTGTCACTTAAAGTCCCAAAATTGCCATTTTCGGACAAATTTTTATATTGAAAGCACAAACATTATTTAAATTTCACAAACGTAGCAAAGCATAGTTAAAGATTAAAATGACAAAATAACCATTAAAATTAATCATAATATAGAATTAGCCTTGTTTTACATTACTTCCCTCCCGCTATTAAGTATTTTCTCTGGAATTCGGTAAAACTTCAATTTTAGCCACCTTCTATTTCCGAATTTGCAAGCTTATCCAAAACAAAAAGAAATTAATGTGCTTCCAACAAAAAAAAATTGTAATTAATTGTCTTATAACTCTCTTAATTACTCAGTGGATTCGACCATCATATTAACGCTTCTTTTAAAATTATGATTATTCCCCTAAAAGTATGCAATATTTTATATTGATAATATAAAATATTGCAATAATATTTGGTATGTTAATGAAAATATAGTAATTTTACTTATTTAACGCAAAAATACTGCTTTACAAACCACTGGTATTATCCAAATTTATTTTTTTCATTATTTTCTAAATTAATCGATTTTATATGGAAATTCGATATTCCTGCTAAAAATTAATACATAAGCTTATAAATTATAAAGTTATCTTTATTTAATTTGATTTGATAGCCCGGATAATTTTTATTTTAGATTTTTGATAATATTTTTAATGCCTATAAAGATTACAAATTTATGTACATGATTTCAATTTAATTTTAATAGTTTAACATTTTGTATAAATCTTTGTATTGTATAAAAATGAAATGCGTAAATAAATTTTATACGCATTCAAAATTTTCATGCCCATATTGTTTTATTGTTTGCTTTTCTTAGAAAAATAAATTTTATTCATGTTTGCCAGAGATTTAAACTAATCTCGAATATATGGCAATTAACAAAAATTAGAATTCAATGACCTATTTTTGTTTTTCATTTAAAGCCATCACATTTAATTTATATAATATAAGGATATTTATATAGTTCCGAAGTATTAATTTTAAAATAATATTAAATAACACTTTAATATTAAAGCAAAAAATTTTAATGTGTTCCTGGATAATGTCCTTAAAGACGTGTTCTAATTTGTATTGGCATTCTACGGCTCACACAAGAAGCACACACATCATTAAACAGAAATAAATCAAAAAGTTTTAAGAAAAATTTTAGGAAAACGCAATGATCTGTGATCTGAAGTTGCCAAAAATTTAAAGAAAATTAACTAATAAATTTTAAAAGTACATGTAAATTAAAAAAAAAAATTGCATACTTTTAGGCAAAAATATTTAAAAAAACGTTTCCATTTTATTTTCTTTTTATAACTTGTTTGAAATATAAACCGGACGATTCAAAAACAAATTAAGAGCCATACACCATCGGGTAAACGATCGTGTAATGAGTAAAAATTTTTTTTTTTGGAACGTACTGTTAAAACGGAACCGTTTCAGTGCTGCAAAGATTTTAAGAAAATTTGATGAATCCCTCTGTATAGGTACATGCATACAAACCCATATATACGTATATGAATGCAAGTATATACATACTATAACACTCTTCAAAATTTTTTGTACATATTACATAATAATGACCAAGGACTATTTTAAATGAACACATGGAAATATTGTCTAAAATTGATTTAATTATTTTCCTAGAATTAAACAATAATTGACTAAATCTGATAATATAGCCCATATGTCATTTATATAATAATTATTTTATTAATTAATTTTTAAAAGTGTGTATAGATTTATTATGTGCATGTGTCGACAAAAATTAATATGATATTACTTGCCTACGGTTAATTATCAAAATGAGACAAGACAAAGAATAATAAAGGAAAATTTTATTTTCTAAAATAATTTTTTAGCTTATAGGCATATTATAATTTTTTAATTAAGTGCTAATCATAGATTTATTTCGATTTCATTAGATTATTAATAGCCTAATAATATGCAATTCCTATTATTCTACATTTTGTGTTATAACATAATATTTTGCATTTCTTTTTTTTGCTAATTTAAGTGTAATACAAGGAAACATTCGACTAACAATAAATGTTAACGAAATTTTTATATTCTTTTTATAATTCAGGGTTCGGTAATATAGACCAGACTCATTTTTCATATTTTGCTCAACATCAATTTACATAAAATATTGAAAGAGACACATACGCTATATGCAGTACATATGCAGTATAACAAAATGAAGTACACTTTTCTATATTACAAAAAACTTAAAATCCCATAAATATTCATAAAATAAAATAATATAATTTAAAAATATTGTCTCTATCCCTCTCTCTCATTGTCTATAACGTCAATCTCTATTTATGTATATCGTATATATGTTCAAATGTATATCGTATATCGTTGTATATCGTATATTTGTAAAAATATATTAATGTACATAAATTATTATTATTAAAATGTAATATTTTATTTGAAATGAAATCTGATGAAGTAAAATCAAAAAATTGTAAAAATAAGAATTCTAACAGCACTTTTTACTCATATATTCTATAAAGCAGGGGAATTGAAGTCTTATGAAAAAAATATGGCAACAAAAAATAGAGAAGAGAGGAGTGAGAAATGCGAAGTAATTGTTTCTAAAAATCAGTCACCACACAAAAAAAACAAGAATACTGCTGACATACAAAGGAAAGAAAGAGAATAATTGAAAACAAAAGTTATTTTTCTCATTTTTTTTGGGTTTTTTTTCTCCTGTTTTTTTTTGCTTATTTTAAGATCAATGTCCTTAACAACAAAATGCTAAAATATTATCAGGTATTTAGATTTTTTTTTTCTTTATATTTTTTTTTTTTACCTTGTTTTTAACTAATTTTTACAATTTCAAAGGAAATTCCTTAATAGCTTTATGATGTTATTTTCAACTTCAAAAAAAAAACAAAATTTTTTTTCCATACTCATTTTATTTCTTTGTAGCATAGTCTAACCAAAGATTGTAAAACATAAAAAAGAAAAAATATAAGAAAGAATAAGTCAAATAAAATAATAGGATCCTTTTGAATTTTAAAATGATTTTCTGAGAATAATAATTTGATATTTAAGAATTTGTTTTTTTTTCACAAAAAAAAAGAAAGTATGAGTGACGTAATCATGAGAAAATGAGGGAAGAGAATCATTCAGAGATTTTAACTCCAGAGTGCCGAATTTCAAAAGTGCGATATTTGACACAATTCGATTCGTAAAAGTGACGCACGGGTGTCCAATAAAAAAACTTAATAATTCGACACTCGAAATAAACTTCAACCAGTATTAAATGCAAAAATCACCCTTCTATACAAATCAATTTCTTTTAACAAAAACGAGACTCGAATACATTTAAAAATTATAAAATCATTTCTACTCTTTTATGGTTTGCTTCTGATTACATTCATAATGTTTCTAAAGAGAAACAACCCACATCTACTCTATTACAACTAATTTTAATAAATTATATCTTAATTTTTTTTAATAATATATAAGACATCTAAATTTATCCTGTGTATTAACATTATTAATTATTATTGTATTTATTTTAATTAAAATTTATTGAAACTAATTTGTTATGTCATCCATTTTAACTACATACATATTAATATCGTCTCTATTTCTCTCTATTCTTCTCTCTCACACTCTCCACTTAAATTTACTTTTCACCCCATTAAACTTTTGATATTTGCACTTCATTTGCAAAAAAAAAAAAACTATAAATAAATAAAATAGCCATAATTTCTTTATCTCAAAATTTCTTAACAATAATAACATATACACACAATAATAATATACTTCTCTTTCTATACGTATGTATGTCAAAATTTACTACAGCAAGCGAAAGTCAAAAAATATTCTTAACTATTCAATAAATACGAAAACAATAATTCATTTCATTTTTTGTTTCTTTTTTGGCCTCTCTAATTTTTCTTGCCTACATTCATTTTATTTTCATTTCCCACGATAACATTAACAACAACAACATTTGTACAATTTTTATAAAGTAATTGAAAATAGAGAAAACGATCTGTATGGTAAAACTTCTGTAAAAAAAAAAATTAAATTAGAAAGAATTCAAATGACAAAATAATTTCTCTTTCTTCACTGTTATGTTTCTCTACTGTTATTATGACATTGCTTTTGCTTCTTTACCATTATGAAAGGCAGAAGTGAAAACAATTCTATTACTCTACTACAGTACTACACTTCTTCCACCATTCATTACAAGAATAGTGAGAGGAGTGAAAAGAGAAAACAACAGAGAGAAAAATAATAAAGAAAATAAAAAAGAGTGGGATTTATCAAAAAAAAAAGCACAAGAATCCCACATAATGTAATATTGTTGCTTAAGGTAAATAAATAAAAAGGAAAATAAGGATAATGTTCTAATAAAAATGGAATTTGAAAAAAAAAGCAAAAATGATAATAGTGAAATGATAAAAAAAAAATACGAGACTGACCTAATCCAGTTAATGGTCTATTTTGTTGCGTGTAATTTTTTCTTCAACAAAAAAGAAAAAAATCCTTATAACAAAAGCCGAATTCCGAATTCGTTTTTGTGTAGGAAATAAAAAATATCAAACAAACAAAAAAAAAATTTTTTTTTTTACATTTCTGGTTTTCTACTTTTGCCTTTTCTATCTTAATACAAAAACTTTATCATAAATAATTCAAAACAACAAAAACGGAAAAAACGAAAACCAACGAAAAAAAAAAAATTGAAACTCAAATTTATAATAAGAATTTACGAAACCAAAAATTTTGTAACGTAATTTTGCTTGTACTAGTGCGTATTTTATATATTGTACTTTTATATAATGGTATGTATGTGTGTATATAAATATTAAATACTTACGTTGAATGTAAATCCCTATAAATTGCTTCATCTGAATGACTTCTTTCATTTTGTGACAGCTGAACATTAAAACCCCTACAATTGTAAAAATGAGAAAAAAATTATTATTTTTTTTTTTTTATAGTTGTGTGTAGGTGTGTTTAAATACGTTAAAATTACGATATAATAAATATTTATGTAAATATTAATGTAATTGATAAACTAAAGAATTTTAAGAATTGGTATTTAATAATAATTTTTTGGAAAATTTAACTTCATTTTATAGATAATTGGCAATGCTGTTTATTATAGGGATGATTGAAAACAAATGGTCGTAAAATAATAAAGAAAAATGATTAAATATTGTGTGATCAGCCTCATCGGTTGTTAAGTCTCATATGTCAGGTGCATGGCAGAGAATTGGCAGAGTTTAATAAATTCTTTAGTATATCAAATAATCATACCTAATTAGCCTGATTTCAATATTTTAAACTCATATAAGGCATATTGGAAGAGCGTTAAGTCTCATACAGATTACAGATACAAACGCATACAGATTTCTAATGCTAGATTAATTTAGAATACAATTACTTAATATATGTCATATAATTTCATGAGTAAAATTCATTAGTTCTAAAAAAAAAGGGCAATCTTTAATATTAAATACTAAAAAAATATTAATGACTCTACAATTTTTATATAAGTATGATTTTAAATAATTAAAAGAAAACCCAAATTTTCACCTCTAATCTAATTTATAATGAAAATAATTTTATGTCATAAAATAATATTATGTATGTATGTACGTATGCGTGTATATTTTAAGGATAATGAACATAATTTGACATTAATAGGCAACAAATTCTCTTAATATTTTTTTGTTACTTTAGTTGTCATTTTGTTTTTATGTAAATTTCAAAAATGAAACAAATTGTTATCATTATCATATTTTTTTTTGGGTATTTGTTTTTCTTTTCTTCCTCCTTTTCTATTATGATTATATTGTCCTTTTATTTACTTATTTTTAGAACGACAAAAAAATTAGAATTTGCAAGCAAACGTGCCTATTCGTTTCAGTATGTCCGCCAAGTATATAGTATGGTATTTTATTTGAGATCAATTAAATTTCCTTGTTCTTGCACCTTAGAAAGGGCCAGTTACCACAAGTTTTACAAAATAATTGGCATTCAGTCTGATATTTCTCCAACATTCAAAGGTTCATGAAATTACTATATCGTTCCCACAATGACAAACGCACGAATTTACCTAATCTATCTACTAAAATCGAGTGAATATTACAGTAGTATTCGAGTATTATATAATTTCTTCATTTTGGTGACTACCTGCGTAAGTTTCCAAAAAAAAAAAACTAGAGTAATTTTGCACAAAAGTATAATTTGGGAATGATATGAGTAAAAACGTAACTGTAATCATACTCTCATCTAAAGGTAGTATACTCTCATCTATACTGCAGCTTATTCTGTTTATTAAATTATTAGATGATAGTATTAATTATCGTAAAAAGTTCGATATTATTATTGTAAACACAAACCAATTCATACAAATGATTCGTGTCTATAATAAAATTTTTAGAATATTTTACGACAAAATGTCGTATTGATTTCTTTATTTGATACACAGAATCCCCACTGTTATTAAATTAAATTTTTGCGGTATTATAAAATTTTTTGAATACTATCGGTTTAAGATTCCTCCTAAAGTTATGCAAATTTATAAGGAAATGAGTATTACTTCAAAATTTGATTATTTAGCCCTTAAATTTTAGTAATACAAGTTCAAAACCATGGTGGAAATGTGCCATTTTACAAACCGTACATTTGATTAACTACTTTTTTATTATACACATTAAAAGTAGAAGACAAAAGCCAGTCATATATAGGTGACAAAAAAAAACAGGACTAGAAAAGTTTATGACTAAAAAAGAAAAAAACTTGGTGATTTATTTTTCCATTTTTTTCTCCCGAAAAATTCTTGAATTATGCAAACTATATTGAATTGTATATGAGGGCGTATACCTATAGCAAAAAAAAAAGAAAATCTCATTATATTTAAATTTATATTTATCATGAAACTTAAGTTTATATTTATAATTAAAAATTACACAGAAAAAAAAATTATTTTCACATTTCTACATTTTTTTTTTCAGCAAATGAATTCGTCCTCGTTCATTTTTAGTAAAAAATTTATCTTGAAAAAAATTTTTTCTTTGATATGGAAAATTCTATTAATTTATAATTTTATTTACAGGATCTACTTATTTCTATTGTATTTTTAGAATGATATTAATATTCTCTATATATTTTTCATTATTTTCATTTAAAAATAGAAGTTTATAATGTTTGATTTATTTTTGAAAATTTTTAATACCAATTTCTTTTTTTCAAAATGCCATCCGGTTTTACATGTAATTTTAAATTTTAGTGCAATGTAGGAAGTGATAAATAATATAATATATCCTTATATTTATAGAATATCCTTGTAAATCACCTTAAAAATTTTAACAGAGCTTTTAAAACTCTAATTATATTTATTTGCTTGCAATATAGAACAAAGGAGTAATTAAATATATTAGAAATGAAATTTTTATTATTAGAAATTTTTCAAAAATTAAATTTATGATTAAATTTAGCTTAAGGCTTTCAAGGAAATCAGATTATAGATCAGATATCGATCATATTATCATTATTCTCTAATATTACTATTAACAGTTTCTTAGCACTTCTTATAATCGCAATGTTTCTCACACAACTGACACAATGTTTTGCCACTTTCACACTCCATTTCGAATACTCAATTTCTCTAAAAAATTCAAAGAGAGAATGAGATAAGAGATATATGAATAGAAAAAATAACAGTATAGCTCAACATACTACATAATAGAGTTGAGCGGATCATTTCTGATTCTCAGAATTAATATTGAGAAAATACTGCTGACATACAAAGTTGATAAGTTGCTGACGATCAAATTCTCATAAAGCAAAAATAAAGCAGTATTAGTGAAAATTAAAAATAACATTTATATAAGCAATTGAAAATTTCTTGCAAAATATTAAATAAAATATCAAAAACACATTTACATTTCATTGAAAATTAAATGAATAAAATATGAAGGAAAATGAAATTTAATAATAATTTGAAAAGAAAACAAAAAATTTTTAAGAAATAATTTTTTTTTTTAATATTCCATTAAAATAATAAAATTTTATATGAAAAAAAAAATTTAACAAAATATGATTTTATATAAATTAAATTAACTTTTAATTTCCAATTTATTAAATAAAATTAATAAACATGCTTGTTTTTAAATAATATTATTTACGAAGGCGCAAATTAATATTTAACATGGAAATTTACCTTTGAAATAAGTATATACAAACACAATATAATGTAAGCCACTTATTTACATCATGGCGAACATACGAGGAGGATGAGCGGGGCGCTAACGATCCCTGCTGGAGTGACAAGAAGGAAGAGGAAACGGTGGCTCATCACCTGTTCCCATAATCAGCTTTGGCACGGGTGAGGTAGAAGATTTTTGTATTTTCTTATGCGGGTTACAGACCTGGCCAATGCATATGCCAGAGATTTAAACCGATTTTGCAAAGGACTCGGGTCTATCTGGTCAAAAAACACGCACGCAAACATTTTTTGCCCGATATTCTCTAATTCTCTCTTAACAAGCAATCTTTCTACATAATTTCTTATCTATATTTACAATTAAAAATCCTCTTAAATATTACAAAAAAAATATTTTAAAATCTCTACACAAAAACATCGAGTATTGTAGAATTTCTCATTTATCTACCGAAAGCAATTTAAAAACATTTCGACATTCCCTTTCGAAATTGTTCCCCTACATTCCAAAATTTTAAATTAATTTAATTAAAATTTAATATTCTTTCCTCTTCGAGCAAACAGAAACTCTTTTTCTTTCCTTTTTTTCAAAATTTAACACCTGAATTTAAATGATATATTAGTGTCAAAAATGAATGTCATATTTGTATCAATCAAAATATACAAATTGCCATCTCTACTTTCATAATTTTTTTTATCATTTTCTTTCACTCTTTTATATACAAGTATAACACATAGCACAACAATATATACTTGTCTTCTAATTTTCATAAACTTTTATGTATACACAAGAAAATATAAGAAACTTAATCAAAAGGAAACCATTTATTTAATCGGTTAGGGTTAACACCTTTACACTTCATTAACATAACAGTATTAAATTAACAATAGTAAATTTACTTATACATTCATCTATAATAGAGAAGGGAGAGTAAAAATTTCAAGTTAGCATAATTTTATTCTAATATTTTTGTTTACTTTTGAAATATGTATATAATATTTCTTTGTTATATAAGATTCTTAAAAGTAAATAAAATTAAAAATAGAATCTACAATAAGGGTCAGTTATGAATTTTTAAAATTTGTGTGAAAAAAAAAAATATTTTAAACAAAATGAAATTTAACCTTTATTAAGAAGAATATTTTGAATTTTTCAAGTAAACACAAGTATATAAATAAGTAAGTAATAAGTAATATAAGCAGATTATAAGTGAAAATGGGAGATAAAAAATAATTAAACTTAGAACAGTATACAGCATTGAACAACAATTTGAAATTATTACTAATTCTTTTTTGACAGATTTAATGCTAAATTTAGCAAAATTTCACTTCTTAGTAGCACTATAATGCAAACTACGGTTGCCATATGAAGAAAATAATAATTATTTTCAATTACTTAGCACAAAAATTAATTTTCAATATGAAATTTCAATTTTCTAATTTTGCTGATTTTATCTTAATTTTTTTTTTTTTTGACAGATTATAATGCCAATTTTAGCCGAATTTTTCTGATATTTTCATACTTTGCCGTATATGACGACTATTATGGCCGGCAGGTGTTTGCCTTAATTATATTAAAATTTCCTTATATCTTTAGAAACAAGAGAATGATAAGGATTTGAGTTTCGAAAATATTTTGAAAAATATTTTTAGCAGAAAAACAAAATATTTTTACTAATTTTAAAAAAAAAAAATCTGCTAAATCTCAGTACTTCATAAAATTTTTTTAGACCATTTTTTAAATTTAAAATAAATTATTTAAAAAAAATCAAATAGAAAGTCAAATATAATAAATTAAGCAAATTTCATTAAATAAAAAATTTTTCCAGCCAATTTCACATCAAAGACGGAAAATTGCAAACAAGGGGAGAAAAAAACAAAACTGAAAAAAAAGATCATTCCCATTTTTTTTTTCAACACATAACATTAAAGGCGTGTTGACAATTTTTCAACTCACTCTCACTCTCTGTCCTCGCATATTAAATTACAATATAAATATCTTGTGTTGTATGCATATATTTAAGTACTTACATTATTATAACAAAGTCGAATGAAAGTATATAACAAAAACAATCATAATAATGTTTACGATAATAAATTATGTATGTGCATATTTGTGTAGGTGTTTGAATGTTTTTTTTGTTTTCTTGTACTTGTGTTTTTATTCCAATGTTCCTGAACAAAAAAAGGAAATTGAATTTCCTCGATCCTTTTTACATTATAGTGTTATACACACACATATTAGAATCGTAGGAAGAAAAATTAATATAAAGAATATAAATTTAGGTATAAATGTGAAAGAACAATAATATTATAGAATAATAATGTATATATAGATATAGTATATTTTAATTGAATTTTACAATTATTCTATAGTTATTTGTGAACACAGGTACAATATCATAGCCTGTTAATTATGTAAATTATTCAAATGTGTTGAAGGTGGATTGCAAAATATTAATTTTATTATCATACATAAATAATTGCATATGTTTATTTAAGGATATGTTGTCGGATTTAATATTGAAGTATTTGAAAGAATAGTTATTTTAAAATAATTTATTAAAATTAAATAAAGGTTCAAATTTCGAACCTAAATTTTGGGATGTTAGTTCAAATTTAGTCACATATTTGAGTTAGACAACAAATTTTTACTAGAAATCTTATACAATATTTTGTTATATGATGCTGGATCCAAAAATGCATCATAAGTTTGTATAGAATAAACTTCCGCATAGACGAATTAGCGAAAAATTGGCACGAAGATTTTAAATATTATATGAGGAATTCAAATATTCCAATAAGACCCAGGTCAAACTTGAAAAAAATTATAAAATTTTTAAATTAAAATTTCAGTAAACAAAAAACTTAATGCAAAAATAATATTCCAAATTAACTGACTCAAATAAATATACTTATAAGTTAATTGGGCAAAAATAATTATTATATAACCCAGTTATTTTATGTAAAACCCAATAATAACATTGAAATATTCTCTTAAACTCTTAAAAATCAATTCAAAAATTTTAAAAACAATAATTTTAAAAAATTCTTTTGAAATTTTAAAATTATTTTTATTAAATTTTTTTCCAAATATACTCATAATTCTAAATTTTCATTTCCAAATAATTCATTGTAAACAAATTACTTGAATCTATTTTCTCATTTAAGAAATACCCAAACAATTTTCAAATTTTTCATATAGGAGAAAACCAATATAATTTTTTTTGTAAAAATCATTCTAATATAAAATATTTTTTTTTTTTTTTTTTTTTTTATTAAATTAATTATTTTGAATACGAAAATTTTGTTAAAAACAAAATACTAGACAAACATACTAAAATTTTACATTCATAAATATAAATTAATAAAAATTCAAGATAGAAGAAGAAAATATTAATAAACGCCTACATATATGCAATAGAACCATATGTTATTGTACCAAAACAAAAAAAAAAATCTGATGTGGTCAGCACATAACCGACCGCAATGTGTATTGTCTAGTTAAGTGAAAGTGTTACAGAATATTATAAAAATGTCTGTTAAATACTTCTTTCCAATTTTTAGGACATTAGTAAGCTTATAGTTAGCATACCTAGAAAAATGTAAATTTGGCTCTTAGTAGAGTTTCGCTTTGTGTTACCCGAATTCCCTGAAATGCTCGCCATTTAGTTTCGGTAACAATCAGAACTCAAATATCAAATTTCAAGAAACTCCATCAATTCGTTCCGTAGATATGGTGAAAAATGTAAAATCGGCCCGCAGATCAGTTTTCGAGCCCTGATCTTTCCAAAAAATTTACATGTTCATTGTTTTAATACAAGGAATTCAAATATTAAATTTCAATGAAATCGGTTGATTATTTCTCTTTATATACACAAAAATGTATATTTGGCCCGTAGTAAACGTCCAGTTGCTGACGCCTGATTTCTTCCAAAAGTTAGGAGGTTTCATCGCCGGTAGAGCAAAACTTATATATGAAATTTCAAGTAAATCGGTTGAATATGTTCTTCAATATGCTCAAAAATGTAAAACAGGCCCGCTAAAAAGTGCAGTTCCCGAGGCCTGATATATACCAAAAGTTGATCGATCCGTGCCATGGTGGAAATAAACTTACATATAAAATTTCATCAAAATCGGTTCAGCCGAACTTGAGATACACGCGTGCACACACAGACCGACAGACCGACAGACCGACAGACCGACAGACCGACAGACCGACAGACCGACAGGTTGCTAAAAATAGTTTATTTACACTTCCCTACTATGGAGAAGTACGTTCCCACCGAAAACTCGATATGCAAAATTTGTTGCCATCACATAACCTACCTATTGTTTACACAATACGGTCGGTAACAAAATTTTTATTATTATCTAGGATTTTATGACAATAATAAAATTGGATTTTAAAATAGCAATCAATTTCCAGCAAAAAAATTCTAAATATTTGTTACGATATATATAAAGGATAAACAATATAAAAAATTTTATTATAGAACGTACGTGATATAGTCATATATGCGATTGTATGTGACGTATAGTATAATATTAAAAATGAATATAAAATTTGATTAAGATTGAATGACGGCCATAAAAATAAAAATATTTCAATTGAATATGTTTGTTTTAATATAAGGAATTTCGAAATTTTGAATAAGATTTTTAACCCTATACTTGTTTTCTCAATAATTTTCAAAACTGTAAGAGATGAGTTAAAAAATTTTCAGGTTATGGAATTTTTTATTATACTTATTCAGAGGATTTAATATTATTCTCCCATTCTCATACTTGTTTCTCAATAATACGGCCGTGTTAATGAAAACTTTATTTCTAAATATTAAGTAACCTGTTTTAATATTAAATTTCTTTACATAATAACAAAAAAAAGTCCCATCAAAAACAGCTGCTTTATTTTAATTTTTCTTAAATGTATAAAAATAAAAATTAATTAAACAAAATATTTAACCCTTTAGTTACTGAATTATGTAAATAAAATAAAATACAAATATTTTACGTGATTTCAATAACCCTAACATCCAGATTGAAAATCAAAAATTCACATCAAACTGAAATGTATTAAAAATACACTAAAATTTTATTTGGCAATAAATTTATTATGAAGTTTAAGAATTTAAGAATGTCATACACTAGAACTACTTTTCTGGACTCTGCCTGATACAGAACAAAACTGCCAACTTTCGTAATGGAAATCAAACATGGTGTCTGAAAATGGATAGAAATTTCAGGTTAAAAGAATAAGTTATCTTAAAGTAACCCGTGCAACGAAAAGGGTTAATAACAAACACTCCCATACATTCCAAATAAATTACGTTTTTTCATTAAAATTCTTGAATTTCCTAAGCATATTTTTAATTTCTTGTAGAAAATATTGTATTTTTTTTTAATTAGGATTTATTTATAAATTTATTTCAAAAGAATAGAACAAAAACCTAACAGATATTAAGATTAGGGAAAAAGGACAAATTATTGGCTTATAAAAGATAAAAAATTTGAATGAAAATTAAAAATATTTTTTGTTATTTTAATTTAAAAAAACAAGAAAACAAAGCCTCTTAAGGACCTCTTTTCTTTTTTTCTTTTATATTTTTTTATTTCACAATTTTAAACCATTCTTCACCTTCTGTTACCAAAAAAAATTTTATACCTTTAAAGTCAATATTTGAATATTTGAGTGTATATCTGACCTTTCTCTTCTCTATTATAGAAGGGGACTAAAAATTTTTAATTCTTTTATTCGACTTAACTTTATTAAATATTTCCTTACATAATCATTACAAGGATATTTTAATTGACCCTAATCTAAATGAGGCACGTTTTAATTAAAAAAAGAAAAAAAAAAATCTTTGATCATAAAGTGCTTTTTCTTATTAACACCTATAATGAAAACAAAACGAAAAGAAGATTCCAAGAATTGAAAAGGAGAAATAAAAACAAAAACAACTAAAAAAAATAAATAAATAATTCTAACCTAAAATAAAATTAGATTGTTTTTGTGTAAGCCTCTTTATATAAAGAAATTCGAAAAAAAAAATCTACTCTTTCAATGCATAAATTATAAAATATACTTTTAGTCCTTATTGTTTTTGTCCCCCCCCCTCCCCAAAATATAGTTGACATTTAAATGAAAAGAAAAAATGTTATTTTTAACTCAGCACACTTTAATTTCATTCCACTGAACAATTTTATTTTTCTATTAAAAAATAAAATGGGGGAAGGAGGGAGATATAACAACGACGACAATTATCAAGATGAAAAAATTTAATGTAAAATTCATAAGACGGGGCCGCCAGATTGTCCATTTCCCCAATGATGTTTAAACGTGCTAAACAAATAAATTGGTACTAGTGTTACAGAAGAGCTGCAGAAGAGATGGTGAAATTTTTTTATATAAAATTTTTTATTCTCAAAAAAAAAAAAAAAAAAAAAACAATTGGCCCCCAATGAGGGCCCAGTTATTCCTAAAAACTAATTTTTTCCAAAAAAAAAAAAAAAAAATAGTTTATTTTATTGATTGAGACGAGGCTTTAAAATTCAATTGAATTAAATATTTTTCCTAAATTTGCTTCAAAAATATAATACTGGCGCCCTATGATGGACCACTTTCTGAAATTAAATTTTTTTTTTTAAAGTTTCATAGTGTTTGTCCTCCAAAATAACATAAAATCGTTACAGAATTTTTAAACGGTACTCAGTGGATATTATGATCTAAGAATTGCTTAGGCACCTATTTGACGGTGCTCAACAAAAAGTTGAGCAATTAACTGAGATTTCAAATTTTCGTTTTAAAACCCGAATTTTCATAGGAAGTAGTTTAGCTTTAAATAAACACCATGTTATGTTGTTAAAAATTGTGCCATATGGTATTGGATAGTAAAGCAATACTAGTCTTTTCCTCACTACTATTCACGGTGTAGCCGCACTCACAAGAGAAACTACGATACCAATAGGAATAGAAGAAGGGAAAAAAAAAACTCTCGCAGTTCAAATTTTATTTCATTCCGTTTTTTTTTTTTCTTCATTATGTTTTATATAATTAGGGATGTCCTTTAATGGATTTTATTTTCCTTTTTTGATTATTATCACCATTTCATGTCTGTGCGTTATATTTATTGATTCAATTTCGGAATTTTTCAATAATTATTTTTTTATATTATAATTAATTTCATTTCCTCTTCATTCAATATGAAATCTTGCTTTAGAAACTCGAACAAAAGATTTTTTTTTATTATTCTATTTTTAATAAATTAAAATTTTGATTTTATTTAATTCATAAAGGAAAAAGGAATAATTTTGTAATTAAAAACAAACGTGTCAAATATTTAAGTGCTCTTTTTTTGGGGGTCCTCATAAGATACCTTTTAGACACTTAAATAATTTTTATGATAATCACTCAAGAGATTTGATTTGAGCAATAAAAACGAATTTATAGTTAAAAAAAAATAAAATTCAATTTATTAGCTATTAAAGGATTTGTGAGGCAACCTCTCAGAAGCACTGACGGTAACACTAATGCGATTGTATAAAAGAAGTATGCACTTAAAAGGTAGACTAATGGGATTATATAAAGGAGACTAATACAATTGTATTCACCGGTACCACTAAGATCCCTCCTTTCTGAAGTCATACAAATCTTTCAGATTTTCTAAAGGTGGCAAGCAAAGTTGTTTGGTTGCCAAGATTCTCCTCTTCCTATTTTGGCGTTGGAGTGTTTTTTTTGCTCGTATGATTTTGCAGTTCTAAATAAGGCAGGATAGAAATTTTCTTTTGCTGAGTGGGTGTAGGGGGAATATTTCTCATATCTTTCTTTGTCGTATCTTGTTTCTGATTTGAATCTCACATCTCGATTATATCGTTTTATTGTGGCTTGTGACATGTCAGTACATTCCCGTTGTGCTAGTGTCATGTCGATGTTTACCTGTTCGTTTGTTTGTTTTGTTATGTTTTGCTGTCTAAGTTGACCTGGTATCAAAGAAACTCCGTACCCCTGGCTACCAAAACGCCTACTGAGAATGGACCGTACAATATCTCAAGACTTAGTGGTTAAATTTATTGATCATAGGTCTTAATCTGTTATATTAAGCCTTTTGAGATTCTTTTAGTTTTCCGGCCTATATTATGATCTCCTCAACATGGTAGAACCGGCCAGAAATTGCTGTTACAATAACCACTGAAAAAGTATTCGAGTTCATCGGCCCTACTTAAACTGCCTCACCGCATACAAAAACGTACGAACATTACAGAATATCAAATTTATTAGACCTTCACTATTCCAGTTGATAATTCCATTTTAGTTTCCTAAAAGCATTGATGTTAAATTGCCTTTAACATTTAGATCTCTATGTAACTTGTTAGTTAATGGTAAATTTATGCGCAACGCTTATATTGCGTTAACCTTGCAATATTATTTAAGTGCCATGTCCAAATTAAATCGATAATAAAACAAAAAAACAAACAATTTCTAAGAAATTCTTTGTTTTTCCATTATTTCTCTCCTACAAGTATGCGAAAAAAAATATTTTATTTTTTTCAAAAAAAAAAATTTCTGCGAATTATTTTTTTTTTTTTTTCTAGACTATTTTGTAATACCAAACAAATAAAAAAAATTTATTTGCTTTACTTTTTATTTCAAATCAAAAACAACAAAAGGATTAACAAAAAAACAAATACATAAAACAAAATTCAAGGTTTTAGGGTAAGCTTTTGTCTTTGATTTATAAAAAAGCAAATTTCCTGGTAACAACAATGAAAATTAGCCAAACTCATGAAGTTTCCAAGCAAAATATTCAAATGAGTGAGTTAAAACATAATTCCAAAAAAATTTTAAGAATTTTTAAAATTTAGGTATTTTAAGAATTTTTCGAACTAAGCAGGTATTGAATTAATTTCGTGCAAATTTTTTCATTTAAAGAATTTTATGCATATTTCTAGGATTGCTAACTTCTTTAAGTTAATGGGAGATGAATGATAACAGAACTTTTAATGTTATGCTTTAGTGACTTGAAAAATTACACTTAGAAACAAAATAGGAATAAATTGAAATATCTATTCATTCAATTTTGAAATTGAATAACAGAGAAATAACTGCTGCCGACATTATTGGAAAAGTTACCAATTATGGCAGAATAGAATGCGAACTGGAATGCCAATGATGAAAATTAAATTTATTTTAATCTCAAATTTGGAAAAAAATGTGATGATTTTTAAACTAAATACAGTTGGCGATATACAAAATTTTGGAAAGTTAAAGAAAAATGTGGAGAGAGTAATTAAAGGGAAGTAAAGGAGCAAAAATAAACAGAAATGTAAAGTATATAAGGTCATAACATTGAGAGGATCTTCCTGCTGACAAACTAAAAAGTCTCCATGTAAGAAGCTTCAAAAACAATTTAAGACAATTATAGAGGTGAGGAAGAATAAAACATGAGTTATCATTAGACTGTACTCTTACAAATTAAGAAATATTTATGGCAATTCCAATTTGGCTTGCCTTAATAAACAAACAAAATAAAATTAATAAGTATATTTTTCCCCTATATATTCTTTTTTCTCAAATATCCTAAAAAAGCAAATAATTTTCATTCTTGTAAAAATATAAACCTTGACCTATAACGTAGTTTTACAGAAACATCCACATAATATTTAAATATGTATAATATTTATGTATTATCCTTGATAATTTTTATTATTAGAATAGATGAGAAAATATAGAAAAAAAAAAAACATAAGCAATAATTCATTTTTAAAATCTCTCCTACGAGAGTATTCGCTTCAATTCCCATTGCTTTCAAATTAGTTTTTCTATATAGAATATCGAGAAAATTAGAATAGATAGGAAAATCATGATATTAAGTACATAATATGGAAAAAAAAAACAACAAAAATGTAAAAACCAACAAAATGTCCTTGAAGAAATCAAACTTAATTTGAAAGCGAATAAAAAAAAAATAAGTAATTTTTTTTTTCTGTGAAATTCTAAAAAGATTTGCAAATGAAAATTTCTAAGAATTACAATAGAGTAAGTATATATATACGGAGTAATGAGCAATTGCCAATATAAATTTATTTTTGAATATTAAAAAAAAATTAATCGAACAAACTATACACGCAGAAAACAACAACAAAAAATTATTGTAAAAAAATTCATAGAAAAAAAAAATATTTTTGCCATATTGCCAATTTTTTTTTAACAATATGAAAATTTTTGTTAAAAATATTTATTCAATTATTATTTAAAATATAATTTCCTTCATCGAAAATTTGATCATCTTAAATTTTCAAATCTAAATTAATAATCTTAACTATAGAAAACAGCGAATTTCCTCAAATATAGTTAACAATTCACAAATAAATTCTATAAGGCAATATTCAATTTAATTCAATAATATTCCATTTAAATTCAGGATATTAAAATTGGAAATTGCAAAACAAATAAATTATTTTCTCATATATCCTTAAAAATAAAATACTTGAAATATGAATTTTTCGAAATTCAATTGAAAATTAACAATTAATAAGAAATTTTAAATGTTCAATAATATTGGAAAATTTATTGAATTTCAACAAAAATGCTAGAGAATTTTTTAATCTATAGTCATAGTTTCAAGAATGAAATTTATATTTGAAATCATACCATAGGCAACAAGGTGAAAAAATCAAGTCCAGTAAGCACAAGATCGAGCTATTCTATAAATTTCTTTTAACCTATATTTACTACATTTACAATATTCCAAAATATTTAAAGAAAAAAAAAACAAATACTTACATTAAATTTGGATGTAATTGCTGTACCTTACGGCATTGTGATAATTTTGCTAATGTTAATAGAACACGATGAAAATTTGTTAAATCATAAAGCATTGTTGGTTCAAATAAATCCGATTCTCTTAATCCAAAATGATTTTTACATGCATCCAAAAATAATTTAATATTAATGCAACAGAGAAACTGTAAAAGAAAAATAAAGAAAAAAAAAAATTTTTAATTTTTTCTTAAAAAAAATATTTATTGTAATTGAGCGTATACTTAAAAGAATTAAAAGGAAGCCGAACAAGGCTGTCGCGGTTCTGCGAGGGAAAATTTAATTATCGAAAACGGGTTTAAATTCCTAGCAATCAAATTCGCTAAGATCTTAGTAGGCTGAAAGAAGAGAAACACAAGAAATATTTATTTGGAGTTCGCAAACGTGCGGTATAAAAATAGGAGGCAGGCCATCGTTTCGTCCTCTTCCTCCTCGCCATCACGCCAGATACTACAAAGAATATTTATGAATAGCCGATTCTTCTGACCTACTCGAAGATGAGACAATGCACCGGCAAGAGATCTGTTACAGCAACAATATTCTCCCATCGAAGAGGTAACCGATTTTCTATGAAACAATTTTCTTACCGTGTTTTAGGTTGTTCTATTTTCTTATATAATTTTGCTCTATTGCTAAGTTGCACGACAATAGCTTACAGAAATTCATATTTACGTGAAATTGAAAATTACTGTTATCAGTGCATTAACGAATTCAAGGCTAATTAAAATTTTTCTTAATTATTCAAATATTAAAAATAAATTCAAATACGTTTGAATAAATCTTTAAATTCTAAATTTATATTGAAAGAATAGCACTTTAACCCACATAATATACAAAACTAAACCCAACTATCTACTCTCAACATAATAAGATGGTGCCAGTTAAAAGTTCATAATTTATATGCAAAAACATTTACAATGCACATCCTTATAAGATACTTACTTCATTGAAAATAGTAAATGAATAAAAACATGACGCACGAATTAAGGATTTTAACGTATGTACGTGATTTCATATCCCAAGAATAATATCAATAATAGAAAGTTTCATATAAAGATACTAAAATACTTTTTTTTTTTAACTTTAATACGATAATCGAATGAAATTAGTACTTAAAGAAAAACAAAATATGAATATTTAAACGTACCGTATATCGAATTTTATCTCACTAAATAAAAATAAAAATTATTTTAAAAAAATTTACTCTATATATAATAAAAAATGATTTTATTTTCAAAATGGATGCATATTCAGAATTACGTGACTTCTTGAATTTTTAAATTTCATAAAGAAATATAGTTAGTTATACTTTTTGAAAGAGATTTCCATAATTTGAAATAAGAACAAAATTTGCAGTTGATTAAACTTTTTATTTACAAAGTGGCACATTTTCTTTTAATAATTTTTGATCTAAAACTGATATTTTACTAAGTAGATACGATTCTAAACAATGAAAACAATATTCTATTGAAATAAATTTTTTGTCACCAATTACATATATTGAGGAGGTTTAGCTTCCTCCTAAAAATATGCAATATTTATACATATGACATATATGTAGGAGGCTTACACTGTCAATATGCAATATAATGTGATAATGATTTAAGAAATATTAATTTTTAATTTAAGGACTTAGGATAACATTGAGTGGGGAAGATTTTGTTGAAGTTACGGAGCCGTCCGAATTACGACTTAGGAAAATACATTGACAGTACGTTTACCGAATTTGAAAATTAAGCATCAAATGGCCGGACGAACAAAGCGTATAAATAAACAAGCTGGTATTATAAAGCTCACACTTTTGCTCAAAATTTGTTGGAAATGAGCCAAAAAAAAAAAAAGAGAACGAAAATCAAATAATATTAGTATTTTAAGTAATAGTAGAATATTGATATGCAAATTTCGTGTCCTAAATTTCACTTAAGAACAATATTTTTTTTTGTATTTTTACTATTGCACTCATACAATCCTTACAACTATAACTATAAAATATAAAATACGTGGAAATAATTTATGAACTTAAAAATACTTTAGCTATTTTACCTCGGATATTCATGAATTTTCGAAAATACACTATAGTGCACGAATGATATTGAAAAATTTTATGGGGTTATAAGATTTCATTCAAAATTTTCAAGAAAATTCAATTCTGTTATACAGTTTGTTCTAAAAGAATCATAGATTGGTTTTGCTTCTATAGAACTTTACATAACATTTGGACTATTTTGATATATGGAAATACACAAATTTTTTATGTTAATACTCGCATTATTTTTTTATAATACAATTATTTTTTCGTATAACAAAATGAATTAAAGATCACCTATCAAAAGAATCCCGATCAACAAAAAAAATCCACGATGTTAACAATAATCTAATATTATTTTCTCTCAGTATTTTTTTAGTTCAAAGAATAAATTGAATAATTTCTACGTTGACGCAACATCCCAATAAATTAGTCTAAAATTTAATAAAAATATTTAATTAAATCATATAGATTTCCATTAAAAATTATTAATTAAATTTAAATTTTATTATAATAAAGAAATATTCCAAAAAATTATACTCTCAATAACAAAGAAAATTTAATGGATAAATAAAATGCAATTATTAAAAATTTTTAATAGAATTACTCAAAAAAAAAAATCCCCAAATTTTCGTCTCTAAATTCCATTTTATGTCCCGATATTCCTACAATATTCCAAAAAAAAATTTTTATTGTTAAAACTGTTGGACATAATTAAATTTTCAATTATGTTCACTTCATGTTTCACATACTAAAAATATCCTTAATGTAACAAAATTCAATTTTTAAAAGAAAATCAACCGAAATGAATTCAATTATAAGATATTTTGCACAGTAGCCCCACATATGTGTTCGAAAATATATATGTACACATATATATAGATAAAATTAATTTATCAGAAAATTGCTTTGCATATACACTTAATAATTTCAACCATATATTTACATTGTATGTATACAAACGTATTGTAACGCATATAACATTTTCTCTCCACAGGATTAAAACATAATATTTACCACTCAGTTAGGGGTACAAATTAAATCGTGCTGTGACATACATACATTATGATGACAAATAAAAACAAAATATATATAACAGAATTTCAATATTATTAATCCCTCTCTCTCTCTCTATTTCTCTCTGTATATGATTCCATATTCAGTAAATAGATGTAAATTATATGGATATAATAAAATTTATTATTCTAGAGAGCAAATTTTGATCGTTTATTCGTGCCATATTGAAAATTACAATAATTAACTTGCTTCAAAATAAACTAGTTTTAGAAAAAAAAATTTTTTTAGAGTGTTAGAATTTTAAATCAAATGGAATCTCGGTTAAGTAACAACTCATATAATAATGAGATTTCGTATAAAATCGAAAATTGAAGACTTCCTTTATTCTCTCTTCGTAGAAGGAAAGGAAGAGATGTTATACAAATTTGGAAATGGTTAAAATTTGTTAAAAGAAAATAAGTAGTCGAATATTGGGTTCCTTCTCTTATAAAGTACATATAACAGAAAACTGTTATACAAACTGTTATACACATATATTTTGTTATACAAAGTTTTAAAAGTTGAAAAATATCCTTGGTGATATAAATATAATATTGTTTTGACGCAATATATAGAGAGTTTTCATAATTTAAAAATTATGCGTTTTATTGTCGTACGAGTAATTTTAGAAAAATTGAAATTCAAACGTAATTGTTATACCGCATGTACATCCCACTCTACCAATTGTAATTAAAATATTTAGAATTAGAACTAAATCAAGACTTCTCAGAAACATTTAATATTATTTTCTTTAATTTTATATTTTAATTAAAAAATAAAAATAAAAGTTAACCATCTTTTAAATCATCTACATTCAGTGTTCAATAGAATTTTAATATTACAGTATACCAAATTGTCATTCACACAATTACGCGTAAAACACAAATAATTGAAGTTGAGGAAAATTTCTTCGAAATTAATATTGAAATGTTCGTGATAGTTGAATGAGTTGTATGTGATGTAAAAGACGATAATTTATAACACTTATGGTAATCAATTCACAAAATTTTGATGCGCGTTTATCGTTTTTAACACATTTTTTGATGCATTTATCGTCTCCTTATACAGCATTTTAAAACTTGTAGCACAGAAATATTTAAATGAGTATGTTAATATTGTACGCTCATTTCAAGTTTCCTAATCAGATTCTAAAGGAATAGCCGCAACCCTATTTTTTTAAAACTCATGCCTTATAATGGAGAGAATTCGTTGCATTTTTATGCAAGTTTTTCAATATGGAAACAATTTTTATATATTTTATAAGACGTATGGACAAGAGATATGGTCTTGGTCCGGAGTATCTGAATAATTAAATATAAAAGAATTCTTATTAGATTTATCAGATTTCATAAAAATTTTTCATCCTACATTCTATTTGCATAACATTTTATTATAATTTAATTATATAGAGTTTAATTTTGTAATTCAATAAGAACATGGCGCCAGATATTTCTGGATTTAATAAGAAAACTTAACCAAACCTAAAATATCAAAAGTCAAATATTTTCTATATTCTAACCTTAAAATTCAACAAATGCAAAATAATTCATTTGAATAACGATACAACAAAAAAAAAAAAAATTAAAAAAAATTTTTAAAACGCCATTGGGGAAAATTTTTTATTTCATTTTTTTCCCTGTTTTTTCATCCTTTTATACTCCTAATAATTATTATTCTCATGTGAGCTTTTCGAATATTATGTGAAATATAAATCTTTTCACTTATATTTAGTTGTTCCTTAAACTATTTAACCATGTTTAAATAGAATTTATTCCCATATAGCAAAAAATATTTTGCATTTAATGGAGCAAAATGCAAGTATGTAGGTAAATTTAATAGAAAATTAAAACTGCATATGTGAATAAATTTTATTTAATGAATTTACATAGAAAAATTTTATATTTTTATCATTTAAAACACTTACGGACTTGCAGTACGGCACCATCCAGGTGCATGGAAGTTTTACTTGACTTGGTTCTATAGGTAATAAGTGAATAATTTGGCAGAAATATGCGGCATAATATGATTTGGACTTCAGAAATGTGCAAACTAAATTAATATTTGATTCTCTTCTTCCAGAGCGGAAAAAACTGTGAGGAGAGTTCCTCATTGCGGAAATTTCTCTTTTTACACTGATGTTTCTAAGACTAGTTGAACCACGGCATTCTATGAGAAAATGAGCTTCGGAGATAAGGCTGGGTTTTTTACTGGATTACAGTAGTGTTATCTCAGACTATAGTGCTCGCAGTCCTCCAATAAATTTGGAGACGGTTGATTATGTAGCGAGTGATAGCGTCATAGTTTATGTGAAAAAGAGGATAGATCTTAAGGAACTGGATTCCTTTATTGTTGAACGGTGGGAAGTTACTTCGTCGGCAATATGCGATATGGAGTGACTCTAAGCTGGGTTCTAGAGCACTGTAACTTTAAAAGAAATGTAAGGATCGACGAACCAACCAGACAAGTTATGGAAGTCGGCATTACAAAAATAAACTGTTTGATGTTTCTTACAATGAAGAAATTAAAAATAAGGAAACAAAGATGAGAAACAACTTTGGTATAGCTCATTAATTTATGAAACAACATATGCTGTCTTGACAAAGAGGAATAAGGTAAGAATGCGATGTTTGTTAGCATTTAACAGAAAGTATCTCAGTTTAATGGGGTTTTAACGGGTTTTGTTGGTGTTTTAACGTGTCTTGTTGACGAGAATGTGACAGAGAATCGGGAAGAGCTCAAAGATACACCATGGGGCATTCATTAAATTGTCTATAGGACTACCAGTATTTATTGTCTCTTTTTTTTTTTTTTTCAATATCAAAAATTATTTTTAGAAAAATTTCTTTAGTTATCAATTCTTTTATTATTGATTTTCAAATATTTTTATGTCTACATTTTTCTTTAAGATTCAAAAATAAATATTTCAATATGAAAAATTCATCATTTAGTTTAACAATAGAAATTGTTCTCCGCTCTTTTCTCTTATTTTATTAAAAATAGTAAATTTTGCATTACAGAAATATTAATATTTAAATATAATTTCATTAAAATATTATTTGAATAAAAAAAAAAATTAACAGTGTGAAACACAATAATCCTTTTTAAGAAATTTTTATGCTTTTACTCATTTCAACTTTGATAATAAATGTATTCTGTTATACAGAACAATAAAAATATACAAACACATATATACACAACTTTTATATTCAAAATTTATAGTGAAAAAAATTTATTATTTTCTTTGATTTAATTAAATTTATTGACCTTTTCACTAAAGGAATAATAATTTATCCTTTTTGATTTTAAAAAATTATCATTTCAAATAATATTTATAATCTTTACAGAGAACATTTCTAACAATTATTCCTTAAGAAAATTAATTGTTTTCGATTATGTTAAGGATAAATTTGTTGATACTATTCTATCTTATCTATAATTTCACAAGAATTCGGAATTACATTACAAAACTCACTTATATTTTTGGGCCAGTTTAGAGAGGCTAATTTTAGGTTGATGTACTTTCCTGAAGAATACAATAAGGCTATCTAGATCCATTGTGATACTACCAAATCTCTTCCCTTACTCACCTTATTCAAACCAACATGAATCGCTCAAAAACTAGTCAAGAAATATTTGCTTTAAATTCATCAGCACTGAATAATATGAGCATGACAGGTAATAATGGTTTCTTTGCTCGCTTTGTTACACCTGGCTATATAAAAACCCTGGCATTTTCCCCAATTAGATAATATTTCGCCATGTTCCGCCATGCCCTGTTAGAATTGACTCTAATATGAGCCCGATATTACAGTCAAAAAGATAATAAAAGATCTCTTGTACTACGTAAATTTAGCTTTGGCCACATTTCCCTTGTCGCATTAGACATATTTCCAATATCACATTCAAAGTTATTATTCTAGAATTACTGCTAAGTATAGAACTATTCATTACAGTTAACATAAATTTAGAACTATATCCAAGCTCTATCTAAAAATTATTATCATAAATCACAATATCACATTACATAATTTTTTAATAACCACCTAATTCCAAATTATACCATCTCTATACCACAATATTAACAAGTTTTTCAATTAAATGAAATACCATTTCGTCACATTTAATGTTTTATATATACACTCACATTTCTCTGAACAGCAAATTTTTTATTATACTTATAAATTTTTTTAATGTTAACCCTCTATTATAAATAGAATTTATTAAAGTAACCTCTGTTTCACTATAAAGAGACAATGTTAAAATAGCTTTTAATATTAAAATTTTTTATTCATACACAAATATACAATTTACTCTCATATATAGCTAATAAGTAAATATATATTATAGAAAACTATAATAATAGCCCCTTATGACCTTTTATATAATATAATAACGTGCATAACCTTTTTAAAAAGTTATTAGTTTAGAAAAAACAAAAACAAAAATATAAAAAAAAAAATTTTAAGGATATTTTAAAATATCCCTTTTTTTTTTGGCTAAATATTGTGGTTTTTATTATTTTCCCTCCAAGGATTTTTAACATATTTAATACTATCAAATCAAACATATTGTTGAATACTTAAGTGTATCATGTCCATGTCATATTATACTTAAAAAGTCCTTTTTTAAATGAAATATAGATGTGTTCGATGTGAAACATATTGTTCTATTAATTTCGCCCCCCCCCCCCCCTGCCTCTCCTTATGAATATTGGGAAATATTATTAAATTACAAAATAAATAAATTGATGAGTAGTTTTTTTTTTCTGTAAGTATATTAAAGTCAACCCCAATAAATAAAATAAGATAATTTTTTAAGGAGTCAAGGAAGAAGTTGAACATATTTTGTGTAAATAGGGTTAATTAAATTGGATATAACAGAATAGTTTTACGCTTTGAATTTGAATACTTCCCCAATTCACCACTTCTTATTATGTAAATTATATACTAGGTCTTTTAAAATTTCTTGAATAAATTTATTAATTTTCCGCATAATTTCTGTAACAGTGCAGTGCAATACACAAACTCTATGGTGGGTAGACTTAAACCATACTGTTAAAATATTTTTATAATAGTGCAAAGCAAAGCAGATATTGTAAATTTGTACTTATTAATGACTGTATATTCACACTACATATAATATATGTAGTGGCTTATTATACACATATAAGTATGTATATTTATAATATTATTCATTATATGATAAGAATATTGCCAATATATACCTATACAACTCTTTTAACTCATTAAAATTCAATTAAGGAATAAATTACATATAGAGAAAATTAATAACACAATATGAGAGCAATATTAATTTTTTACTGCACTCAAGTGGTTCTCAAGACCAAAGAAAAAATAAGAGTTGAGAGAAATTTAATAAAAATTACCACAATTTTTACATAATTTAATAGTTACGCAGCAGGCATGCTTGCATTCGACAACAAAACTATTTAATATGTATGAGAAATTAAAGGATAATTGAATAAAAATTTTTAGTATGTGTGTGATTTTGAAATATATTTTCCTGTAATATAATTATAGTTGTAAGAACCGGAACGGAATTTTAAAGTATTTAAATTAATTTAATTGAGGAAAATATTTAATATTAGAAATAATAAGTATTTTCGAAAATCTATAATAAAAATGTGCTAAGTGACATTTTATAAAAATTTGAGGAAAATGTAAATTTTTAATTTATTAAAATAAATAAAAATTCTGTGCTCAAAATATTGCCGGAAATACAAATGTTTGTTTGTCTAAGAACTTTGAAATTAAAAAATTTCCGAATGTATTACTACGAAATTTTCTATTTATCCTTAAATTCTTGTGATTTATTTTCGCAATAAACTTTCAATTTAATACAAAAATCAATAAAATCACAAATTTTTTCAGATTAAATAAAAAATTGATAAAAAACACAAACAAACAGGAGGTGAGAAACCATAGAAATTTGTCTTTGAAAATTTTTTTAATTGAAATTTTAATTTATTTAAATAATTTGGAAGTAGGAAAAAATCTGATAAAAAGTAAATAAAAAATTAACCTTCAATAATTTCAAATTAAAAATTTGCTGTTTTTCCTTTTTGTGGGTAATAAATTTTTTTTTGTCTCTTAATCTTAAAAGATGACAAAATTTTAATTACAATTTATTTAAAAAGAAAAATAAAAAATTCAAATTAATTTGAATTTATTTTACACAAAATTTTTATTAAATGAACAGTTTTAATTCATTTTTAGTTATTGGTAACGGCTTTAAATTAAAAATTAATTAAAATTCATGAAATTCGGAAATGACCTTTATTTTATTATTAACAAGCAGTGTTGGGTAAATGACAGCTCATCAAATATACCTATTCAAATAAATAACCTCTTGAATCAGTTTTTTCCTATATAAGTATATATAAGTACTTCCCATAATTGAAATTTTAAATATACTCCCTGTCTCGTATCTATATGCATAGCTGTATACCATTGTATAGCCCCGCAGGAGTAGATAAAACTTTTGTATGGGAGCATATTTTAAATCATATTTGTTGTATCAGTACCTCCCTTCTCATGCAGGCGGGGTCCCCACATTCCCTCAAAAGGTGTACGGATTAGTCCTCATCCAGCCTCCACAAAACCTATAAGCACCTTCTCTTCTAGGCCAAGCTTTCTAAGGTAACCACTAAGCCTACAATGTCCCGTCATGATCCCGGTGAGAGTTCTCACCTGATTCCTGCCGAATCCTATTATTTTCATAAGGAGCCCGTGGTCATAATTTCCCAAAAGCCTCTAACTTGTCGAAGTCCTGCAAGGCTCCTCTAGCATTCCGAACGCTTTTTTCCTCAAATATTTTCGAAGTTATACAAGATTTTCAGTTCTGATATTATATCAGATAAGCATAATATAATTTAAATTTTGAAAAAAATCATATTTAAAAAGTTTTTTTCTTTTGTTTTCGTTACCAAACTTTATGGCGACGTCTAGACTTCTGTTATTTTGTATTTGTTGCATTTATGTGAAAAGCTTGTGATATTAATTGTCATGAATGTGTACACATAGAAAAATTATTATTATAAATGTATTTTACGGTACTTTTAATTTTCATGGTCAAAAAAAATTACATAACATTTAGACTAACTTTCTTTTTTTTTAATATTGCCATTAAATTCCTTTTAAATTTTCGTTCAACTTCGTTACATTTCAATTTAACAAACTATTAAAAATATGCATTAATATTTAGTACACCACAACAATAGAAGTTTGAACATAATTCTTGACCATAATATGAAAAAAATTCAAAATATTTTAACCTTTTCAGTCGCGATTCAAATTTGTGGGCAACACAAAAATTTAAATTACGTACCGCATGCATTGTTGCTTTAAAAAATTATTGTTGATTCTCCCAACCAAAACAAAACAGATTTTCTATGGTTTTGTGTCACAAGATGCTACGTGTAGTGTAGATGTCGATTGATTTAAATGCAATACAATACAATCATACTTAAGGTTTTTATAGGTTCTATTATAATAAAATAATTCAAAAAACCTTGTATCTTGTATAAAATGGACTGTGCGAAAAAAGGATAATATTTATAAGGAAAATTGTCAAAAAAAATATTTTATCTTAAAAATTATTTTCGTTTCTTATTTTCAGTTTCTTATTTGTTATTCTCTTCCGTAAATGTTCCTTATTTCAATAGAGCAAGTAGTTTCTTATATAAAGTAAAAAATTTTTTATTTTAAAAATTTCTTCAAAATTTGGCTATTCTCCAAAATTTTAATTGAGAGAAACATTTTCAACCTTTGACAAAATGTCTACTCTTGTCATAAAATTTTATATAACATGTGACCTTGATTTTCAATATTTTATAATCTATCTATTCTAGAATTCATGTTTAAGATTTGGATTGCATGTCGTTTATTAGTTGAGACAATTTGATATTGCAAGGCATTTCAATGTATAAACAATACAACTAAGTTTGTAATACTAATACAGGATGTAATTGAGAATACAGGATGATTTCCCACAAAAAAAACAGGTATATAGATCAATAATTTCCCTAAAAGTATGCAATATTTCACTATTTTCAATTCTAAAGCTTAAACAAATACCCCATTTGTTATATTGCAATATTTATATTCGAACACTCATGAAAATATAATTGAAGTAAATAAATATTAAGGATCAGAAGTATGTAAGTAAATTTACATTTACTGTTAATCTCTTAGATTAAAAATCATTAATTCAACTTTTTATTAATAGATCGCTACTTAAGTACTACTTAAAATTCATAAATATTTTTAACATCAAATTTAATAAAAGAGAAATATTACAATAAATTCAAACTTATTGCAAAATATTAACTTTGAATTCGATTCCAAGGATTTTTAAATATAAATTTTTTTTGTTCGCTTTTAATATAGTTTATAGCGAATTTAAGTGTTCCTGATGTAAAAAAATAAAAAATGTTTAAAAGCCATGAATTTACAAGTATTATTGATGTATAAAAAAAAAGTTTTTCTTATGACCTATTTTATGGTTTTACAGTTGTTAAGCCATAAAAAAAATTATTAAGAGAAAAAAGTTTAAAAAATAAAAAAAATCTTAAAAAAATTTTTTTTTGTTGAAAAAATTGTGCGGTATCGGCGGAAAACAAAATAGAAAATTTATTTTTTGACGAACTCTTTAACTTCAAGAGGAAATTTAATTCCGGAATGCCGGAAATTGATTCTGACTTTGAATATGTATAGTAATACTGAATTGTCAACTCCAAAAAAACAAAAAGTTGGAATGAAATCAATTGTTTGTAAAGAGCTACCGTTTGACTCTTCAAATCATTAAGGAATAGGATAACAAAAATCACTTCTTAATAAATTGCTTACGACGTACTCATAATAAGAAAATACCATCAGTTACGTGATGTCGGTCGCTGTACACCCTATTTTGTGTGCAATGCTTTCAAAACAAAAAAAACTATGCCTTAATGCTGGCATATTTTCGGAAAAATTGTTATTGCTGAAATCAAAATTTAAAAAATCAATTAACCTCTACTCTACTATTTAAGATAAGAATGCCGCGGAATGATGTCAAAATTCTCACAGGTTTCCTCTGTCAAAGCTTAGAAAACATCTAAGTAAGCTCGGTTTAAGTACCGCCGAGTCCTGCAGGTACTCTGATGGAGGGGAAGAGGCTATAGTGCATATTCTCAGTGAGTGTGGAGCGTTGATCCATAAGAGAGGGGCCATATTGGGCGGACTCTGGGTAGTGGGCATGTCGTTGTTGGACACCCCTTCAGGAAAGTTGCTGTAGGCAGGACACTGGACGCTCATGGTGGGATGCATCATTGCCCAATTCTGCAATCTACAACCTCCACTTGATCTTTATTTGACTTTCATTATAATTATAATTTAATAACAAAGGATATACAGTTTAAAAGATATTAAATGTTAATTAACTGTTTAATACACATAAAATCGCTCATACAGCACAAATCATACATGAGCCGGTGACATGCTCTCTCAATTATCGCTTTGTAAAAGTAGATATATTTTGTAAGACTTGCTCTACATTCATATATAAAGGTTTGATTTTTGAATTTTAATATAAATCATTTTGTTCTTAAGAATTTTTATATAATTTTTGCACAAATTATTGAAATTCTACTCGGTACCAAAGTATTAGTCTACATTCTTCAAGAAATTCTTAAGATTGTTAAATTAAATGATGTAATTTTTTACCGTAACACCTTGTATAATCGAAATTGTTTACACAATACAACAAGATCCAGGTTTGATACAAAAATAAACAAAATATACATATAAAAAAATAAAAGAATATTTTCTGAGAATAAACAAATGAAGTTATAAATTTTACAATTTATTTTACAAGTACTTAAGCACGCAAAACTATAAAAAGTAGAATTGTTATATTAAAAATATTATTAAAAATTTTTCTATTAAATTAATTGAATTAATTGCATAAGGTTTTAAAGGGCTAAAATAAAAAAAATTTTTCTTTTATAAAATATTCAATATAATTATGTTCTAACAAAACCTATAACACTTTCTTTGATTATATTTCAAAGTAATTCGTTTTTTTGGTGTAAAAAATTTCACCATTTTCATTCATTTTGTTAATTTAACAATTTCTTTTACTATTACAATTACGATATTATACAATTACGTTAAAAAATTTTTCTTATTTAAATAATATTTCTTTTTATGTAATTATTTTGTGGAAAATTAATTAAAAATTTTTAATTAAACTTATTGGAAAAAAAAAAATTTTTAATATTAGAATGAGATAATTAAATTTTGTATATTTAAACGGATAATATTACGCATTAATTTTCATTATTTCTAATTCGTATTTGAATAATTAATTATAAAAAAATTATTGTTTATATATTGTTGGTCTATATTCAAAAATACAAAGGATAATTATGATTACAATGAATAATAACTTTGTATAATCTATATACTTATATATGTACGTCTATAATAGACTCTTAATAAGCATAATTTCTTATTTAAATACTTATAAAATCAATTATTAAACTATTATAAATTATGAAAATTCTATTGAATTCAGTAATTAAAAAGATAATTAAAAAAGTATTAGAAAATGTTTGGGTAATTTGGGTAAATGTTTGGGTAATTTGGGTAAATGTTTGGGTAATTTGGGTAAATTTTTTGGGTAATATTGTCAAATTATTTTCGGTACATGTCTAAAATTAAAAATATATTTAATGACTACTATGTGAGCAGTCATAAGTTAGCATAACTATTTTCCGTAGACGTACGAGTATTAGCAACATTGTATACAAAAATCTACATCACAGTCGAGTGTTCTAAAATTATAAAAAATACGCATCCAATGTTGAATTACTTAATTAAAAATTCAATTCATATAAATACCAATTAATTACAGCAATTTCCAATAATTCAAATATGAAAAATTTCCAAAAATAAAAAAATACTTGGTGCACAAATCATTGAATAAACTTTCATTAATAATATTTTTAAAAAAAATCGAAATTTTCCCAAAATAATATTAAACAATCAAAGACAACCTCAAAATTTTCACAATATTATTAAAAGTTATATAAGAAAATTCACATAATTTTTACTTAATTAATATTTTAATTAACAGCGAATTATCAACATTTTGGTTAAACACAAATCTTACGCATGGACACATAAATCTTGAAAGCATTGAAAACTTTCATTTCAGTTTGTTCTGAAATAAAGAAACTAATTAAAATTTGTGAAGAAAACTTGAATTTTAACGTTACACTATCGAAATCATATGCGTACATTGTGTATTTTTATAATTTTTTGAAATTAGTTCATGTAAAGTGTAAAACGCGAATAATATGCAAAAAATTTCATTTTTTAATTAGAAAAAATGACGTTAAATATGCTTAATCAGTGTACGTTAAGTTCTGAATTAAAGTTAAACATAATCTACACTTTTATACATTTGCATTAATTTAATATTATTGGCACCGCTCAGCTGTTCTTGTATTCTCTGATCTACCAATGTTTGAATGGCCGGAGAAATTAATGAAATTTACAGTGTTTTTCTAAGGGGAAAATCTGATAATGCGCAGATTTGGCCAGCAGTCAGTTAATAATAGAAATTTAATCCAAGCTATCAAATCTTTACTGTATCAAACTCTACTGGAACTTAATTGAAAACTAAAACTCCTTAATATCAAAAGAATATGAAAAAAAACTTTTAAACAAATGGAGATATCTGGAGATTTGCGAAATTCAAAACAAACTAAATTAAAAATATAGGCAATTCCCGCCACATTTTTAAAATATTTACATATAAATACAAAAATTAAATTTAACTATTTAGTTACCTTGAATTTAACTCAAATAAAATGGAAAATTTAAATAAAAAATTTTTATATAAACAAAAGTTCCAAAATAATAATTAAAATATAAAAAATTGTTTAAGGACATTTTTGTTTTCTGTTTTGCTTTTCTGTTTGTTAATGTTAAATAAATTTTTATCACCTTTGAAATAAAAAACGAGTAAACTGCAGATGACCTTTGCATTTTTATATTTTAATTAAAAAACAATAAAAAAAAAATTATTTTTGAGGTCCTTTTTAAAATTATTTCGTATACAAATACAATCATAATCCCTCCCTCCCATTATAATTTTCCATTTAGATTTAATGTGAACAAAATCTCATTTATAATCTAATTTTTAAATTATTAATACCAATACAATTAATTTAATTATGTCAACGTGATTTGCAATGCATTAATCTTTAATCACTACCAATTGAATTCAATTAATTAAATTAGAAAATTTTATTAATATTTAATGCTTTATTAATGAGTTTATTCACAAACATGTCAATTAAGTCAATGGACATGAAGAATATAAAAATCTTCTATACGTATCTATACGTATTCTGTAGTATATTTGATTGCATACCTCTAGGATGAGAATAAATAACTAAATAATCCTAACTAGGGCAAAAGTGGATCAAATTACAGAATTAATTAAAATATAATTATAATACTAAATTCTTTTACATAAATTTCAAAATTACAGACCGGGTAAAAAAGGTGAAAAGGATCACAAAGCCCCTTCCGAAGCACTTTAGTCGTAAGCGAGCAACCACGTCGCATTTAAATAATAAAGTGCTCCACCTTTTCATGCTCCACCAGACAGGCATCGTTATTTTTTTCTGACACCGTTCTTTGTTTTTCCCATCCTTTTTACATAGACAAACAAGAGGCAACGTCCAGTGAGTACACCCATACTAATAGCTTATAGCATGGACGACGAAGTGCCGCCAGTTCTCGTCAACTCTTTCCACCTCCAAAGAGGGAAAAAATGCATTATTTTTTTTATTTTTTTAAATAACAATCAACAGTATTGTCATTCAAATAATAATAAAATAATAATCAATAAATATATATAGGATTTCAAATAATCAAAATCATAAATTTAATATTAATTTAAAAATTCTTACAAAAAATCATTGACAGAAAAATCATGTAACTGTATACGTAAGAATTAAATTACACCTATTCAATATTTTAAAAATTTGAAATCAGATTATAGGTACCCATAAAACCTGCCTTTATTATTTCATTAAAAATATAAAAACGCAAAACCTAAATGCGTATATAGTTACACACACACATACACTAACAAAATCATTTCCTGGTTCTTCTCTCAAAATCCTATACGTATCCTATACGTGTGCCTATAATTTCTCGAAATATCAAATTTTACAATCATTTATTTTATATTATTACCAATATAATTTAAAAAAAAAAATGTAATTTTTTTTAATATTATTATGCTATCATGTTACCCTATTCACTCATCGACCAGTAAACACATCCTTTTTTTTTTTACAATGATATTAATTTCAATATTCTTCACCTACACTCAATTTTATTTAGATTATCAAAAAAAAAATACATTATTTAGTCAAATTCATACTCACATATGCACATATTTATTTGGTTCTTTTATAAACCTATATTTATTTAAGAAGAATATCGTAAAATAATGTTCCTTTAAAGTTAAATAAAATGTGTATAGGGTGTACGTACTTGTGTGTACACAATTCTATAATATTAGAATCAATAAAGTAACAATGGCGTACAATTCAAATATAATTTAATATGTATGTAAAGGTAAATAGAAAGTAGCAATACTATATTACCGTTATATTATACCAATGTATACATATAAAATTTGATTCTGAATCGAAAAATGAAAAAAAAACAATAAATAAACAAGGCAATACGACAAACAGGTTAGTAACTTTTTTATTGTTTTCTTCCTGGATCTGTTCTTGTTTCTCTGTTTCTTTCTCTTCTGTTTTTTTTTTGCTAAAAATATGAATTTCATATTTTGCGTTTCATCAAATTGAAATATACCGGAATTATCATAAAAAAAAACCTATCAACAGGATATAAAGAAATATCCTGTAAATTTTTTTGTTAATAAAAGAGAAAAAAAAATTCGCATCATAAAATAAATGATTTTTTTTTATAAACGTACAAAATCAAATAAACTTTGTTGAAATTTACTAGAATTATAGGGATACCAAATAACCTTAAGTTGATTAAAAGTTCAAAAATAATCTAAATACATTTTTTCCGAATTTTATCCGAATTTCCGAAATTAGTCCGAATTTCCGAAATTAGTCCGAATTTTCGAAATTAGTCCGAATTTTCGAAATTTTTCCGAATTCTTGAGAATTTTATGTTGAGAATTTTATTTGAGTCTTTGGATCTAACTCCGTCACAGTCGCACGACAGTGTAAATAGGAAGTCAGCAAAATAAAGTTTCAATATTCGGTTTATTCTCCGAATTTTTCATTTATATAAAAATATATATTTCAGATGGTATTCCTAACTATAGAATTTTTTACATTTCTCTTTGAATTTTTTCTTTAACGTACAACTACATCTTTATTCTCTAACTGTTTATGTTATAGAGTTTTCCTACATCGCAGTTAACATTTTGAAAAACTGTTTGTATCCGTACAATTTCTAACCCCTTAGATTTTCCTTCGAGTTTCTTCTTTTATTTAATTTATTGATTGAATTGAGGTATGTTGTTGTAAAGCTTTCCTTTCAATATGGAAATATTAAGATTGTTGCCTGTTTTTTATGTCTTAAAGGCAAAAAAATTTATAAAACATATTGTGTTTGTGTGTGTTTACTAGAATATCGTTATTACCTATAAAAATGTGTATATATATATATATATATATATATATATATTCTTCCGGGAATTTTTGATATTTTCAATTTTATTTTTAGAAAAATAGATTATGGAATTTTGAAAAAAAAAACAAAGAGGACAGCATACAACTTTTTTTTTTGTTAGAGAAAAAAAATTTTCAATATTTTTTTTCCCTCTTCTCTCATTTTGTTTTTTCTTTTTTTTTCACCTTTTCCAATAAGATTGCGGAAACTTCCATGAAAAATGCCATTATTATACTTAAAATATATTTAAAATTCTTAAAGAGGAAAGAAAAAATAGAAGCTAAGAAATTTGTAAAGCCGTTGAATAATTTAAAATAATTTCGGTAATAAACGGTTAAATTTTATATGAAAATTATTTTTTTAAGATTACATTTATTATACTTGCTTTTCTAAATTAGGTTGCTCCATTTATGTATATGTAACTTTTAACTTCGAATTAAAATATTTAGATCAAGGATTCTTTTTCAGATTTTCAGTTGTTTTTTTTCATAGATTTGTAAATTTAATGTGTACCCTCATGTAGTATGAGTCTTAGTGATTTAAAAAATCGGAAATTTAATAGATATTGAAATTTGATTTTTTTTAATTTAACCCTTATCGTCTCACACAGATTTAATTTCTGGCTGGTTGGCAATAAAAGTTGGCGTGTTCGTTAAATAGTTTACTTCCAAATTCCTTTTTAAATAAGAATCAAAAACTAGAACGGCTGAAGCTTATATAAACTGGTTAGTGGCAAATATGGTACGCACTTTATGCGGACAAGTATTCCCCTGATCATGTTTGTTAGCGTAGCATACTTTACACAAACAATTTAAAAGTATAACTTTAAATTTTATGTGGTAAGTTAAAATATTTTATATAAAAAAGATTTATGAGCTCATTTCGAACATATATATCTGCATCTCAATTCCTAAGAATTTCACTCTTTAATAACTTCTCAACATTTCCCTAATATTAAAATTGTATACCAACAACATTCTTTATATAAAATTTAAATTTTACTTACTTTAGATTAAATTGTTCTCAATTTTTTCTACAAACATTTCTTATCGTTTCACACAACATTAAGTACGTCTGATTAAGTGGTAGCAATAAAATTTTTGCGAATGCTTTTTTATTTCTCTCTCTATTTTTGCCTCTCTTCATTCTCTCTCACACAATCTTTTCCTTATTTTCTATTTACTTTTTTCCCTCCCCCTCTCTCTTTTTCTTTCATTCTCATAAAATGTTATTGTATGCTATAAAAATTCTCTATGCTAATTTGAAATATTCCAATCAATTTTACTTAATTACTAAAATTAAGAAAAAAAATCACATCAAATTAATTGGAGAAATTCAAATAAAATGAATTTGACTGCTTCTTTTACCACATTAATAGGCCTATTAGCATCTTTCTCACTCATTTCCAGTAATGTTATTAATTTAAATATTAAAGAAGAAATTTCATTTGTAGCTTACTGTGTAAGGATATTAAGTAGAGTTTAGTAGTAAATTTTTTACTTATGGATGGAGGTTATTACGTAAATTTTACTGAATTGAGAAGAAAAAACCAAAAAGAAGAAAACTAATTTAATCAAGTTTTATAAGAATGCCATGGCTACTTTCTGGAAATAAATGGCGCTTTTGATAACGTTACGTATTCAGGTTTTTCCGAATTGTTAAAAATACGAGGAATAGACGCAAATAAATGTAAGCGGATAAGTAACTATATCGATAGTTCTGGATAAATGGCTATGCATTCACAGAGACTGCGGAAGAGATATACAATAGATATACCGATATGGTTGGAAATAAACCTACTTATTCACAAAAAGTTCAGCTTCAATTGCAGCCTCAATAAAGTAAGCTGAAAATTATAGCGTGCTAACTAGAAGTGGGAAACCAAAACCATTTTAGAACCAACCAAAGACTCGTTGATAAACTTCAATGATTCACTCTCTTTTGGGAGGTGATTGAGTACTCTTAGGAATTCATATGTCTGACTTGATATATCGCGTTCGGAAAACAATTATGTGGATGGATAGAAGTATATTTCTAGTTTGATTCGTGAAATTAAAGGACTGCAAAAATTTTATTTTCCTCAATCTTCAATAAATTACTATCAAGGCGTACTCGTATTTTAAGCTTAAATTAAATAGTCTTCATTCAACATTTTAAAACTTTGTCTATATTTAATACTCTAAAATCCTTGGTAAAAATTATTATTATTAAAAAAAGAAGTAAATTAAAAAAAAAGAATAAAAACTTAACTATCATTTTCAACTTAATTACTCTTTTGTTATTTTTAAACACAAATTGCAATTAAATGTCAATGAAAATAAGCATTCGTAATAATGTCATGTTAAAAACTCATTATTATTGTTGCAGTTTCCTTTAAAATATCCTTATAAAATAACATACCTATATACATACACATTTGTACGTCGTGAATGAAATTTATATTTTATTATAAAAAAATATTCTACAATTTATTTAACGTTCCTGTTAAAGTTAAATGGTTTTTTGGGGTATGTATATCTACAAGCTTTTGTTTTTCAGAGTTTCAGGAACTTTTCCACAATATAAGTTTATCATTCAACTTTATTGTTGTCTTTTGAAATTTTCTTTCAAAAATATATAAGACAACAACCACAGTACAATCTAAATTTATTCAACGTAAATGATATGTAGAGTTCATTCAAGGGCTCATACAATTTAAAAAACCTTCAACGTGATGTGATTTTGCAATTGTTTGTGCTCTATATTAGGAAATGGTATTGAAAATTCTTTCATTTTATTGAAATAATTTAAAATAAAGGCTATTTACTAGTAATCATTCCTCATTTTCCAAATCAGAAACCAAATTCAAAACATTTTATAAACTGTCAACCATGACATCACTTAAATCGTTAACTTAATCTGTCTTCCAGCAAATTAAGGTAAAATTCAACAAACAATTTTTTTAAAGTGTATTTAAAAATTTTTTTCTTATTGTATTGATTGTACCCTCTAATTCCATTTTACTGTATTTTTTCAATTTTTAAACTAAAATAATTACATTTTGATTTGGTATACATTCTGCATCTTATACATTTTCTTCTTTTAATCGTAAGTACACAAGAAAACAAAAAATTTATTGTATGAACAACAGAATAAAAGTTTAAAAAAAAAATATTAACAAATTCAAATTAAAAAACTAAAAAATATTTATTTTTATAATTACCATAAGAAAATACTTTAAAATTCTCTTTGAATAAATTTTAAAAACTTCATACAAATTATAATGCATGTACTCGTATGTACTTATAAACGCTCTCTTTTAAATTAAATTGCAACAGAATAGAATAAATAACAAGAAGCAAAAGATTAAATGTGAAAAACTTAAAGAAAATGTAGAAAAATCTTTTACTTCTGTAAATGCTCTCTTGTAGTTTTGTTAAAAGAATATAAAAGAAACTTCATATTTTAAGATGTCATTGAATTTTTTTTAAAAATTTATTATTTAATTATTTAAATTGTTTATGGAAAATTGAGTACTCAAAATTTATTTATAATGAAAATTTTTGAATATTTCAAATTAATTTGAATATACGCGTATAACAAGTGTCAACGGAAATACTTAAGAATCAAGCATCATTTGCATGCAAAATTTCATTTTCAATTAGAAAGTGACTTACACTCAATGATTCAGGAGCCGCCCTACCTTCTCTAATATAATTCCGTTTAACAATAATTTATTTTAAAATAAATGTACTTTAAAGTATTTTCAACTCATTTTAAAGTTCATATTCTTAAAAACAGTGTAATATTTTATTAATGACTAATTTTTAAAATGTTAATTGGATTTCAATTAAAAATAACCTTAAATAAGTTATACAAAGATTTTCAAATTATATATATGCGTGTGCAACTACATATGTTAGTTAGGTATGATTTGAGAATATACATATCGCTTCATAATACGTGCATAACACAAATACACAGGTGTACGTACTTTATCACAGTAAACGACCTAATTATTCATATATGTTAAATTTAAAATGTGAAATTTGCATCTGAAAACACAAATTAATTAATTTGTTCATTATATAGCGGGAAAACATTAAATAAAATATATTAAATCGTATATTACACACAAATTCACAAAAATATATATACACAATTCAATTCACTTAATACCATACTAAATATGTGTGTAGTAAAGTTTAAACATTTTCATTAAAAATTTCATCTATTTCTTTCTAATCCTATTAAAATATTGCAAAACATTGAGTAAAAAGAAATTAAATTAATTAAGAATTTCAAAATGAAAATGTAGATTTTAAACACATATACACACACATATTTTATACATACATTTTCTATTAATTAGTAACCTAATTCATGGGAAATTTAACATGGAAAATTGTACGCATATTTAAGGTTAACAATCTTAAATATTATTTTAGAACATTTTTCAGTGTTTTTTAGCACATTTTCAACATTTTATAAAAATTGACTTTTTTGTCAGTACATTAGCCTAATTGAGTGTCAATTAATACAAGTTCGGAATAACAATAGCGTATATTCATCTAGCCAAGAACAATGTCCCTTTTACAAGAATGAATTCGATTAAATTCTTTGAATTTCCAAAAATATATTATTTAATTCGATTTTTAAATTCTATATTTAAAATTTTATTTAATAAATTTATTTAAAATTATCCTTTTTTAATAAAAAACCGCTATCATAACAATGATGAGCAGCTTTCATACAAGCAAATAGCACAAACATTCCTCTCTTATTTGCTTTTGCACACAATCAACACATATAAACACAGCGTTTAAATTCTAAAAACAACACAAAATGATTTTATTCCCAAAATTATTTAAGCGGATTAAAATCATGTAATGGCATTGAAATTTTTCATATATAAATATACGAAATCTTTGGTCAAACTAACTGTCCAATTTTATTTAAATTTTAGATTTCACTCTACTATTATGAATGAATTCACAAAAATTTAAATCCAAATTCAAAAAATTTACATGAAAATTTAAAATTATATCTATAAAAACAGTTTTTTCTGAAAAATTGAAAAATATTTTTTTTGCATATTTTTAGGCGAAATGCAACAAAATAGCATATAACGCAACCGATTTTTTGCATTCAATTCTTAATTTCATATTAATTTGTACAGTAATGAATATATATATATATATATACATATATATACGCATATTTGTAGATTAGGACAAACCAACATTGTTCTACTTGTATATAAACTTTAAAATATTTCTCATGTACTTAATTTTAATCCGCTTTAAAAAAAACATAGAAATAAAATTCCTTGATATTATTTGAAAGTATAAATATGTATACTATACGAATGTGTAGGATAAGTTTGACAGAAATTTGACTTTTAAGGATTAAAGTTGAATAAATGACAAAAAAAAATATTAAATGGATGCAATGCAGGAATTATGTGGACCTTAATTAGACCGTTTTTAATAACTAACACGACCAATAGACTGGGTGTTCAATCATCGTATATTACACGGAATCGCCAGAATGTTGAGGTACTAGAGCACATACATCATACTTTCCACGAATTCTCTATCCTCTAAGAGAGTTTAAGTTTGAAGGTCTAGTTCCAAGCGGTGGCATGGGTTGTCTCTTTCCTTACTGCAACAGTGCTTCTACTAAACACACAATTTATTAATTAAAATTTATACTTAATCACACTTTTTTCATTTCGAATTGAATATTAAATTAACTTTTGAATTTTAACTGCGCAAAACTATGAATACACCATTTTTAAGAATTTATTCAAGCAAATTATTCCAGAGTATTAAAATTTGAGGATAAAATAAATATCATTCGAGAAATATTTGAAAAAACTTCATAAATTCATTGAAATTCTAAATTTTTGCAAAAATCATTTCGTTTACTCATTTTAATTAATCAAGTCGAGATTTTCACTACAAAATTTTATTCCAGCAAATTGTTTTCTTAGGAAAATTCAATATTTACTAGTCATTATGTCGAAAAAAAATATTATACACATTAAAAATGCACAGGTAATATAGTCAAATTCATTTACATTTTATGTAAAACAAATGCGTGTATACACAAACAGGTAATTAAAATGTACTTTATTAAAATTTAACTTTAACAAAATATACTCAAAAATGATTTTTTTTTTTTTTTTGCATATCATCAAGTACGTGTAATTATTTTAATTAAAAATCAGTTTCACATTCGTATTCATTTAAAAATATTCTGATTTTGGTGATGTAGTACAAAATAATGAGTACACAGTATATTACATTATTAATGATTTATTCAAGGATACTCTGACATAATATAAAGTTAATATTATATATAGAGAATATTCGGAAGAAAATATAAAATTACAATTTTAAGCTATATGTATTTATAAATGATCAAAAGCATGATTAATCATAAACGATTACAATATTGAAGTGAACAAAACGATGCCATGTACACGATTTTGGGTAGTTATATGTTGAAGAGAAAGATAATGACCATGATTTTTGCTTTAAAACATAATATTTATATTTGTATTTGGAATATTAAAATTTAACTTTAAAATAACATAAGAAATTAATAAATTTTTATACATGCAAATACATTTACAGAAATTTCTTATATAAGGTCTTTTTTGAAACCAAAAATTATATATTAGGACATAAAAAAATGTCTGCAATTAAAGTCGACTTTCAATTGAAATCCAATTGAATTTTCAAAAACCTGTAAAATTTGGTAAATTCTAATTTAAAAATAAAAAAAAAATTTTAAAACACTACCACTATCTAACCATTAGTTTTGTTCCATATCGTAATTTCTTGTTCTTGTTCCGGCAAGGAAAACACAGAAATGCTGCCTCGAAAACTTTAAGCTAAGCCAATTTGTCTCAGTTGCTTTATTCTTTCTACCCTGACTCTCTCCTCTATTAGTCGATAGGTCTCAATATTTACATGCTGCTCCAAACGAGTCCTATATGTTTCATAGGGCAGTTTCTTATTTTATCATTTACTTCAGGCACACTCAAATCCCTACGAATGTCACAATTACACAAACACTAATGGAATAATCAACAATTAAGTATGCACTTTCATTTTTAACTCAAAAGATCAAGTGGAGGGTAATTACGCCAATAGAGCGTAATTACGCGAATAGAGGGGAATTACGCGCCTTGAGGGTAATTACGCAAATCGAGGGTAATGACGCGAATTGAGGTTAATTGCGCGTCTTGAGAGTAATTACGCGAATCGAGGGTAATTACGCGAATCGAGGGTAATTACGCAAAACGAGCGTAATTTGAAAAGGTGTACAAAGAAACCCTTTTAAAATTAAAAATGTAAAAGGAGAGTATTTTTTCAAAAAAATTTGAGGATATTCATTTGATTTCTTTGACTTTGCATTCACAACGCAGTCAGTTCCCCATATTATAAAAACTTATACAACACATTATTAAAATTTACTAGCATAAAATTATCTTCCATTTATATTAACAATGATGAAAAATATTTATCAAATTTTATTATTCATAAAAATGAAAAACATCAAAAATTTTTTAATATAAAAATCAAATATTTTATTAAAAAATTAAAATAGCCATAATGATTGTATAAACAAACTTTTATATGCGGACAATTAACATTAAAAGAAAAAAATTTTTATATACAAAGCACAAATACATTACTTAAAGGAAATTATTCATATTTACACCCACACACACACAAAACACTAAAAAAATTTATTTTATCCCTTTCATTTACACATCTTTTTACAATCTCTTTTATTGCATATACAAAAGACAAGAGCCGATATTTTTCATAATATTTGCATTATAGAGAGAAAACAAAATTGATTATTTTTTTTTTCCTATTCTCAAGGGAAACTTTACTTTATTGTAAAACCTTCAATGTTTGTTTGTAAAATTCAATAAATTTTCATTACTTGCATTTTTATTTTTCTGTGTGTCTAAGACAACAAATCTGAATTGATTTAAAACAAATTTTTTTGAAATTTTTTATTAAAGAAATTTTTTAAAAAAGTTTTCAATGCCCTCCGAATCCTTTTTGAAAACGCATAATAATTATTCATGATTTTTCTGCTTTAATCCGATAGATCTCTTTTTTTCATCAAAGCAAAATAAGTAGTAGATGCAGATCTAAAATCTATATTGTATGGCCTTTATAAATTTACATAAATTATTACGTGCTTAGTAAAAAATTTTAAAAATTAAATTAAATTCTTCTCTCTTAGAAGAATTTATTTGATAAATGTTAAAAAAAAGAGCATTATTAAAAATTTTGAAGGTCCAAATGAAAGCTATGGATTTCTTTCCAACTATATTTAACCTGTGTTATCACCATATAATTACACGTACAACTACATACACAGCTAGATAGGTAAGTACCAAAAATATAAAAATGAATTTTTTTAATGAATTCCAAAATTGTTGACTTTGAAATTTCCCTCTTTGCTTATTTTAGCTTTCAAAATGGAACATTCTAACTTGAATTAATTTAAAACGAAAATTCCATACATTATAACAATATGTGTGAATACACAGAGTGGTAAAAATTCGTTAGTCTTTCCGGAGTACATGAGCAATAGAATATTAGAAAATAATTTTTACTCAGATTTTGCTTTCATGTTAATTCTTAAAATTTCTGCCCAACTATTGGTGAATGAAAGTCCGAAATATAAGTTTGCACTTCATCCCGGAATGTCTCATCTTATATGTTAGACTGCAGTTGGAACAAAAATTATTGAAATTCTAAAAAATTTCATTTATTTTTTACCCGTCCGAATTCGTTCTACTATACGCAGTGTAAATTTGGAAATACCATCCAATTATGGACACACTGTATTATATAATATGCACATATATTAAATAAGAATAAAAAATTGTGTTAAAATATCCTTATATATCCTTGAAAAAATATTCATTTAACATAAATTTTCATTTTTAATATGTAGAGAATGTTTTTGTTTAAAACAAAAAAAATAGTCTTTTAGACCAAAATTTTTTTTTAAAGAAAGAACAAGTGCCTTCCATAATGTTATATTTTACACCTTATATTTGACACTTACATTATACACCAAAGCAAATACATGTGTAGGTGTGTTTGATGTTATTACATAAGGCATGCCAAAATCATTGAAGCAAACACTTATTCTATGTGCACACCAGTAAAAGTTTATAGCTAATATTGATTTCTTTTACGAATACTTATACATATATGAGTTTTATATTTACTTAAATATTTTAAATTAACATTTATGTATAATCGGGTATAATCAGTGATGAAACTTAATCAATAATATTACAAAAATATGAGATACTAAATGATATAGGTGGAGAATTCAATTTGTAAAATTTTATTAAATTTTGTGATGCTTTGTAAACATCTTATGTATTTTTTTACAATATTTTACAATATCTAAAAATTTACATAATAAAAATTGTCAAAATATTAAATTTAATAATAAATTTTATTGAAATTCGTAAAAATTAAGAATTCACATAAAAGTGGAATAAATTGATGCACATTCAAAATTGCAATCATGAATGTTGCTTAAATTAAAAAATTGTTAAAAGCGCCGTTTCTCTAGAATCGATAAATTAGGAAAAAGCTATGCAAAAATATTTGAAAACTGAGGACATTTTTATATTAAACGAGCCTTATATATCAAATTTTACCACATTAAACTCTTTACATTTCAAGCATTGAAACTAGATTTATTGCTCCCAATTACCCAATACCAATATACTAGTTTCTTGCAAAGTATTAAATCTTAAAATCATATGCACATATACACAAGCAAAGATTAAAATTCCAATAAAAAGGATATGAATAAAAAAACAAACTAAACTTATCTACTACTTATTATAAATTTTATGACACATAAAAGTTAAGGTGCACTCTGCAACCTCGTATGATTATGATTTCAAAATAAAGAAGAGAAAAAGAATTTAAAAAAAAAAATTCTTTTATCTTCAAAAGAACACTACATTTACTTTTTGAAACTTTTCCAATAATACAAGATTAAGTATAGTGTCAAATACATTTAACCAACTTTGAAAATATCGAATAAATTTAATAATATTAAAGAATTTTTAATTTTTTTATATCCTATTAATTTTTTAATATCCTATATAAAGTTTGTGTGTTAAAGAATAGCGTGCACAGTCTAAACAACCTTTAATTTAAACTGCTCTAATATAAATAAAGAAGAAAATGAAATGCTGTCACAATAGTATACTAAGCTAGCCTACTCTAATGAACGGCATACATTTTTATTTTCTAGATTTAAATATGGGACGTGTAGTCCTAGAATCTGAACCGAAACGTCGACATCGAATAGTCAGAGTTGAATAATCGAAACAGAACATTAAAAATCAGAGAATCGGAGTCGAAAAGCTGGAGCCAAAAGGTTGAAGTCGAAGAGTCGGAGTCAAAGAGTCGGAGTCGAAGAGTCGGAATCACAGAGTCGAAGAGTCGGAGTTAAAGAGTCGGAGTCGAAGAGTCGGAATCGAAGAGTCGGATGCGAAGAGCCGGGGTCAAAGAGTCGGAGTGTCGGGGTCGAAGAGTCGGAGTTAAAGAGTCGGAGTCGAAGAGTCGGAATCGAAGAGTCGGATGCGAAGAGCCGGGGTCAAAGAGTCGGAGTTGGATTCGAAGAGTCGGAGTCGAAGAGCCGGAGTCGAAGTCGAAGAGTTAGAGTCGAAGAGTCGGAGTCGAAGAGTCGGAGTCGAAGAGTAGGAGTTGAAGAATAGAAGTCAGAGCGTCAAAGGCAAAATATCGTAGTGGATGTTGAGAAATGAGATTGAAGATGAAATCAGAGAGCAGTCGGGTTTTCAACGTTTTTTGGAAATTAATGAAGGAAATGTTCCTGGCATTGAAATTTTTCATGTCCCCCATAGTAGAGCACAGTTAGAATTTTTTCGTAAATAAATTTAAATAAAAAAAAAAATGAATTGATTGAAGGTATTGTTGTTAAATGATACTTGTGATTCCGACTGATAAATGGAAGCCACCGAAAACCTTCATTCTAACAAAAAATAATTTAAATTTTATATTAATCTTACATGCAATATTACAGTAAACGGAATCAAAATTAATAAAATGTTATAGCAATTTATAAACATATTTCATATAAATATCAGGAAAATGGTAAATTAGTGGTAAGTGGTGAAAACTTTTAATTGAAGCAAAAATTGTTGTGTTAACGTATGATGTTTACTACAGTTTAGAAAATGGAACTGACAGCAGTAATTAGAACTACCAATTCAAAATTTTTAATTTTCTACAATTTTTGAAACCATTTGATTTTAAAATTATTTAAATTTTATAGAACAGCAATTTACCAAAAAAAAACAACCTTCAAGTGGCACTTTAAATTAAAAGTGGTAAACTTCTCATTAGATGAGTACATTGTTGAATGATGACGAGTTTTTTTGTGCACACTTTAATTATTATATAGATTTTCACATGTAATATATTTTTTTTTAATAGAAAATAGCATTTCATTTTATAAAAAGGATTCTATTTTCATTATTTGCTTTCCATTTAGATCTTACATAAATCTATATAAAAAAATATTAAATAAAAAAAAGACTGACAGAATGTAAACGAAAAAAGGCATCAAAGCCTACAATATATAAGTAAAAATTTACAAATTTTAATTATTATTTCTTTCTTTTTTAAACAACAATTTATATAATAACTTTTTTTTTTAAGAATTATTGTTATTAAAATGTACGCCTACATATATGCAATTTATTTGTTCATTTGTGTTGGAAAAATTCCAAAAATACAAGCATGTAAAATACAAAACTATAATCATATACGTTCGGTATTGTCATTGTTAAATCAAAGAAATTGCAATTGAAAACCAAGGGTGGATAATGGTTCTGAATTCTCTCATAAGAACTGAACATTTAAATATACATAGATAGTTTTTATGATATGGGATGCTGAAATTCTTGAAAATTGTTGGAATTTTAAAAATGCAACACATAGTTTTAAATTAAAATTCGTTTTAGTTTCAATTACAAAAACTAAAACTAAATTGTCAATATTTTAAGAAATTTTGTTAAATATTTTCGAACTTAATCTTCAACAAAACATGTTCTTATATTAAAGACAGAGAGCCAAATATAATTTTTAAATATATTGAGACTATTATGTGGATTTCATAAAATTACAGTCAAATACAATTTTAGCATTATTTCATATGAGAGAAAATATTAAATCCTTGGTATTTTCCTTCTTGAATCTTGATCTAGTTTATTCAAAAGCAACAAAAATAATAACAATAATAATAGTTTACTTTCACAATACATTAAAAATGAAAGTAGAGAAAATGAAATTGTTTTTCTGGGTACATTAAGTAAAAATATAATAAAGATTTTTTAATTTATTTTGGGAAGAAAAACAAAAAAGAAATTTTCATTTTTATAAAACAAATTGAAATAGAAATATTTTAAAATTTTTATCTTCTATTATTAAATTTTTCCTTTGTGCAATAACAAAAGAAGTATGAATTAGTTTGCTCTTATATAATAGTACAGAAAATCTGCAGGTGAACTTCTTTTTGAAATTTTGTGTTTCACTTCATTTGATATGTTCAGCTTGGTAAATACTGTTACAATTTTTAAGTAAATAAAGAAATGTCAAGAATTACTTTATACAAGATTTGATTAAGTTGACGTGACCAGCCGAAGAGTTCATTTAAGTTACTTAAGCACGTTGTGTTACCGCCGGATCTCCTCCTTTTCTGCCTCCCATTCGAACGGTCTGAACTTTTCAAAAACCGGCTGAGATCCCTTACATTCCCTAAGTTCGCAGCGCGCCCGAAGAAGTGAGACTCAATCTCTGCCAGGTCGCCGATATTGTATAGAAACAGCAAGAATAATTCAAGTAACAATATGAGAAGCATATTTGGCATTTGATCTCGTAAAAACGGAAAGTGGTCGACAGCAAAATATAATTATTAATAAGAACTTGTCTTTTAACTTTTAAATATCTTTATATTCAAAATTTTACTTTTAAAAAAATGCAAACATAATTATATAAAATTTTTAATATATGATTTAATTATTTTTTGACATTAAATACTTATAGTTTGTATATATGTAGAGTTGCAGAATATATTTATATGAAAATATTTTTAAACACAAACTGTAAAAAAAAATTAGTTGATGAAATATTATTTTTAAACTAAAAAACTTTTGAAACACACAAAACAAAAAAACTGTCTTCTATAACAAAACTCAAAATATATTGCCAAAGTAAAAAACAATAGAAAATAACATAAAAAAATATAAAATGAAATTTATATTTAATCCCCTTAAGGGAATACATTCTGCTGGCTTATATAGTCGAACACATTTAATATGTATGTACACATATGCTCATAAAAATAATATTAACCCAATATTACCAATCGCAATAATCAAAGAATTCGAAAAATCGGAACCGAAGAATCATAGTCGAATAAGCGACTATGATTCTAATTTAGAATCATTCAAAAATTAAGGCGACATCAGACTAAGTCCAAAAATTAGAGTTTAGAAACTAAACTAGTAGTTATTCAGGTTCGGAGTCTAAAACTCAAACTCAAAAATTCGGAGTCCAAATTACGATATTCTCTGATAACAAAATCGAAGAGTTAGTTTAGAAAAGTTAATCAGGTTCGGAGTTGAACACTCAGTGTCAAACAATCGTAGTCGAAGAGTAAGAAACAAAAGATCAACATCGAAGACGATAAATGGAAACTGAAAATTCGGAGTTCAAATTTAACTGTTGGGTATAGAGTAACTAGTGTCAAAGAGTAGGAATTTCAAAATCACAGGTTTTTTTTTAATTTCGAAAACGTGGTCACCAAAATCACCCAAAATTTTTTATCAACTCCGCATCACCATCCACAATTGTCATTTTATGAACATTTTTCCAAAATGGGTTAAATATTTTTAGTTGAAATATTTATTTGATCACCATAATATATAATATAATAATAAAATACAAAATATCCTTTGCAACAATAATAATGTAAGATAAATTTAATTTGAAACACATATCTTTAGAAATCCTCACACACAAACACACGTATGAAGAAAATCCCCTTTTATTTTTTTGTAATTCTTTGTAACAAATAAATAAACTCTCTAATCTTGAATGAAATAAGAATGACCCTATATGTCAGAGCATTTTTTGAGTATGTCTGTTGTTTATGTTTTTTTTGTTTTCTTGTTTTCCCTAAATATTTTTTGTTTATCATCCTCTTTTCTTTCATCGACTTTAAATTTTTACCAGTACACCCGCATATAAAATAAAGTAAAGGAAAAAAAAACTTTAACACCATTTAAAATTTTACACCACACTTTGTCACCAATTCATTGAACTTTTTAAAAATTAGCGAGTATCATTTGGGATTGCCAGAAAGCAGTGGGGGGGGGAAAAACGAGAGAGAGTGAGAGAAAATGTCAGAAAATTTTCATGCAACACGCTAAAGAAATTTTAATAAGGTTTTACATAAAAACGATAAGAAATTTAGAAATTTGTTCTTGCTATACTTTTATTATTGTAGTCAATACCAAGCGCTTTTACAAAATATTAATAAGAAAAGGTGTTTAAAAAAATTATATAAAAGGACCATAAAAAACAGCAAATATTTTCAAAAATTTAATTCTGCATAACGCTAGGATATTTCTTTTTTAAATAGGCGTTCAAGAGTAATTTCTATTAAATGCAATAAAATTAATAAATTAAATTAAATTTTTTGTCACCTCGTTTTTCCCAGAATTATTAACACACAAAAGATGGTGAATTGCTACCATTTAATTTAATAATCCTCCTAAATTTATGCAAAATTACATTATGATCAAAAGATTAATATATTAGATCGTTCTCATTTCGTAAATTTAAAAATTTTCGTAAAATATTCGAATAAAAATTCATGGAAATTATTTTTTAAATAATTTTTCGTTTAAAATGAACTTCAAACTTGTAATGAAATTTTAAAGGGATTAAATTACAAATTAAATAACAATTTTCATATTATGCTCCAATATCATCTATCCAATACTAAAATTCTTGTTTTTTAATTTAAAAGTTTTTATTTTTTGGAGTTTTTTTTAGAGAAGAAACCAGAGAAAAACTCCCCTAAATAAATTTGAAAAACAAAGTTAACACAAAAGAGAAGAAAAAATGTGTTCAGCATACAAAGTTTTGCGGTGCATATTACACGAAAAACAGATATGAAAGAAAAAGTTTAATGAATATCATGCACATCTTTTATTCATTTTGAATCCTTCACTCCAGTTTCTTGTATAATACAAAAATGCAGAAAAACACCCATAAATATATTTTTATACAAGTGCATATACATATAGTTCTTATATTCATTGCATTTTCATTATCAGCGTCTAAAGATAAAGGAAAGATAAATTTTGACGTACATGATTTTTATGGTAAATTTTAAAGATATTCTTGTTTTTTATTCTCATTTAAGTTATATGTATTTCTTCTTTGTTTTCCATTGTTTCTTAATGCATTTATATGTGTAATAAAGATATTTAGATGAGGTTTTATATTTATGTTTAACCCTTTACCGCTAGCGTAAGTCTCGCGGCAGAACCCAGTATCAATCACAGATGTGAAAAAATTTTTATTTTCTCTCACTCTCTCCTTGAATTTTTTGTATCATTCTCGAATACTTTATAAATATTCAAAAGGGGCGTAATAAATATCATATATTTAACCTATAAGTGATTTTCAAAGAATTGTTCTTTAAATATCTCTTTCGTTCGTTTACACTGTTCTTCTCTAACAAATGCAGAATACTATTAGTCAACTAAGGAGAACATTATTTTCAAAATAACAGCCTGCTATAATTTTTTATTAACCGCTTACATAACCGCTCCTATAGTAAACGTCTCCTAGTTTGGCGTTAAAGCATGCTCTTTTTACGTTAATGCTTAAGGGTTAAAAATATTACTATACACAAAATATGCTGTATATACATATGAATGGCATGTATATATGTATTTACATGAAGACATTTTAAATAGGTATGAGTATACACTTAAAAACAATAAAATGAATAAGGTACATGAAGAAAACCTTGAAGAAATAAAATATCCTGTTATTAACGATAATAGGGAAAATAATTAATTCTCATTTAAAAACAAGGAAAAAAGTGTATTTTCACAAAAATATGTTGAAAATATTTTTTTTTTCTTTGTTTTCCTCGTTATTACAAAAAGTTATTTTTTGTACAAAATATTTAATTTTTTATGGGAAAAAGAAACATTTTATATGCTCTTATGTTGTTGAAATTTATGAAATATTGCATAAATTTTGGCAATATTTTTTTTCACTCTTCATTTTATTTTTTGCTTTTTTTTTATGTTATGTTTATGTAAATATTCTGTAACATTAACAAATGATCCTCATATTGTATTTTTTATAAAATAAATATTTTATGTGTGTATGAAAGTGTGGTGGAATGTTATTTTTAAGTGCATAAATGCAAAATACGTGGATTGATGAATGATTTTGTTGCAAAACTGTAATTCAATCAATCATTACACTTTCACTTTTTTTAAATTTTTATGCAGTTTACATAAATAAAACTTCTTTAATTATGAGTTTTGGAAAACTTCGTCCAATAAGGTTATAAATACGATAACAATTAGCATGGAATTTTAATTTATTGTTATACTGAAATTGAAGTTTTAAGAAAATTGTTAAGTAATATTATATATGAAATTTGATTAAGAAAATGAAAAAATTGAAAATATTAAAAGAAAAATTATAAAATCTCTTTAAGAATTTTTTAAATGAGAAAAAATGTTAGAAATATAAATTACCCCTAGAAGTATGCAATTTCTTTTTTCCTTGTATTTCATCGTCCTTCGTAGAATTTCACTCTTCTTTACTTAAAAATATGAATTGGTATACTAATTCCGGCAGAAAAAGAACGTGAGAAAATATTTTCAATGTGATTTAAATAATTTCTCCTAAAAGTATGCAAGTTGATTTGTTTTACCTGGTTTTATATTGTCTCTATTAAAAAATTATACTGCCATATAAAAATATTTCATGCAATGAATTATTTCTCGTAAAGGGATTTATCATCTCAACTAAAAATCTATAAATTATAAAAAATTATAATAAATCCGACACTAATTATTTGAAAAGAAATTTTAATCTCCTCGATTAAGTAATGAATTTTTATAATAGAAATATTATGAAAGCAGAAAATCTCCAGGAAATTTCAAAATTATTGGAAACAAAAGGAAAACTAATTCACTTATTTGGAATTTTATTCTTTTTGCTGCAAATTCATGGAAATTTTAAAATATTTATTTTTAAGATCACATTTTTAAACCCCTCCCCCCCCTCCGCGTGTTCTTTCATACTAAAATATTCTGTGGTACTTGATACAATGAATTTTTTCATAAGAAAAACCATCTTTTAAATGGTTACTAATTAAACAAAATAAAATCAACCCTATGCACACTTTACTTTGCTCCTCTCCTTATATTCCATTTAGATTGTGTTGATAATTTTACGTTGATAAAAACAAAATGATTAATATTAAAGGTCAAATTTTGCATATTCTCTGTATACAAATATAAAATAAAAAATAATTAAATTTACACTATAAAAAAGAAAATAAAATTTTTATTACTAACATTTTTCTTTTACATTATTTTTCTAATAATGATTTTGAATGCAAAATTCTACTTATTATTATTATTATTATTAATAAATTAATTCCTTAATGGTTTTCAACAATTTTATTACATTCTATATACTCCATTGCAGAAAATAAACCAACCATATAATAACTATGGTAATATTAAAAATTTTAAAATGAATTTTATATAAATTTATCCTTTTAAAATGTTATTATAAAATCATAAAAAATAAATGAATATAAAATAAGAAAAATAATAAGTAATATAAGAAAAATATTATAATACACGTACACAGACATATTAACGTTATACAAGAATAGCAAAAAATTAAATGACGATGAGACTATGAAAAATATTTTGCTTCCTTTTTAAAGGATTTTCTTCAGAAAAATAAGAATTGCGGTGACCTTAAACAATTTTCTGCTAGTAGTATTTTTATTCCTCTGTTTTGTTGTGGATTTTAGTGAATAAACACACAGGAAATAAAATTATTATCGTAATGGTTACTTTTTTATTGTTGTATTAAAAGGACAACTTTAAAAAAAAAAACTATTTTGAATAAGAAATGAAGGGTTATTAAGTGTGTAAAACCAATAATAAAAGAATAACAAGAATTTTGTTCTAAAACGCCCGCACATTAAATATTACGCAACTACAGTGCTGAACTATATACAATGCCCGCAGTATATGCAATATTATTATATTCGCTGTTTTGGCTCAAATCAAAAATGTAATTTCTCGTATTGGATTAAAATACTTTGTGAAATAATAGGAATTGAATTATAAAATTAAAAATTGTATAACAAATATAAAGTGGATTAATTTTTCTTTTTTAATTTTATTATTCCAACTATATTAATGTTGTGGGTTAGAGTGTTGAAATATTACAGTCCAAAGATTTATAATAAAACAATCCAAATATTTATCGAGGATTTTGATTATTTTATTGGGGGGACTTTTAATTCTAATATTAAAGAATATAAAAATTAACTATAATAATTTACTCTTTGTTTATATGAGTATTTAGCCATTGACTCTAATAACTGTTCTTTTACCGAAAAATTTTTAAATTGCCAGAGTACGACTTTCTCACAATTTAGGCCGATTTCTATAACTTATGACTTCTATGACTGAGCAGCGACATGCTCAGCAATCAATTTAATTGCCTAAATTGCAATTTTGGAATAAAAAATCAAACACATATTCAACCAATTTCAACAGCATTTACCACAACAGTAAAATAGACCGACTAAATAAAAAAAAAACGATATTTTTAAATAAAATTTTTAAGTACATTTCAAAACAAATTTATTGATCTTTTTTTTTTTTTATTGTAAACATTTTTCGTATATTAGAAAAAAAAAATATTTAGAATATTTTGTTTACCTGTACAAAACAGGAGCAAACAAGAGAACAAAACAAAATATCAAAAATAACAAAGAATACACACACACATAAAGGGATCAAATGGAAAATATTTACTTTACTATCAAATTTTCCTTTCTTAAATGGGGTTGGAAAATAAGAAAAGAAAAAAAACAGCAGCAACAAACCAAAAAAAATAGCAAGTAGTAAAAAACAAAAATTAAAAAATGATGAATTTTTTTTTTTATGCTTTTTTCTTCCAAAAGATCACAAAATGTTAAGAGCTCTCTTTCGTACTTATCAATTTTTTTTTTCTTTTTTTTTGTTATAATTTTCATTTTCATACCTTAAACTTTTTCAAAGAAAATTTCTAACCTTTGTTTGTTACATCATATATATTTTTTTTCAAGCTCTTTCTCTCCTCTCTCTCACTTCTTCTAACTCTCTTTCCGTTCATATTTTTTTTATTTCTCTTGTTATTTTTGTTGCTTTATTATGATGCTCTTTGTTATTTTTAAGAAATCATTAAAAGAGCAACAGGATATTTTCAATTTTATTTTCAATTTTATTTGATATTTGTAAAGAGCTAGAGAGAGGGAGAGGGGGGGGGGGGGAAAGTATTAATGCTTGACATAAAAAAATATATTTTCTCCCACTCTTTTATCTTTCTCCGTCTCTTCTCATCATCATCATAGATGATAATTTATATTCCTTCTCTTGTCATCAATAATCTAAAATAGATATTTTATATAAGAGAAATTCAAAATTAAAATTTTTTGGTTTTGTAGTTCTCATTTTTTTTTTCAAAGTAAGTTTATGTAGAATACAAAAATCCTATAATAGCATTAAAAATCAATTGATATCTCATTGGTTACACTGAAAAATACTTTAGAAAAGACAAACTAATCTGGTTACAATTTATTAGTAAATTTTAAATGTTCATGAATAAATTTAAAAAAATTTATAAATTTAGAAAATTAAGGTCTAAAGAAATAAAACTAGCCTGATTTCGAGAAGAAGTATGAATTGAGATTTAAAAAAAAATTAATAGAATCAAATTAAATTTGTCGAAACTCTGAAAAATTAAATTAGATTTTTGCAATTCAATTACGTAAGCTTTTAAACGACAAGTATTATATATTGATTTTGAGAATATGCGAAAGCGGCTTACAAAGGCTCAATTTTGAATTTGATTAAATTCAAATTTCAATCTTATTTATTTGAATTGCAAATATAATCGAATTAGAAAATTATTTGGTAGATATTGGAAAATTACTTGGAACAAATTGGAAAATTAGTTGGAACAATTTGGAAAATTAGTTGGTACAAATTGGAAAATTACATGTATTGGAAAATACATTGGAACAAACTGGAATATTAGTTGTGACATATTGGAAAATTAATTGGTACAATTTGAAAAATTACATGTATTTGATAATAAGTTGAAACGAATTGAAAAATTACTTGGAACAAAAGTTGAATTTAATCGTATAGAATATTGGAATAATTGGAATCAAAACATACGTTACAAAATAATAGTTAAATAATATTTAAATGGAATAATATTTAAATGGAAAAAATTAGAATAAAATTCTCCAAGTTCCGAGCCAATGCAATCAATCTTTTCAATAGCATACCACTATGCATTAACCTTATCTCTATAGAATAATATGTTACGTATTGATGTTCTCCACGTGTTTAATATACTAAAATTTTAATTTATTATTCATTTTATTTTATAATTCTCTCTTTGTTATTAAAAGAAACATATTTTTATTTTTTATTATTATAATTTTACTATCAAATGTTATGTACATGACAAGTTAAGAAAACAAATTAAATTAAAACCATAAATGAAACAAAAATGGAATTATGTACAAAAAAAAAGAAAAATTATTAATTCAGATGAAAATAAAATACAATCCAGGATGAAGGTAGAGCAACAAAAACAAAACAATAAAAAAAATATTCATATATAAAACCCAAGAGAAAAACACAAAAATCCTTTAGAAATTAACAGAAATTTTTTTTTTAATATATTATGAAGGTGAACAACAGAACACAAAAAAAAATGATATTCAAAGGCGTAATGTAATACAGTAATGGATGAAATAATAACAAGTATGAAGGCGTAATGGAATTTAGGTTAAATAAATATTAAGAGAGAAAGAAAAAAAAAACATAATTACAAAAAATAAAAGAATTAATTTAAAAAAATAAATGTAATTTTTTTTGTTCTCTCTCTTTCTTTCTTTTTAAGAAAAAATACGTTAGTAATATTAATAACATTTAATAATTAAATATTTTTTTTTTGTTTATGACGGTGTGCAGCATTACAGCAACCAAAGTGAATTTATAGTTTAAAGGTTATTTTTGAAAAGAAAGAAGAGAAAATTTTCAATGAAATTGAGAAATTCTCCATGGAAAACTAATAAAATGAAATAAAAACTCAAAAAAACAAAAAAAAATTTAAAATCAAAATAAAAGAAATAAAATATGAAATAAAACGGTAAACAACAAATTTTTACTGCAAATTATTACCGTAATTATTTACCGCAGCAATTGCGTACATCTTATCTAATATGCGTTTCTAATCATTCTCTAACGGAAATTGTGATAAAATTCAATGTTTGCTTGAGAAGAGACAACAACGTCTTGCGTACGTCTTGCGTGTTATGCTTATCACGTAAGGCCGATTGTAATTAAATGACTTCTCTCTTCAAAAAAAGATAATAATGTTTTGCGAACGTCTTGCGTGTTATGCTTTTAACGTAAGGCCGATTGTAATAAAATACCTTCTCTGTTCAAAAAAAAATAAAAATGCTTTGCGAATGCCTTGCGAGTTATGCTTATCACGTAAGGTCGATTGTAATAAAATGCCTTCTATGTTCTTCAAAAAAAGATAACAATATTTTGCGAATGCCTTGTGTGTTATGCTTGTCACGTAAGGTCGATTATAATAAAATGCCTTCTCTGTTCTTCAAAAAAAGATAACAATATTTTGCGCACGTCTTGCGTGTTATCGTGTTGTTCTTATCATGTAACGTCAATCATTAAGTGCTATCTCTGCTCGAATAGTTTTTTTTCGATTTTTTTTATTTGAGATTACTTGCCTTATTTTATGTTTTATGCGCATCAATTTCATATATAAATTTAATTTCATAAGTAGTTAAGTATCTTTAAAAAATTATTCAAATTATAAACAATTTTAACTCTCATTGAAAATATCTGTAATCCTTTAAATGCTTTAAAATTGACACATACAATTCAATATGTGCTGCAACAGCCACTTTCCATCAATGAAAAAATAATTTAATCTTATTAAATCCACCAATAATATGCAATATTCAATTTTTAAAATTAAAAACACCACACTAAAAAAAAAAACTAAATTTTTTTTTACAATTTATAATTTTAAAGCTTTAATTTTTAATATCTTCGAAAAAAACAAGGATTAAATTGACAAATAGGATAATATCGCAAATACAAAATATATTTAATGAAAATTCAATAAACGCGAAGAATCGGAAAGTCATAAAAAAAGAAAAATTGCAAAACTTTAAAATGAAAATAGACCCCACACATTTTTCGCCCCTATAATATAGATAGAAAATAAAAAAAAAAACAGAAATATTTTGTACCCACATAAAAATGTTCTTTCTTCCGTCTTTGTGGTATCATTAACAATAGTTCTGTAGAGGAAACTTCAATTTTTCAAAAGAATATTTTTGTTTTTTTAAGAAAAATATTGAAAATTTATTTTTTAAATTTAAAAAAACAAACAGGAAAATGAGACAGGAAAAAAACATCTTAGTTATTAATTAAAAAGTTTATAGAGCAAAAATATTTTAGATTCCAAAATGACCACAATTCGAAGGATGAAGGTACAAAAAAAGGACATTGAACACAAATTGTGTAACGTAAAATCAACATTCAACAGACTGTTACATGTCTGGAAGTCACCCTGCCCACCCTGAAACACAAAAATTAAAGTATTAAACACCTGTGTAAAAGCAACACTACTATATGATTGTGAAACATTATTGACTGACACAACCTATATCAACAAAATACAGATATACATAAATAAATGTCTGAGGAAAATATGTAAAATGTTCTGACCAATGACAATAAAAAATGTAGAACTCTAGGCAATTACAGAACAGAAACCAATAGATATAACAATAAAAGAAAGAAAGTGCAGATGTTTAGGTCACATTCAACGGAAAACTAACAACACAATATTGGAACAAGCTTTGGAGTGGAATCTACAAAGCATAAGGATAGTAGGTAGACCTTGCAATACATGGCGTAGAAAAATGTTAAAAGAAGTTGAATCATGTGGAAAAACATGGTCAGAGGTTAAGTATTTAGCACAAAACAGAGTAAGATTTAGAGGATATGTGGAAGCCTTATCCTCACAACGGCAATGAGGAATACATAAAAAAAATTTTTTAGAAAACAAAATTAAGAAAACCATAATTCGTCGGTTCGAAAGTTCAAGTAAGAATATGGGGGGTTTTTCTAAACAATGTTGACTATGAACTGATTTCCAAAAATCTATTATAGAAAAGTCGCATAAATCCGCTTTTTCCTAACTTTTATAACTAATTTTCCATAAAAAGATTAATAAATAGTCGCCTGTAACAAGGAAATACAAGTCCACTTTCAATTATTTAGCCCTATATAATTTTGACATTTACAGCAATTATTTTTAAATTGATTTTTTTCTTTTTGAAATTTCCAAAACCTAGATTTTAAAAATCTACTAAAAATTCTTTGAAATCCAAATAAAAATTCGATATATATGAACAATTTATGAACTTTAGGTTCTCTTCTATTTATAGCTTCCAAGGATAATATTATCCTTCGTTTATAGTTCCAAGTAAAATAATATTTATTTTGGCGTTGTGGTAAATACCTATCCCAACCAAAACGTTTTTAAAATTAGTTTTATTTCTTTATCATTGAAATTTTCTTTTCTATTCTCTTAACTCAATTTTTTAATTAAAAAGATACCAAAAGTATTTTATTTACCACTACTTTTTACCAGTAATTTTAACAAAAATATATTAATGATTACGTAAAGTTTACAAAAATACCTTTTAAATATTGAATAATTTTTCCTATATACACATACATATATAATGTCATATACAATTAAAAAACGTAATGATTACCAACGAATTCTAATAATAGAATTGTTATTTTTAAAATATTATACTAGTTACTTTCTTCTTCATGGTTAGTATACGAGTACAAACATTTCTAATAATATTGAGAAAAACACAAATGTGCCTAATAATTTCTCACTGTCCATCTGTTCGACTGTCTGTACGTTCTACAGTACGTCTATTCAAAAAACTCCTACACACTTAAAGATAAAGAGGTGGAATTTTAAATGATGTCTCAAAATTGACGAAGGATTTGAATTTTGTGCCATTTGTGTGGTAAAGTGTGGCCAACCAAAAAAAAAAAATAATACAACGTGACAACTGACAGTTCAGGATTAGGGTTAGGTTCAGGATTTTGATAAGAAAATTATTTGCATTGGAAGAAATTTTTTACCTAACATCCCCACTTCGAAAATTAAAAAAGGTTGAAATGACAAGTATTTTTTAAAAATTCAAAACAAGAGAAGAAGTGAAATTCATTTTCTACTGCCAAACAGCAAAGAAAACACACTACAGTAACAAATAAAGATTGTAACTAACCCAATTTAATGGTACAATTCCATGAATAAATGATGATCCTAAAAATATGCAATAACAATAAAATATTGATTCGGTTATGCAATTTTGCTTGGTTTCATTTTAACTTGGAAATGTGCTATTTTACAACCATCAGTTTTAACTAAATTTTTTTTCTTATTTTCGTTTTCGGCTTCATATGATTACAAAAGGAAAATATCAAAGCAAAAAATTATAAAGGTACGGAAATATTGGAAGAAGAAACAGCAAATTTCATACAAAACCGAAATATAAAAAATTTAGAATGCAAAGAGAAAAATATATATATATAAACATGGAATAGAACATGTTGCGGTAAAAGAAAAATTCTTATTACAAAAGGATAATTGGTAAAAGTTAAAATGAAACCAAGGATACTTTGACTGCTGAATTAAAATTGTCAAATGAAAGTGTGTATAATGAGAAGCAAAGAAAAAAACACTGACAACATTGAATAACTATTTTAAAAACTCAATTAAATTAGAACAAAAGAAAAAGAAGAGAAAATATTACTAGTTTATTACCAGGATATCCGATTCGTTTTTTCAGATATAGAAAAAAAAGAACGAGGAAATTGGCAACTAATGAAATTATAATCGTCTACATCATTTTCTATTTTCATTTTAGGTGGTCGATAATTCTTGCCTTGAATCAAAAACATTACAAGCAACACAAATTTTTTAATTTCAAATATAAGAATAAAATTTTTTCCACGTAAAATCCGCGAATCGTTTTGGATATTTTAGAATCCGATGAATGGCGTCATTTATTCTATGAAAAGAGTAAATTAAAGAATTCAAATCTGTGATGTATCTCGATAAGGCCACAATCTTACACCATTATATTCTATGGATTGGAGTGAGCTTCAAAAATAACTAATAATTTAATTGAATTAGCAAATACACATTTAAAACAGTCACAAAGGGAAACACTCACTTCGGGCTGTAAGATATGCAAATTCCATTCCTTCGGAGTGGTTGATGGAGTGAAAACAATTGAAGTGAAGAATTGAATCGCAGCATTATGCTACCTTATATACCTATGTTTTTTGAGAGTTTCTGATTGTAAATAACAACGCGCCGCTTAACCTAACTTAAAAATTTTCAATTAAAACTCGAATTTAATTAGAGAAATTCCTAACACCAATTGTTATTGTTTTCTGCAAAACCAATAATATGATTTGTTATGATTGTAATGTAAATATTTCCTGTGGTTTGGAATTACTGTTTAGAAAAAATATTATAATATGTTAAAAAAATTTTTATAAACCACACAGCTACGTAAAAATGTTTGTTAAATTTTTCTATTTTGCACGTATTTTCTAGAAAGTACAGTTACGCCGTCACACGGAAACTTCTAGAACGTGCTTACTTCTTATTGTAGGAATAAATGAGTGCAGTTTTGATGACGGTGAATCTATTAAAAATACATAAAATGATTAAGAAAGCAAGAATATTTAAAATTTATAATTTGATGACGTTAAAATTGAAATGAAATGAAAAAATTTTAACCGCAGTATTTTCTTATAATTTCCACAAATTCTAATTACTCTCTTCTCTTTTTACGTAGGCTAACGAAACGTTTATACAAGCAGGTAAAACTATTTCGTGGAAACTTAAAAAAAAATTCAATTATTGACGAAAATATCTCTGGAATTGCCACGTAATAAGCGACCTTACATTATGAAGTGTATCAGTTTCACAGCCGGTTAATTGTAAAAACAAATAAATCAGAATAATTAACCCTTGTTGAAATTTTAGTTTCTGATATCCGAAAATTTTGTGCGTTCACAATTTTCAACTTTATAATTCTGAGCATTCTCTATTAATTACGTCGTAGCTCTTTGCCTTATATTCCACTTAGCGCACCAGTATTGTTTAACACTTCGTTGACGTATTACTTCCAAACCAACCACAATAGTTGAGAAGTAATATTTTAATAATCTTAACTGGCTAAATACAACATCAATTCAATTATCACTTAGAACCCATGGTTAATGCTAAAAAAAAAACTTAACATACACACATATAGCAATTAATTGAAAATATGATTAAAAGCTTTCAGCTTTCAAAGTTTCTTGAAAAATTCCAGAAATAAAAGAAAACAATATTGGTGAAAATTCAAACTAAAATGAAATTAATACTTTGGCTTTCAATTGCCAGTCTTAAATTTCCAAAAAAAAAAAATTACAGTAAAACATTTTAATTAAAAATTTTCTATAGAAAAACGAAAAATTAATGAAAAACAAAAGGGGAGAAATTAAATTCCTTCCAAACAAAAAAAATTTACGCAAAATTTTCAAAATGTCACAATCTGACAAAAATTGAAGAGTAAACACAGTCTTACACTTTGTTGTATAACATCAAAGAGAAAATAATACAAAGTAAATTGCTAAATTCCATGAAATTTAATAAAATATTGGGAAAAAAAAAATAATTATGGCAGAATATTAAATTTCACGATATTTTCATTTTCTTTTTGCAAAATATAGCAAGCAAGAACTATAATAGGATAAATTTCTGTTAATTCTATAAAATTCTAGAAATATTGCTATATTAAAAATATAGTTTAGTTTTGATTACCTTAACAATTTATAGTTTCACTATGGTTATTGACAGCGCCGGATGAACTATATATGCATAGTAATCATATGCAATGAGCGCTGAAAAGTAGAACCGTAATTATTATGCGTAATATGTAATGTTTGTTTACTGTTCATTGCTTTAAAAGCGATGGGTGAACTTTTCGGAAGCCGTGTAGGGCGTTTGAAAAGTCAGAACCGGGTCTGTTTATTGAATGCATTTAATTAAAGAATCCAGTTGTATATAATTTACCTCATTTAATTCAAAGTTAATTAAAAATCTCAATTTTCTAATTGAAAATTTTTTAATTTAGAAAAAATGGAAAAATTTTAAATTTTAGAAATTTTTGTGATTCCATAAAATATTTGAGATTTCTTGTTTTATGTAAGAATTCTCGGTACACGCGGGCGAAATTTTAACCCTTTACTGGTTAACGTTTTTTTTTTTGTACTGAAAATATTTAATTTATTTAATTCAAAATAGTTCCGGGTTCACAGCTTTTAAAAAAAAGTAAATATAATTTGATAAACCATACAGATTTGCAAATTAACAGAGTTGCAGACTTATTAACATTTCAATGTTTGGAAGTTTGAAAGTCCTTATATTTCTATTACTATTCCGTAAGAATTTAATTTAAAATGTTATTAGAAAAATTATAAAAAATTAGAATTTAATTCAAAAATGAAATCTAAAATTGAGACTTAATTTATACTCAAAGCACATTTTAACAAGGCCATTGAGCAAAAATTTTCCTTTAAAATCAGACTGAATTCAAATTGAAAAATATAAAATTTTACAGTGTTAAAAATTACCGAACAATTTATCTCTTTGCATTGTCCAGACATAATCTTATATAATCATATGAGGTTTGCAAAATCTAATGTATTAAAAAATTAGAAAATATCCGGAAAAAATTTTTTTTTACTAAAAGGTTTACACATTTTTTTTTTTTACAAAGGTTGTTTTTGTGATTTTCTTTCATTTAATAAAAAAAAAATCAATAAATTGAAAAACTTTACTAAAGAAAATTTTCATTTTTCTTTTCCATAAATTCAAAAAATTTTTCTATATAGATTTCCCGTAAGTATATACAGAGGAGAGAACCTTGGAAGACCATATTAAATACAAAATAAGAAAAAATTTTTTAAATAAATATTTTTACAATGAAGAAATTTATTGTATACGCAAGTATAGAAAAACTAGTAAATAATACAATTTAAATCCTAAAAGTTGACTTGAACATAATTTTTAAGAATTAAAAAGAAAAAATATTTTCTGATATAAGAAGTTTTCAGATTAAAGTTTTAATGTTGAAAATGCAAAATGTGTAGAAAAAAAATTGAAAATTTTAATATTAAAATCAAGAAGTCAAAGGATTTACATTTAACTTTCATAATGAGAAAAAATTTAAGTATGCATTTTAAATAATTAAAGTAGAATAACCCAGGTATACTCACAAAATTAAATAAAACCATTAATGTACATATAGAAAATCAAAAACTTTTCGAATAGAACAAAAATTTTCGCTTAAAACTTCGAATCGCCACTATTTCCGATTGATATAACGAGGGTTATTTAATCAGAGATATAATTTCAGATTTAAAAATTCTGATCAACCAAAGTACTAACTTCTATTGTGGTGACTGTTAGATGTACCAATCGAGATATGCCAATGGAACTATGTTCAAAAACTTTTGTTAGAATATAGGTGTTAATAACAAAATTTGTGGTGGGGGGGAAAAAAACTTTTGTTTCGTTCACATTAAATCCATAGCCCATTGTGTAGCCCTTTAAATATACCACAAATCTCAAATACAAGTTTTGGAAGATTTTAAGGCAAAAATCGACTTTCACTGGCAAGTTCGATTTTCCAACAAAAAAAGGAGAAAAAAATTTTCACCAATTATTGGAAATTCTAAAATATTAAAGAACCTTTTCTTATATGATTTATTTTGTCACCATAAATTTTTTGGTAACCAACTCTGCACCAAATTATTAAGCAATAACCTAATCTTCTTCTTTCAGAAATTATTAAAAAAAGGCCGGAATCTTCATAAAAACCCCAAAAATACTTAAGTAATCCCAATATACTTGAAATATAAATTATGTACCCATAGTTATATAAGAAATTAGAATTTTATTGGGTTGATAAAGTATAAAAGTTTAAAAGATTAATAAATTCATTCACTACATACTTTGTGAGAAAAAAAAAATTTTAACCTCATTTTATTTACTACACTCATGGGAAATATTAAAAAAATGTACTTATTTTAAATTCAAATTTCCCAAAAAAAAAAAAAAAAACAAAAGTTAACAATTGGGGTATAAAAAAAATTTTGAGTATGTTTTATAATTTCATCATTTAAAATATAATTAAGCATCATCATAATAAAGGGTATACACAAAGACAATACCCAAAACCACAATTTTCTTACAAAAACAAAAAGTTTCCCATAATATTTTTTCCGAAACATTTCTAAAATTCCTTATGATAGAATCCTTAATAACAAGAGAAACAACAAACTATTTCAAATTTATAATCTTTTGTTTATTCTCTACTTGTGTATTCTACTCATTCATATACTTTGTATATATACACACATAAATGTATGTCTTCTATATACCTAAACAGAAACAACATACCCACGCAAAATTTTCATTTATAGAATCTATTTTAATATACCAGAAACCAAATTCGAAAATATGTAAACAATATTCGAATTTATCAATATACACGTATAGTTACAGTAATTGATACTAGTTTATATCCTCAATTGTGTACTTACTCGAATATAATGCAACAAAATACTATATAAATAATGTATACCTGTATATACCTGTATATGTTTTAATAAATTTTCCCAATTAGAATTTTGGTATTTATCAAATATACAATTACACAAAATATTTACTTAATATTCAAATTTGTTCAAGTACAAAAACATTTTACAAGTAAATTAAGAAAAGTATTCAATGCACCCGGTTGCTACTTACTTAAAATAATTGGGATAAAAACTTAGATCAATAAAAACCGTATATAGGTTGTAAACAAATATGAGTTTGAAATAAAATTGATTGATAACGACTTAATGGTATATAAGATGCTATTTTCAGAAAATTTTAACAATAGCATTCTAATTATCTAAAAGTAATCACTTGTATTGCATTGTAGTTATACAACACTAGATGTGTATGAAATCTTGATCTCTGGAGTATATCACGAGAAATCTCAAATAGTTGGGATGTTCTTGGGATCCTTTCGCCAAATATAGTGGAATTCGAATTGCTAAAAGAGTGCTTTGATGCTTTTAATGTCCTGACTAGGTAGGACAAGCTAACTTTAATATGAGTGCCGCGACATAAACGGAAATTATAAATTAACTCATTTTATTAAGGTGTCAAAAACAAGAATCCAGCATATCTTGAATGGGTTGGAAGAACGAGCCAGAGTCGACCATTGGGACAATTGCCCGGCCCTATCTCACTCAAAAAAATTTATATCTCTATTGGTGTGGGGGATAGCGACCACACTTGGTCGTCCAGTTTTGAAACTATTGTTCAGTCCACCTGAAAAAGATGGACAAGGCAGATGGTGAGGTCTTACCTTTTTAAAAAGTAACCAAGTATTTGACGTGCATAGGTCTATATAATTTAATCATACACAAAAATTTAAAAAAAAAAACTGACTGGGATTTATTATTCACAGCACACACATACAACCACACATATGTAATTGTAAACAAATATAGCAACGATTTTAAATAAATTTTGGAATTTATTTAAAAATATTTTACATTCAATTCACGTTATTAAAATATTCAATAGAATATAATTATTTCAGTTAACTTTTATGTACCCACATACATAAACTAATTAAAAATAGATATTTATACATTCAAACAAGTTGTATAACATTTTATTACATATATTGACTTGCACGCACTTAATCATACAAGTATGTATTACTCACATTATTTGTTATATCTCTCTATAATTTATACTCGTACAGTATCAATTAAATTGTCTTTCTCTTATGCAAAACAATATACACAATCACATTGCATATGTACAGTATATTTATGTATTCATATATAAATATACATATATATATTTATATAGTATATATATGTATGCTAATTTCTAAAAATTTAATACAATTTTATAATTGCAATTACTTTCTCTCTAATAATAATAATAACAATATAAAAATATTTGATGTCAGTAACAATAGCATAACAGTGAAATGAACATATGATCCTTATACCTATTGTTCTTCATTATTTTATAAAATGCTCTTATAAAATTGATATTGGATACTTTAGCACACTTAGTTATTTATAATTTTATTAACTACATTTATGTACATATACATATACACTCATATATTATATATTATAATACGAAAATATTCCGCACTTACATATTGCTACATACAAATTACAACTGTTTGTAATTTTATAAAAATTTGTAATACAAATAAATTCTCAATTAACAATGAAAAGTATGATATGTAGTTAAAAGTACAGTGGAGTATTTATACAGACACATATATATGTATGTATGTTCTCAATAATTCAATAATTATTACTGAAGTAGCTATACAAGAAATATTGCAATTTTTAAGAATGTGTGTTCAATAACTACCGAAATTCAATAAAATCTTTAAACGACTGGAAAACTATTGTTATTATTGTCTATTAGCCATTCAGTGAATGCACACAACTGATCGCATAATGCGGCAGCATATATAATTTGAGTCATACATACTTTTCCAGGCGATAAAGTTGTTTTTGCCTTCTTTGGAGCAAGTTCTCCCCTCCTGGAGCACTGTTTCGACTGCTCTTTTGTTTCAGGAGTGTAATGATGAACCCATGTTTCATCCATTGTTATAAATTGACGCAAAAATTCGGTCTTATTTTTAGTAAACATGGCCAAACAGTTCATTGAAACATCCTCACGATGTTGTTTGTGGTGGATTGTGAGTAAACGCGGCACCCATCTTGCGCAAAGCTTTTTCATGTTCAAATTTTCGGTCAATATCCGATGTACAGCTTTTTTTGATAAGCCTACTATATCAGCTAACTCACGCACTTTCAATCGACGGTCGTCTAGCATAATTTTGTGAATTTTTTTAACCGTTTCTGGCATGGTGACCCCATTTGGTCGACCAGTGCGATGTTCATCTTCACAGCTTGTACGTTTAAACTGCGCTACCCAATTTTTAATCATTGCATATGAGGGAGCAGACTCCCATAGTCTAGAATCTAGTTCACTTTTGATACCGGGTGGACTAAGAGCTTTCTAAGACATATTAAAAATTTACTGAAAAGCTTCACTATTAATAGTCGGTAATCCGAAAAGAAAAAAAAAAATAAAAGTGTGACAGTTAATCCTTAAAATGAAAGGGCTTTCTGCCAGGCTTATTTTTTTTTCAAAATTTTTGTGTTTTCTTGGTTAGGCGACTTTATTCTGGGACAGCCCTCGTAGTGTTGAAAGGAATAGAGTCATGAAAGCTCAATGAATAATGAATCGAGAATGCCAAAATATCAGTAGAAAAATCAAATATTAAGAATATAAAGCGGTTAAGAAAGATAATTTAAATAAATTCGATTTAAAGAGAAATTAAAGTTGTAACATTGTTCGACAAGAAAGGTTTCATTACACTTGTGTTACACTCTTCTCTCAACATCATCACGTTCACTGCCAACATTATCACGTACTCGTATATCTAATTCACGTATTTTCTAATTCGTAACTTAAAATACTGCAACCCATATTTTATACTTTAAATTTATAGAAAATTTTAAAACTGTTTGTAATTTAATAGTTATACAGTACTATTACAATTTTAATTTGTAATTAAATATTTAAAAAACTATAAAATATTAACCAAGAGCTTAACTGCATTTATATAAATGTTAAAAATAAAAAGTAAAGCGTATGTACTCATAAATCTTTTACAAAATGCAGAAATTTTTCTTACTTTCTTCTCTATTTTTATTATTTGTTTCGTACCAATGTACCAATAGTTTTTCACTCTAATTTAATACCTCATTTTGTAATATAAAAACCCATTAACGGTAATTCAATTATATTTACCAGCTTAATATATCACTAACACTATTATCATTTTATTATGTATTTATGTGTGTATAGACGGCATTATGTATGAGGAGAGCAGGTGTGGATAAACATTAATATCAATGTCATTGATATTTTATATATACGGGTTTTCCTTAAAATGTGTGTTTTATTGAATTGGTTTTTATTGTAGTTGCTAAAACATTCACTTGCATTAACAATGTGTATGTAAGTGCGGATCGTTAAAAACTCGTAAAAAAAACGAAAACAAAATGTTAAAAATCATAAATTTTTTTTAAAGCATAAAAAAGGTAAACTCAGATGTCTCAAATATATTTTTATTATACTTGTACCTACACACAAAGTGTTTACTCAATTGAAAACAGTAAGTGAAAAAAATAATAATATAAAGAATGAAAATTGTATGAAAGTAAAGTAAAAGATATAAGTGAAATTGGTACTGAAATATGATCAAGATCTCATCTATTTTTTTACTCTTTCTTCTTATATATTTTTTACACTACTTTATTTTTGACACAAAATTTAACCCTGAATGAAATTGAAAATGGTTTGATTCGGGTTAGTTAATATTCTATAAGAAATCCGTATAATAAATTTATATGAAAAGTATTGGCCAAACGGTCATAATCCTAAGAGAATTGAAGATGGAACATATTACACAATATGTCCAGGCAGCACCGGATCTACGATATATGCAAAATAAGCACATGCAATGGGCGGCGTTGAAAACTTAAAAAAGAAAAATTATATTTCAAAAAAAAAATTTCTAATTTTTTCCGTATTTGTTTACCAAAAAATTGGGCTCACTTTTTGTCAGAGCCGGGTCCAGTGTCCAGGTATCACATTACACAACAATACGCTAATCATACCTTTTGAAAACGAACCAATAACCAAATTTCGTATAAAATTTTTAGTAAAGAATCGGATAAGGAGTCGTTTGATTTAAAATGAATTGATTAAACTGCACTGTTCTTCTTTTGAAGGTAAAGGAAAAAGCAAAATTTTAATAAAGCTTATTCAATTGACTTGGTTCATGCCATCCGAATAAACAAACAAAAGAGTCGCTATAAGAAACACTTGAGCGCGTATTATTACAACTTCTAATCCATCACTTACCTGACCAATTGTGCAGTTGTTATGGCAATTGTATTTCAACCAAATGTTCTCAGGTTTAAACTCCGGACAGGCCAATAAAAACAAAAGCATCAATTGTATCAATTAAACCTTCAATATTTAGGAGAAAAAAAATACTACGGCACAAAACTGAGATTATGGCTCTCTACAATTTGGCCAATTTTTTCAATGACCAAATTAAGTTGACAAAAACACTCCTCAAAAACTTCTATTGTTATTTTATTGAAATTTGTTTCTAATTTTATTGCATTTATTCAATTACCGTTAATCTATATGTCATCATAAATATACTGTCAGCAATTCAAATCAAAAGTAAATTTGGAATCGAATAAGTTTTTGTGGTTTCAAAGCAAACAATGAAAAATTTTTGACTTATTTTTCCGAATTTCTGGTAATTTTCGTTTTTATTTTCTTCTTTCAACAAAAAAAAAAAACAATATCAAAAAAGTTTTATTAGTTTTTTTGAGTTTACCCTATAATCCAGTCATGCTTACATAACGTTTCAAAATATTTTAGAAAATCTTTGAAAAAAAGTTTCCATTTTCTTTTACATAGTTAAAAGTTTTTCACCCATTTTCGTTTTTTATTGAGAATCAAAAGTGCAAAAAAATGGAGAAAAAATTGTGCTTGAAAGATGCAAAAATGTAGAAGACAAAGTATAACTTTGTTTCATTTTCTTAAATTCAAACTTATACAACAAATGAAAACCAATTTTGTTTTATTGGTGAGTAGAAGTAGAAGAATTTTTTTTTCTATAATAAATAATTTAAAAAAACATTTTAAATTTATTCCACTACAGTTGCACTTCGATAAAATGTTAAAAGTAAATGAACAATAAAGAATAAATTGGGATAATGGAAAAGATTTAAGAGGGATTCTGTGGTCGCAATTCAGTATTTAATTGCATATAGTACTTAGTCCCAATATATAGTGATAAAACAAAAGTATAGTCGATTTATTATGGGTTTTCTCTTTTGCAGTATAATGCAAGAAATTGAGTAAATTATTCTCTTGAAAAAAAAAAGCGATAACATAAACCACGCATAAAATTTCTATAGGTTTGATCAGTCTAATACGGGACAATTGTGGTTTAAGCTCTATACAGACAACAATTACAATAAATTTTATTCTTAAATAATATTGCTCTCCTGCTCTTTTAATTCGGTAGTCAGAATTTATTATATTCAGAACATTTTTACCAAATCGTGGGAAATTACCCATATTGAGGGAATTTCGAAACCTTCAAGGGAAAAAGGCTAAAAATCGTATATAAATGCATAAATATATATTTTACTTAAATACAGTACTGAAAAAATCAGAATTTTTGAGCAAGAAAGGGTTAGCAACACTAATTCCTAAACAGTTAGCAACCTAATCCTCTTCTGAAGACAGACATACATATATGATTTTAAATTCAAAAATATTTTCCTTAAACTAACTACGAATTTGTTATACTAAATTTAAGAATTTAAAGATATACAGGATAATTGAAATATTAAAAATAAAACTTCATACCCCGGCCATATATGGAAAATTATGAAATTTTGTTTTTGCCATATTGTCATTGCCATATAATTACGATTGTCTTACCTGAAAGAATAAAAAAAAAATTAAATTATTAGAAACAGAAAAAGTTAAATAAAAAATTCCTTTTTAAATAAATTAAAATTTAATATGAAGTCAATTATAGGAATTTTGCGGTACTTTTAATATTCGCCCACATAACTTAATTACATAATATATATCTAAGTACTTATAAATATGCATTTTGTGGTTATTAATATTAAATTGCCAATTAAACGCAATGATTACTGTTGACATACACCAACTAATAATTAGTTATAATAAATTTGCACTTAATAAAAAATATGCAAATTGTCATATTAATTTAAAAATTTATATTAAATATTAATTTAAAAATAAATTAGTTATGGCAAATATTCGATTAAAAAAAATAAACGCGCAAATATTAAACAGTTTAAGCAAATATTAAGTACCTTATTATTAAAGGGGGAAGTAGAAAATTCATTACTACATCTTCTGGATGAGTGTAAAGCTTTAATTGGCAAACTGACGACGGTAGATATGAGATTTTGTAAGCCAGATCCTTTCCTTAAACGATAAAATTATAGATTATATATTGAGCCAGAAAGGATAAAATTATCCTCTAAATTGAATAGATTTTGTATTGGACCCGAATAATCTCGTCACTTTGCGTGGGTGTTAAGCATCTATTTTTATAATAATTTTAACTTGAGAAAACTTGTAAGGTTCGGCAAATCAAAGCTTCATCGCAGTAATTATTTTTTTAACTAGCATCTATCTATATACCTAGGTAGATGTATTCTTTCTCTTTCACAAAATTTGTAAGCATGATCGCTCTTTATGCTGGCATACTATAAAATCCCTTGTTTTATTAAATATCCTTGGTCTTGTAGGACACCCTTGAGTGTTATAATTGATTCCAACAGTTTTTTTTTTTATTTCTTTCAATAATTCACCTCACACCGTATGGAATCCGAGCCAGCCGAAAGTCTATGGTTCGATAAAATTTGTTCTACCCTACCACCTTTTCTTATCAACATATCAATCATATTATATTCTTCAAACAGATAATTCAAGAATATTTTATTCATAAGTGCATTTGTTAATTTTTCAAAAAACAGAAAAAAAAAAATAAATCCCTGTCAAATTCCATTTTCATGTACAACGGTATGAAGAACCTTCAAAACATTAATATATGCATAAAATACAAATAAGAATACAAAATGAACTTGTACCTAATTTGTAAAATATCTCAAAGTTTATAAAATTTTAAAGAACATAAAAAGATTTACGTGTTCCTTTCGAATTTTAAATTATTTACAAATTTATTGTACAGTCTCGCTCGCTCTCACTTTCTCTTTTTCTTTCCCTCTCTCTCTCTCTCTCTTTCTCTTCCTCTATACGATATCTTCAAAATATTCAATTTAAATTTACACAATATCATCAATTTTCCAAAATAAATAAGAATATTTCAACGCCATGTAATAAATATTTCTTACATCATCACATCCAACCTTACACATCCTAAATAATGTAAGCATACTACCTCAATTTGTGTACAATAAAAATTAAATTTCAATATCCAACCGTCACAACCATCGCAACCATCACGAAAACACATCCAAAATAAATTGTTACCAACAAATTTTATTCTTTTATAATGAAATTTATAAAAATTAAATTCAATTTAAAGATTTTCACTTGAAGAGAAATCTCGATAAAAAGAGACAATTGAGAACGAAAAAAAAAAAAAACAAATTTTTTTTTGCATTAAATGCAAAATTTACATTAAATGCACTTACACAGACAAGAATTCACATATAGATTAACGTACGTGTACTATACATGTAATATGTTCTATTTTATTAAGGATTCATTTCAAATTACAAACTATAATGAACATAATATACACATGAGTATATGTATGTGAAATCACTTATACAACTACACTACACAGAGAAGAACTATTTCTAAGAGTTTATCAATAAATTGAAAACGTGAATTCGTTAAATTTTGCTAACAAAAGAGCAGTATTTTATTTATTATAGGAAAGGATTTCATAACACAATAAACAAAATTTAAACCCACATTTTTATGAGTTCAATTGTAAAAAAAAGAAAAGAGGGCAAAAGACGAAATTTTATACCACGGCAAAAAAAAAATGAATGCAATCGATTAAAAAAATATTTCGTGTACAATAGCACATTTTCGTTAAGTGGTTATACATCGGTAATTCAGTGGTAGAATACTCGCCTTCCTATAGCTCTTAAATATGGCAATTTAAGTCTAGAGCGCCTTTTTATATAGTTGTAGACCTTAATACTCAAAATAACGAATATCACTGTTAAATGGTCAGATTTTCTTATATTGCATATTTTTGAGAGTACACTTAAAATAACAGTGTTAACCAAATATTTCTCGTTCTATAAAAATGTGAATTAGCTTGCTAAAAAAAATTTTTATTCTAATAAAAAAAATATTAGGTAACGGGCAATTTGATCTACCGTAACACAGCAGTAAGGTAAAGGTGTAGAAGAGAAATTACTTGAAAATTTTAAAGAAAAATCCCGATTTGAGTTAACGGATTATTTGCTTAATTATAATTTTAATAGAAATTCTGACATTTGTATAAAAGAAATAAGTCGTCTTACAATATTTTACATGTAGTAAGTTAAAAAGAGCTAGAATTTTAAGGATAATAACCCTAGGGAATACTGCGATTACCTAGAAATTTCTTTCTTAACTGAGAGCTTCCTTCTGTTTGCCTAATAAAATTTCATATTTTCCAACATGGAGACCATAATAATGATGAAAATTCGGCGAAAAAATGGATTGTCAATTAGACGAGAGAGTCGAGCAAAATATTGGCTTCATAAGAGCATTTCCGTCAATACTTTTGTAAATATGATAGAAAAAAAAAATTAATAAAATTAAAATTGAGTTCATTTTTCTAAATACCAAATATTTATTTTTTCGATATAGACAAGAAAACCAATAAATTTTCATGTAAAAAACAACACACACACAATAACATTTTTATATTAAAACCACCAAATCGTCCTAGAAAACACAATTCTTATAACAATAATTCATAAAATGAATAATAACTATAAAGATGATAAAAAAATAAAAGCCACAAAAATACATGATCTGTCAACTTTATCAAGGGATTATTATAAGTAACAAGGATAAAATAAATTATATAATTTTTAATTGTACAAAATCATTGCGGTGAAATTACATAACAAAAAGGATAATAAAACTAAAATTGTATTGGAACTCTCGTTGTAGAAATAGTAGAATACGAAATATATTTAAAAATTCTAAAGAATTTTGCCATTCTCTACTTTGATTTTACGTAATATAGGAAATTTTTTCCGCAAAATACTTGAAGTTTGTAAACCAGAATATTAAAAATGTAATTTAAATTTTTAGTAATAATGAAATAGCCTAGTTATTTTCAGAAATATTTAATGAAATTTATTTTTAAATAAGTTTGTTTGGAAGAAAAATTTTGAGCACTATAAAATTTATGTGTGAGACTAAAAGTTCATTTGTTAACATCATAGTTATTACGTACACTAAAGGATTTCAGCATTTGAAACTAAAATCTTCCTAAATTTAAATAAATTTAGTTTTTAGAGTCTTTCAAATTTGAAAAAAAGAATTTTTTGATTTAGAAACAAGAATGGCATATTTAAAGAAAACTATTTAATTAAGATAGGTTTCCGGGAAGCCTAAATAGGCAATCTGTAATCGAACGTTTAATGAAGACCTGATGGTTACGGTGTGTTTATAACAAAACTGTATATGTCTGCTAATTTTCGGCTAACCTATCGCACATGCCACATTTAACTACAAACCACCACTGTTTAGGGATAAAAATTTATGTTAAAAGTAATATTTGCATGAAAACAACTAGATTCAGCTTACAAAATAACGGCACTGAAGGAGTAAAACTGTTTTACCGAGCACCATTGTCCGCATAGAGAATGGCACGAAGAGGGTATGAAAGTTATTTAAAATATGAATAGTACCATATGTTTTTTCTTCTTCTTCTTACTAGGCGTTACAGACCATAAAGGTCCTGAACCTGACTTAACATTTTCTTCCATCAACCACGGTCCGGGGCGGCTCTCTTGCAATTGGAAACACGAAGGTTTTCCAAACCCGCCGAAGTTTTGTCCCTCCAACGAAGTTGCGGCCTACCTCGATTTATCTATCCTTCGGGTCTGGAATCGAACACTCTCCTCTTCTTTGCTGGGGTACTTAATGCGACGAAGAATCTTTCGCTTAAAAACACCAAGACATTGCTCACTTTTCCTGAACAATGTACAAGTTTCCGAGCCATAAATTAAAACCGGAAGAACAAGAGTCTTGTACTGCTGCAGCTTAGTATTCTTGGACAGGACTTTTGAACTAGTATATGTTTAATTTTTTTAATTAATAAAATAATATTTTTTTTGTCCAAATAAGAAAAACATCTGCCAATTTGATGTGATTTTTCGGAATCTCCAGTTTTTGCGTCCACCTCATTGCACAGTATCTCCGGATTCCAGCTGGGGTAGTGTAGAATTTATGTTTACAGTTAGATTGGCTATTGGTGATATTGGAACCAAATTTTATAGCATTTGGATAGAATTTTATAGCATAAACGAAGAAACAAATAATTTATTGCAATAAAAATATTCGAAAAATGCAAATTTTATAAACTAAAAACAAAAAGAATACCAAAAAAGAACCAAATTCAAAACAAAAAGACAAATAAATAATCGAAACAAGTTTTTGCCAACAAATCTTACTTAGTTTTGTCTTCATTTCTTTAAGTGACATAAGGTCTATTTTAAAAGAGAAAAATATTGGGAAGAGAAATACTTGAAAAAAAAAGAAAAACTTTCCTAAAATTTTTTAATACCCTATTTAAGAATATCTAAATTCCAGAATAGTCAATACATCATAAAGTTTATTCGTCCTTTCTTCTTTAATTTTCTATTCCATTTTTTTTTTTTTCTATTTTTCTTTTTCCTCTTTCTATTTAATTTTTGTTGATCCTTATTTTTTGTTTTGTTTTTTTTTTTGCTTTTTGTTGTACTGAACATGTTTTGAATTAGTAAAATATTCCCATTTGAGGCGGGCGGACAAAATATTTATATATATGTATACATGTATTACTTTTTTTTTTTGGTATTATGGGAAAATAAATTTTATACTATGTGATGTATAAGGATTAAACGAATAAAATGATAATCAGGATATAAATAAGGTATGAAAAGAATATTATGTATGTGTACATAAGTAGAAACAGTTCTAGTATTATTCTTAAATTTATTTTACTCTAAAGTGTCGTAACGAATCAAAGATTACATATAAAGAGCACAAGAGCATTTTGATTCAAAAAATGTTTTTTAATAATATACGAGTATATACTTAAATAATGTGCACAAGATAAAAGAAATTACTCTTTTTTTTTTTTGTTTGCTCTATTTTTTGAAGTTTGGATTTCATTTTTTGAATTTGTAATCACATTTGAAATATACACTGCAAAAAAAATTTAATTTATATTTGGTAATTTTACAATTTAGTCGATGAAGGAGCTAATTTACAGTGAAATTGAAAAAAAAAATATAAAATTTTCAAGAAAAATTACGATTTTACTGGAAAAAAAAATTTCCAGTAAAATAAAGTACTCTCCTAGAGTACAATAGGTACTCTGCGAAGTGATTTTACTTATTCATGGAGCAACATTGCTCTTTTGCAAGATAATTTAAATGGACAAACATAATTTCAAAGATTGATTAGTGAAATATTTTCTATAACACGAAAATTTTTTACAGTGTATATTAAACAAACGTGTTATATGGGTATAATAAAATTGTCATTCCAATCGTATTATATTCAAATTATAAACTTTAAATAGACTACACTTTGATTGTGTAATTTGGGATATTTTGGGGTAAGAATTAGAAGAGTTGTTTTTTTGGAAAATTGTTGGTTGTAAATTTTTAAGAAAAATTTTAAAAAAAAATCTTCGCAACTTTATTAAAGCACGATATTTTTTCGATTACTAAGGTGATTTTAATACTGCGTCGATTCCATTACTAGGACAATTGAGCCACTGATGCGATTTCATTACTGAGGCAATACGGTTATAGGAATAATTCGGCTAATGAGGTCTATTTCACTACTGAGGCGATTCGACTACTGAGACAACTGAGCCACCGAGGTGATTTTACTATTGTGCCAGACAGGCTTCTGATACAATTTTACCACTGAAACAATTCGACTACTGAGGCGGACTGCTAAGGCTATTGGTCTACCCACCAATTAGCCAATATGACTACTGCGACGATTTCACTATTGGGACAATTCAGGCAGTTGGACGATTTCCCTATCGAGGCAATTGTTGGGGCAATTCGAACACTGAGGCAATTTGTTTAAGAAGGCGATTCGAAGGAAAAGGAATAGATCAGTACAACAAAAATTTCTTCAAAAATTTTTAAAAAATTGATTACCCTAAAACAGTGATGAAGCAAACCCTTCTTTTTTTTCTTTTGATTTTCTTATTTTATACAGTAAATGCTTTAAGGATACATACGTAATATTGTTTGATTACCAAATTAGGTATTTGAATTCGGTTTTTTTTTTAAGAATTCTAAGTTTTTGAAATCCTTTTTAGCACTTTTCCAAAAAATTTTTTGAAAAAAGTGCTTATTAGTTTCACTCTGTCCGTCCGTCCGTCCGTCCGTCCGTCCGTCCGTCCGTCCGTCCGTCCGTGGACACTTTTTTTGTTTACAAAACTTCTACACCCTTGAAGATAGAAAGCTGAAATTTTATATGTACATAGATCTTTACTAGAAACTCACTTCCGTAGAACAAAATTCTTACCTATCTCCCCCCCTCTAGAAGTTATACCCCCCCAAAACCTTAAAAATGGCCTTTTTTAACTATTTGTTGCAATGAAACCATAAGCATTTTGGAAATTTTGCAAACGCAGAAAGGCAGCGGCTTGCTTTCCCTAGCGCGGTATACTACAGTTGAACTTTAGAAAAACAAAATGGCCGTTCAAATTTACCGTTATCTAAAGTCCTTTTTTTCCAAATTTTTGATGTCGTTTTTCTTCTAGACCCCAGCTTTTAGAAGCTTGAAAATTTATGGGCTTTTAGACATTAACAAATAGTTCATTTCGTTAGAAGAAAATTTTTTTCCATCTCCACCCCCTCTCAAGTTATCGCCCCTTGAAATTTGTAAAATTTGAATTTTTGACACCTTATATTTCCGAAATCGCACGTTTTTTCAAATTTCTATAAACACAAAAAGCTAACGGTAAATTCCATGACATTAAAAAATATAATTATTTTCCTTAACTCACACAATTAACCCTTAAAATCGAGCATTATGTTAACCCCTTTTTATATTAATTTTTCCTTTATTTCAAAGACTGCATAAATCGTTCATCCTAAATATATGCAATCCTTGGAATAGTTTTGTATATGAATGAAAATAATTTTAATAGTGTGATATGTATACATAGACTGTATTTAAAAGCAGAATTTTCACTTGTTGAAGGGAAAAGTGCTACAATACAAACCATTGGTTTGACCCAACTTTATTTTTCCTCCCATTGCCTTCTTTTTACAGGTTATTTGAATGCGGTATATTTTATTTTTTCTTTTTTTTTCTACCCCATTTTTACTCTTTCAAGATTTCTTTTTAATTTTTTTCATTCTTTATTTTTTATTTCTTATGTACATTTTAATATTATATACAAAATATGTACATTCGGTATGTCTTGCTGTTTGTACACTTAACACATCGTTGAACAATTGGGAGGAAAGCACAAGAAAAAAAAAATGTTAAATCATGTTAAAAGATTTGAATTTTATTGGATTTTTTTCCTTTTTTTTTTCTCTCACACAAAAACCAATAATATTAGTTTGTATCCCGAAGCTAATAGCCAGAAATAAATAAATATGAGTATATAATATGCTATATGCGGGTATATATTTAAGTAGCATAAAAGATTATGAACATATTAAAGTTTTAACACACTTAAAGAATTTAAAATGAGTGGCAAATACTTTAAAAATTTGAGAATTTAATTTTTTTTTTTAAATAATTTTTGAAAAATTCATTTAAGAGGAAGAACTTTTTAATATGTTTAATAATATTTTGATGGTTTTGATAGATTTTGCAAGGATGTGAATATGTACATGTCTGTGCAGAATAATCAACTGTATACTAATAAGATATCAAAAAAATTAATAAAATTAGCGAGTTCAAATTAAATTCATGATTATATCGCCGCCCACTAGAGAAATCTACAAGTTTGTCAGTAAAAAACTGTTGTTGGAATAGATTTCTATTAATTATATCAACAATATTAGGCAATAAAAGATGCTCGAAGGCATAAGTTGACATGAGATTAACCTTCGTTTTGTACTAATTATAAAGTATTTTCATATTTTAATTGAAAACCCGAATGATTTAGTTGATGGTATACAAAGCGGTGCACCATTGATAATTTCTAGTTGAATAAGATTTAAATAAAAATTCCTGGTGCTTCCATAACGCACGTTTATGTGGGATGTGCAAAAGAATATATCAAAATGAAATTTACATAAATAACTTCAGGAGCAAACCCGAATCACAGACGCCATATAATTTCAAATACTAAATCAAGGAAAATATCAAAAAAAAAAAAATCCATAATAATTAATCATTTACGATAACCCAATTTTTGGAAAATAACTTGAATTAAAGTCAAACATCCCACAAATTCTTGTTAAAAGAATTTTATTATTACCATTTTTTTTTTGTTTTTCTTGTCTTTTATATCCCTTAATGAAATATCAGTTTTCCTTTTTCAATTTTATTACACAAAAAAAATACACTAATAAAAACACAAAAACATCCTGACCCTTGAGAGCAACAGTTTTTCTTTTATTCCCTGTTTTTCTTCTTGTGTGTATTTTTGTTTTTTTTTTTTTGTATATCCGGAAGATTACACTTTCGCTTTTTTTTTTTTTTCTTGTGTCGCAAAATAACCAAACCGAAAAATTTTATAACTGAAAACACATAAAAATTTACGCATTTAAATTACATAAGAATGCAGAAAAAATGTAAAGAAATTATGTAAGTTACCCTCCTCTTATCTAATTTCATTATAAAATTGTAACATGAGCCTTAAACATAAATTTAATAACTATGGTATTTAAACTAACCCAATAAAGTAAAATTTCATCCGGATTCAAATTGTTTAAATATTATAAGTCGTGTAGTATAAAAGTAATTATCAAATAAAAAGAAGAACATTAATGCTTTGTTATTCTAAATGAACTATTAAAAAAAGTGTATTAGTACACTTCCAACTTGTGCTATGAAGAAATTCAACCTTGAGAAAAATATTTGTCCTCTATTTAAGTATATTATGCAATACAATATCCAAATCCCCCGAGATTTGGTTGAAAAAACCATGGAAATAACATTTGAATTTCACATAAACAATTTTTTTTCATTTTCGAGTGATTTTGATATTTTTTGGTATAAATAACTGCCGAAGTTATCTTTAATTAATTGGATTTGTAATTCTAAAATACCTACAGAAATAAAATAATTGGCATCGAAGTCGGATTATAAGCCACAGTCGGAGTAGAGACAAAAGAAATCCGAATCAGAAACGATGTTGGAATTATAATCAGATTCAAACTCAAGAATCAAAGTCTGCTAGAATTTGAGTTGAGTAAAAATGGGAGTCTGAATCAAATTCGGAGACAAAATCGGAATAAAATTCGGAATCAAAAGTCGGAGTCAGAATCGGAGTCGAAGTCAAAATAGAAGTCGGAGTTCAAGCCGAAGTTGAAATCGGATTGAGAATCAGAGTCGGAGTCAAAATCGGAATAAGAATCGGAGTCGAAGTCAAAATAGGAATCGGAGTTTAAGTCGAAGTTGAAATCTGATTGAGGATCAGTAGATGTTGTTGTAGTAGATGTTGATTTAATGAAAGAAATATTTAATTAAGCGACATTGAAGTAGACTATCAAAGAAAGGTAGCTAATACATCAGATGGGAAATTCCAATATTTTAATGTTTTTTGAAATTTAACATTGAAATTTCACACTTAGTACTTTCTATCAAAAATTAGTGATAATTTTATATAAAAATTTTCTTAAAGCATAACACTAGTACAATATCTTTCTCCAAGTATTTCTCCCCTTTCACACAGTCCTTTTCAAGTATTTATCTTTCTCTTACATATACAGTAACCGTCATTTAAATAAAAACCTATAACAATCATTAAAAATTTTAGTAAACAAAACATTTACTTTGGTTTTTGGTTCAATAAAAAAGAAAAACACGTTAACAGTTATTAACCTTTTAAATATCTTTAAATATTAACCTAAATTTTACACAAACACATACATATTAGGTATATTATGTAACGGTTTATATACAAATCTAAATAACTATCAACTCTCTTTATTATTTTTATAGTATGAAAAAAGTTTCCAATTTCGTAAATTAAATGACAAAAGTTTTATATAAATATTATCGTAAAAGATAAAGATGCTTTAATAATTTTTATTGAAAATAATGGCATAGAAACACATCATTAAATTTTTTATATTTCTTATAAAAAAAAAAAGAAAAATAAAAATTCTGCTACTTATGCAGACTTTGACTTTTAATAATTTTTCAACTTTTTAATAATAATGAAACTTTTATAATTGCATACTTATATTGTCATAAGAACAACAACAAAATTTTATTTTTATTATTAGAGGTGCAAATTTATAAATTTAATATTATTAGGAAACTAAAAGAACTTGAGATTTAGAGAAGACTTTAGAAATGAAAAATTAGGCTTAAACCGCACATAGGTATAACGTATTTAATAATTATTCAAAAACTTTATTATTAACAATAGGAACGGCTATCATTGTTAAATATACCTACGCCGATTCCAAAAAAGGATTTGTGTGTACAGAGTCGAAGGCTAAAGGTTAACCCATTTCAATATCAGATTCAAAAGAGTTTGAAGTACATTGTGAATAGAAACTTGAATTGAGAGTGGGGTTTGTAGTGACATTCCCAGTCGGATCCATAATTAAAGCAAGAGTCTGAGTCGGAGTGGGGGTAAAATTGGGATTCCGAATCAGAGTTGCAGTTGAATCAATCATTGAAAACGGTAATAAATTCACAATTTGTTAGAATTAGAGTCAAGTTAACCACTGCTAGAGTCAAAGTCAAAGTAGAACTTGAATTTGGATTCGAAATCAAAGTAAGAGTTTTAATCGGATTCGGAGTTCGAACCGTAGTAACAATTGCGGTTGAATTGAGTCTTGGAGTCAGAGTAAATTCGCAATAATGAAGTTAATATTAAATTCAGAATCGAAACCTCAAAATTTAATACCGAATTTTCATCCCGCGTATCAATTGGCTAAAACAAAAACTTCTATTTCAAATTTCTTAATTACTAACAAAATTTTCGAATACAATTTAAATAACTTCAATTAACATGTAACACCGTTTTTCTATACTTATATAAAAGAAAGCTTATATAATACACTCAATATCGTAAATTAAACAAAATGTGAATTTAAATTATAAACACAATAATAATAATAAACAAGACACATTAACGTACATATTTACATTATTTTCATATACCTGATAAAATATTTATCCCAGTACATAAACGCATGCATATATGTATATGTATAGTTATTTTACATGAATTTCATTAAAATATAAAATTATTATGAGGAAAACTCAAAAATATAATGAACATATGGGACAGAGTAAGAGTAATAATATGTCATAATGCTGATAATATCTTCAAATATTACATATAAGTAGGTGTCTTAATGTCAACTTGGGTTCGAAAATACATAATACTTATATGCACATATAAATATATATTATATGAATATATTTTTCAACAATAAAATAAAAACAAATTGCTTTTATATAACAAAATAAATCCCAAAAGAAAATATAAAAGAGCGAAAATCTTATTTATGTTATGTTTAGAATCAAGTATATGATATAAAAGCAGGAAGGCAGTAAAAGTAATTTAATAAATTAGAAAAAGTGTTGAACTTGTTTTAAATTTATATTAGAGAAATAAAACATAAAAAATCAAATAGAAAGAGTGACATTGATGATAAATGATATTGTTGAAACACCCATATTAAATACTTTTTCATTATGTACAAATTCGACTAAAATAACCAATTCTTTCTTAATAAAATTTACTAATACCAAAATGTATAATGGATTTTTTTTAACAGCAGTGCAACTGTTCTTCAAAATAAAATAGGATTTATTGTTCCTCACCGATTAAATAAGCAAGGACTTGGCGCTGTTTACATTTCACATTCTAAAATTCATGTAAATTTTTCGAATTGAAGGCCAAAATTAAATCCGAGAATTTTCGAAATTTTATGATCGAAATTATTATGTTCTTTTATTCTTAATTTTTATTTCTGTTATTTTTTTTAACAAGGTAAAACAAAAATTGTGGAAATTGTTTTTGAATTTAATTGGAAAACAAGAACTTTTTTTTGCAGGGTTTCTTCATATTTTTCTAAGACTCTTTTGATCTGTCTGCCTTGTTATTGTATGAATATTTTTTTTTTCTTAAATTAAATTTAAAAGAATTGATAATGGAAAATTTTATTAAAAAAAAAAATATAAGAAAATTTTCAAGTGATTCCTCCAACTCTTTTTCTTTATTATTTGTTTGCATATTTATTTTAACAAATTATATGAAGTAATTTAAATTAATAAATCAAGTTTTCAAACTTATTATTTTGTTTTTCTTATTCAATTTTAAGGTTTTGTTTTCATTCTATGTTATGTGTGGATGGGAAAGAAAGATTGGGTGGAAAAGCAAGATGTCAAAAAAAAAGGATGTTATCAAAATTGTTAAGTTAATATAAAGAAAATTTTTAAACAAAGATGTTTAATGTGAGAAATTATAAAGTAAAAGAAAAATTGAAAAAATTAAATTAATTACTTTGTTTATTTGGAAAAAAAATTGGAGAAATTTCTTTAACTTCTTAATAAAAATTTTAAATATTAAGACATATTAAATTTTTATGAATTTTAAACTAAGAATTTTTTTAATGTGTGAGCATTATTAATATTTTTGGAATTAACTCATTTAATTAAAAGTTTAATTTGATTTTCAAGCTTATACAATTTAATTATAAATCTACGAATTTAATTCAATTGTATAAGCTTAAATTATTACTTAATTAAAGAATTCTAACTTAAAAATACATCTTAACACCGAATGTACTGACAAGAATTTGATTTAAAATGAATTGCATGAATTTTACAACGTTTCAATTACTGGATGAAGGAAAAACAACAGACGGCGTAGTACCTGAATCAGGAGTCTTGGGTTCCGAAAGGAAGAATCTCTTCTATAGCAGTAGCAGCGGAAAGATAAGATCATACATATTTATTAAAAGAAACTAAAATGCTTTTTTGCTGCCTCTTTACAATAACAAGAACTTGACAGCAGTCAGTCTGGTGAACGAAGGTAGGAAGTCTTGGTGACCATTAACATACCCGCCCTACGATTTCCAGCAAAAATTTCCACTTTCAAATTTGTGAGGCCTAGTAAAGAACGGCCGTGCTTTATTTATTAAAATAATATTTTAAGATATAATTTATTAAAATGTGGAAAAATTTCCATATCAAACACAATTTTCCCAAAAAAAAAAAACACTAAATTAATTTGGGAGTTAAAAAACATTTATTAAAGGAAATAAGTCTAATATATTTGGCTAGTAAAAAAATTTTGCTTAGAGAAAAAAAACCAATAAATTTTTGTATATAAAAATGTTTTAATATAAGATAAAAAAAAAACTTATATGTATTTCTTCTGAAAGAATCCTGTTCATTCTTATTCTTCTTCTTTTTAATTTCATAATAAATTCAATGAATTCCTTATGTGTGTACGACTTCCTACACATATAAGAAGGAAAAAATAAGTTTTTTTTATTCATTCTACTAAATTTAATTAAAAATCCATGAGATTCTTATGGTTTCGATATGGAAATTGAAAATAAAAGAAAAATTAGAGCAAAAATTAAAAAGTTTTTGTTAAAAATTAAAATTAAGAGTTTGCTTTTTAACATAAAAAATAAACTTCGTGCCTTATTAAAATTTGCTTATATTCCTTATTGTTTTATTTATAAACAAGTCGAAATAATTATGACGAACAAAATTACAGCATAACATGAAATTATGAAAAAAAAATTAATTCTATAAATAAACATTTTGTGTGTTACTAAAAATAACTGATCGTAAAGGAACATAAAAAAAACTCTTAAAATAATTTTTGGTAAAATTTTCTCAAACAAGATTTTTCGGTCATTCCCTAAGGATTATCGTGCTTTTTTTTTATTTCCTTTTTTTGTCTTTGAAGAAATTATAAAAATAAATATTTTCAGTTTTGTACATTAACACCTACTCTGCGTATATAAAGAAAAAACCAACATTCTGAATGGTGAAAAATAGATTATGACATCACAAATCCATGAATCGACCTGAGAAAGGACTTTTTTCGAGGCAAAAGCCTCTACTTAACGAAAACGCACATACTTCAACCAGCATTTATTTTAAAGGTCTCGATTACAACAATGTAACTTAAATAAAAAAAATTAATAATTACTTAAATAAAACACAAAAATTCAAAACATAATAAAACAATTTAAATTCGTCCAGAGACAAAGTTGATTTTAAACAAAAATATTGAAAAACAAATGCGTTATTTGGGTAAAATGGCTAAAATTTGTATTGTAAAAAATTATAACCTTGTAAAATTTTTAAAAATTAAAACACAGGTTTCATTATATTACCAATATAATCTTTTACATGAACAATAAATGGAATATAAAACAGACTATATATAAAAAAAATTTACAAATTAGATGAATATACGAAATTCAATTATTAAGTATAATCAATTACAATATACATAAGAATTGGGATGTTTCCGAAAGTTGAAACAGTATCATTTATCAGAAACATTAATAAAATATATATGAATGTCATAAATCTGCGTATATAAAGAAAAAACCAACATTTTGAATGGTGAAAAATAGATTATGACATCACAAATCCATGAATCGACCTGAGGAAGGACTTTTTTCGAGGCAAAAGCCTCTACTTAACGAAAACGCACATACTTCAACCAGCATTTATTTTAAAGGTCTCGATTACAACAATGTAACTTAAATAAAAAAAATTAATAATTACTTAAATAAAACACAAAAATTCAAAACATAATAAAACAATTTAAATTCGTCCAGAGACAAAATTGATTTTAAACAAAAATATTGAAAAACAAATGCGTTATTTGCGTAAAATGGCTAAAATTTGTATTGTAAAAAATTATAACCTTGTAAAATTTTTAAAAATTAAAACATAGGTTTTATTATATTACCAATATAATCTTTTACACGAACAATAAATGGAATATAAAACAGACTGTATATAAAGAAAATTTAAAAATTATATTAATATACGAAATTCAATTATTAAGTATAATCAATTACAATATACATAAGAATTGGGATGTTTCCGAAAGTTGAAACAGTATCATTTATCAGAAGCATTAATAAAATATATATGAATGTCATAAATCTGCGTATATAAAGAAAAAACCAACATTTTGAATGGTGAAAAATAGATTATGACATCACAAATCCATGAATCGACCTGAGAAAGGACTTTTTTCGAGGCAAAAGCCTCTACTTAACGAAAACGCACATACTTCAACCAGCATTTATTTTAAAGGTCTCGATAAGAACTATGTAACTTAAATAAAAAAAATTAATAATTACTTAAATAAAACACAAAAATTCAAAACATAATAAAACAATTTAAATTCGTCCAGAGACAAAGTTGATTTTAAACAAAAATATTGAAAAACAAATGCGTTATTTGCGTAAAATGGCTAAAATTTGTATTGTAAAAAATTATAACCTTGTAAAATTTTTAAAAATTAAAACATAGGTTTTATTATATTACCAATATAATCTTTTACACGAACAATAAATGGAATATAAAACAGACTATAAATAAAGGAAATTAGAAATTGGATTAATATACGAAATTCAATTATTAAGTATAATCAATTACAATATGCATAAGAATTGGGATGTTTCCGAAAGTTGAAACAGTATCACGTATCAGAAACATTAATAAAATATATATGAATGTCATAAATCTGCGTATATAAAGAAAAAACCAACATTTTGAATGGTGAAAAATAGATTATGACATCACAAATCCATGAATCGACCTGAGAAAGGACTTTTTTCGAGGCAAAAGCCTCTACTTAACGAAAACGCACATACTTCAACCAGCATTTATTTTAAAGGTCTCGATAAGAACTATGTAACTTAAATAAAAAAAATTAATAATTACTTAAATAAAACACAAAAATTCAAAACATAATAAAACAATTTAAATTCGTCCAGAGACAAAGTTGATTTTAAACAAAAATATTGAAAAACAAATGCGTTATTTGCGTAAAATGGCTAAAATTTGTATTGTAAAAAATTATAACCTTGTAAAATTTTTAAAAATTAAAACATAGGTTTTATTATATTACCAATATAATCTTTTACACGAACAATAAATGGAATATAAAACAGACTATATATAAAGAAAATTTAAAAATTAGGTTAATATACGAAATTCAATTATTAAGTATAATCAATTACAATATACATAAGAATTGGGATGCTTCCGAAAGTTGAAACAGTATCATTTATCAGAAACATTAATAAAATATATATGAATGTCATAAATCTGCGTATATAAAGAAAAAACCAACATTTTGAATGGTGAAAAATAGATTATGACATCACAAATCCATGAATCGACCTGAGAAAGGACTTTTTTCGAGGCAAAAGCCTCTACTTAACGAAAACGCACATACTTCAACCAGCATTTATTTTAAAGGTCTCGATTACAACTATGTAACTTAAATAAAAAAAATTAATAATTACTTAAATAAAACACAAAAATTCAAAAAATAATAAAACAATTTAAATTCATCCAGAGACAAAGTTGATTTTAAACAAAAATATTGAAAAACAAATGCGTTATTTGCGTAAAATGGCTAAAATTTGTATTGTAAAAAATTATAACCTTGTAAAATTTTTAAAAACTAAAACATAGGTTTTATTATATTACCAATATAATCTTTTACACGAACAATAAATGGAATGTAAAACAGACTGTATATAAAGGAAATTTAAAAATTGGATTAATATACGAAATTCAATTATTAAGTATAATCATTTACAATATACATAAGAATTAGGATGTTTCCGAAAGTTGAAACAGTATCACTTATCAGAAACATTAATAAAATATATATGAATGTCATAAATTATTATATGAAAATGTCATGAGAGCAACATTTACTTTTTTTCTTTTTAATGTTTCATATTTTATATAATCAAATTGTTAATTTTCATCATAAGGAATAAAATATTACAAAGGATGAAAAAGTGTAATGAAAAAAAAATTGTCATAATATTAAGTAACATTATAGCTACAGGCACATTATAGATGTATACCATATAAATATAATTATACGCATAATATAACAATTTGATTAATACTATTTATATATAAATAAAAGTGTGTATTATTATAAAGATGGTATAATAGGTCAAGGATTAAGAAATGATTAAACAACTGAAGCCAATTAAAAAACCAGAAGAACTGATGAGTCGAACGTTTTAAAAGAGTGGAAGAAGCCAGTAGTCGGATTTTAATTAAGCCAAATTTTTTTATCCATTATATTTTAATATTACATTCTATAATAGTTATGGAATTTATAGAAAAAGCTGAAGTAAAATTATACGCCTCTTGTACTAATAATCTGTAAAGGAAAAGGAAAGGAGGTCTATATGATTTTTAAAATTTTAATTAAAAACAAAGAAAATTTTTCAAAATTATAATAAAAAACCTAAAGAACAATTTGTTTTTAAACAATTTTTCTAAAACCAAAATCTAATTTAAAATAAAAATTTTTTTCTTCTTTTTCAAGGTTCTTTCTTTGGTCTATAATAAAGGATATAAGAAATAAATTGTACGAAAATATTTTTAAAACTCCTTTTTGTGCTATTTAAATTTTTATATGAAAATTAATTTTATATACCCATATACAATCATATGAAATGATTTATCAGAATTAAAATAAAATAATGTTTGAATATTTGTTAAATATTTAGTATTGAACATCTATAGATAATGGGTATCAGGTGATTTTAAAATGAATTTTTAAATTAAATTTTTCAAAAATAAATTATTACTTTAACAATGTAATAAATATTAGGAACATTAGTGAAATTTAACAGAATTTCTCAAACTTTATCCATTTGAGTTCATTTACATTAAGTAATTTAGTGTGGTTCAAGTCATGAATCTAGTGTGGTTGAAGTCCAGACTGAATTTGGTTTATGAACTGTATTATTGTAAATTTACGTTTCTATGATTTCAAACAATTCTAAAAGAGTTTTGAAGAAATCAATATTTATATATACAAATCCTACCATAGTTAAAATAATTGATAATTGAAATAGGTCTAATTAACCAAAATGAAAGAAATATTTCTCTATAAACACTCTGTGAAATACCGATTTTTTTTCTAAATTTTAAAAGTCTTATTCTAAGGTACTTATTTTGTTAGCTCAACGGTTCAAAATGTAAGTGAATGTCATTTAGTCATTCAACGTAGTCTTTAATCGACACCAATTTTGTTCGTATAATGAGACTTTATTTTTTCGGAAAGTGTAAGTGGGAAGCCTATTTATGCAAAATACAATTACTGCTTATGCTTTTCGAAAATACAAACCTTTAGAAATCACTGGAAACACATGTTTTTTTCCCTAATTTCATTTATACTTATTGAAAAATAAAAAAAATATATTTATTTTAAAAGAGAAAACCGCAATCCACAAAATAGGTTTTATTAACAAAAAAAAAATCGATTATAAAATTATAGTGAAGAATTTATTTTGAAACCTCTAGATATATATAAACTTTTCCAATACAAACACCGTACAACATGTATACTTGAAATAATTAAAATTAAAATGAATATTTAAGATGAAAAATTTCTAATAGTTAATTAAAAAACTTTTGCAATTGATTGATATTATTAGATTTTTTTCCTTTATGATATTTTTAATTTAAACTGGTTAGTGTTAAATATTTGCAAAAGTTGTTGCAATATTTGAAATTAACTCGTATTTTCTTTACAAATACAAAGTAAATGCCTTATTAAAAGAAAGACGTTTAGAAAAGTTTATAGAAATTAAAAAACAATAAACAACCACGATCGCATCAAGAATTTAAATTGCAATTTACAGTTTTGATACGGTTCATCACTACTTAACCTTGCAATACAAAATGGGAAGAAATGCGATAATAGCATATAAAACTAATTCTAATAAAATGTGTAGCGTGATTTTTTGTCAAAGAGAAACGAGAGTGATTCTAAAGTAATAAAAAATCAAAAAGAAATAATGTTAGTGAACACAATTCCTTATTTTGATTTATTCATATAAGAATTTTTCGTTCATAAGAATTTCAACATTAAACAAGTGTAACATAGAGAAAATAATTCTCAAAGTATTCATATTCAATACAAAAAACTAATAAAATCATCATTTTAATCATAAACACATTAATCATTCATTCGTTCATTCATTCTTTCATTCACTCACTTGTCATATGCTCTCTGAGCACACATATATGTACATATAATCAGTTAATGTCAACAGTTAACCACATAAGAATAATAATAATAGTAGTTCATTATCATAAATATATGTACTTTGATTTTTATGATTTTTATATTATCATTTGTCAATTTTTATAGCAACTCAGATTTACACACTCTCCAAATTTATAAACTCCCTCTCACAAAATATAAAATAAATGTATAGTTATATATATGTAAAATTTGCTATGCTGTTGCCTACAGTGATATTTTTACTTGTAAACATTAATTGTTATTTGAATTACTGTCATGCATATAATTGCGAATGAAATTCTTATTACTTGAAAATTATGTGAAATTATTACATGAAATTTATACAATCTTCTTAGTCGGTGAAGAAAAGAAATGAACAATAGAAATTTTTCAATATACCAATAATTTGGGATTTAATTTTCTGATCCATTCCTTTTGATTTGGATAATCCGATTTTCTTCTTCTTTTTTTGCAATAAATTTAAAAATATTTTTAAAATAAACTTAATAAAATTATTTATTGAATAAAAAATGTTGCAATTTAATTCTCAAATTTAAATTTTAAAGCGAAAGAGATTTTCATTTATCCATTCATAACGTTCTTTCATATTAGAAAAATTCAGTTTTGTTTTTATAATTTTTTTAAGCTCAATTTCTAAGAAATATTAAAAATAATCTGAAAAAGAATATAAAAAAGTCAAATTAATTTCATCTTTTTTCAAACCAAAATAAAAATTATAAAATCAACGACACTTTTTGATACGACTATTAGATTGAAATGACCGTCTATAGCTTTTAATTGGATTGAAAAAACAAAATCCTTTCATAAGGCGAAAAAATAAAAGAGAGCATTGTCAATTTTCATTTTATTTTCTTTTTCCATACTCGCCGCCGCATTGTTTTATCTTTACGGATTTTTTTACTTTCATATTCAAAATTCATGATTTTTTTTTTGGTTCATCCTTCAGAAACGAAAGTAAAACAATGTAATTGAGATAGCAAAGAAAAAACGTAAAAGTATAAAAGTGATATTGTTCGTATTTTTTTTTTTATTGTATTTGGAATTATTGTAAATCCTGTGATGATAATAAGGATATAAAAAATATTTTTTTCACAAATTTATGGTCACATTTTATTTTTAGTAACTTTCGTTTTCTTTCTTAAACAATTTGAAGTGTATTTGGATTTTCAGAAATCCTATATTAAATCGTAAATTGAGTGTCTGCGAAAATATCAGCGATGATTTTTGCTTTTTTTTTTGTTTGAATTGTATTTTCTTACCTCTATTTAAAAAATAATATGAACAATATTATATAAAATTGTTTAGGAATTCAATTAGATCATATACAACGGTGTCGGAAATAATCTTAATATTATTAACACATATATTCCTATAATATTCTGCGTAAATTTACCTATCATTGTAAATTTATCAATTTTTCAATGTGAAAACGGTACAAAATATTAAATTTTGTAATATCGTAAACTTACGATATTTACGATATTAATATATCGTAAATATCGTAAAACCCAAATTTCTTAAAAAGAAGGATTAAGTGAATTTTTTTATGAAAATCAACCATATTTTAGGTACTAGGCTAAAATCATACTCAAAATATACACTTTTAAAAATTATACAAGTTTTTCTATAAAAATAATAAGGATAGTCAAAATATCCAGAATAAAATTCAACCGGAATAAAAATTTAACTACAACCATTTCAATTTTATAACCTCTACATTGCTCTTATTTACTTACATTTTCACTAATACAATGGTAAATAAATTAAAAAGTAAATTAGAAAACCCTACAAATAAAATTCTTCATTTTAAAAAATAAATAATCCCACAAAGAAAACACAAACAAACAAAAATAGTTGTTGTTAATGCCTTAAAATGCATAAATTTACCGAAAAAAGGTGTTTATTTATTAACGAACAAACAAAAAAAAAGGATATAAAATTACAACATTATTTCCATTTGAAAATTTATTACGCTCTCACATGCTACTAAATGTACTTTTAAATTCTGAATAAAATATTATAAAAAGAAATTTGTTATTACTCGTAACTCAGTAAAAATTGTAAATAAATTTTGAATTTTGATAAAAAGTATTTCAATAAATTCATTAACAAATTAAAATATAAAATAAATTTATTTTTTTTAAAGAAAATATAAATTTAAATAAAAATAAAAATATTATTATGTATTAAAAAGTTTTCATTCCCTAAAACATTAAAAAGAAATTTTTATAATATAGGAAAACCAATAAATTTAAGTTTTTATTAAATTAAATAAATTGAAATCAGTAGGAAGTTATTAAGTAAGAATTGTTATACGTATTGTATACTTGACGTAAACCTTGAACTTTTTTAAATAAAAAACCAACAAAACAAAAATGAGAAAAAACAGAATTTTTAACTTTTGTTGAGAAAATCATAACATTCTTCCTTCTCTTTCTGATTTATTGATTTTTGACTTTTAATTTGTTAAGTTCATGACATCAAATAAAATGTTAAAATAATATTTATAATAAGTACTTTAAAAATCGTCATAAATTTAAAAAATATTTTATGTTTTTCTTATTAATATTGCAAAAGAATATTTTTTATTTTAATAAAATTAGAGAGAAAAATACAATAATGGAAAAAAAAAATTTTTAATTGCATATTTATAGGGGAAGAATCCAATAGTAACAATAAATCAATTATAAGACCATTAGCTTGTAGTTCGAAAAATCTTTTTTTAAAGAAATTATTTATATATTAGGATTTATCATTTTCTTACAAAAATTTTTCTCAGTGTAACAACATATTGGTATATGTATTTAAAATGTGATGCGCGGCAGGCACCTAAATTACACTAAACTATTGCTTTTTGAATATTAAAGCGAATATTTTTGATGAAAGAGCGAAATCACTGCCGATACTGGTATACACTCAGAAAATATGAGATTAAAAATTTGCTTTTTGATATAAAAGCAGAAATTATAGAAACAGTTGAACAAATTTCATTTTATGATGATTATTAAAGCATATTAACTTAGGCGATTGGATCAGAATTTCATTCAGAATACTTTAAACATAAATTTTTGAGAAAAATAACAACATACACACTTTATTTCTAATTAACAAACCAGGATATTTTCCTCATTATCCAGGTAAAGATATATACAACTTGCCTTAAAATAAATTCGCCTACATAACAATCTTAATTCCCACTATTAATCTTAAGAAGAAATTAAGATATTCAAAAATTAATAACCATCAACCTACAATAAGTTCGTTTCAAGAAAAAAAAAAACAAGAACAATTTCCTCGCGCGATTTATCACCATGAAAAAGCAAAAAAAAAAAAAAAACTATATACACTTATATCTTTCGTTCGCATTTGAATATTCGCAGAACCCAAAAAAGTAATCTTTAGAACGAAAGGTATATAAAAATCCTATACTCCAAAATTTTATATACTTTGTTAAAAAAAATATCAAAGGTTATACACAAGTAAAAAAAAAAAAATCAAAATCAAAATTTTAAAAATTCAAGTCAAATTTTCTTTTCATATTTTTTAACAAAATTTAATCAAAATCAAAGCTTAACGCAATTTACAATAACAATTTTTCCATTCAATTCAAAAACTCATAAAAGAAAAGTTTTCCGCGTTCTACATTTCAATTTTTTAAATTTAAATTACCTTTGACTCATAAATTTTTTCATTATCGCACTGATAAAATTTTCTTTTCACATTATTAACTATCATTGACCTAAAACTTTCTGACTGGATCCAATTATTATTCGCCATTTTAAATTATATGTAAATTTATTGAAAAAAATTAAATTTAAAAATGATTTCTATATTCGCAGGACACTTCACTTTCATTGACAAACACCGGAAAAATTTAAAGTGAAAACAAATTCCTAAAAATTATCGTGGGCAGCCTTGGATGAAAAAACAAAAGAGGCGTTTAAAAGGAAAATACCACGAAAAAATTTGAGACCTATAAATGACATTTCCTCTCTTCTTTTCTCATTTCTTTTCAATTATTTTACTTAACATATTATACTTTTAATATTCAACTACCGTTACTTTACGATAAAGAAGGAAAGAGTCTTTGAGATAAAATTTATACAGCAATATTTTGATATATAGAAAAGAATGAGAATGATTTATAGAAATATTTTAAATGACAGCTTTTACTGCATAATTTCTTCAACAAACTCACCATATACATTCAAGTATCCTTGATAAAAAAACAAACACACTTAATATAGAAAAATATAGAAATTTAAGATAAACAGAATGCAAAGTAAAAGAAGGAGGAAATTTTAAGAAATTATTAACAATATTTCAGGTTATAACCCCTACTTTATAATGAAATCTCCTAGAATTTACTTATAATTTCAATTAAACAAGTGCTACTCAATTCGAAGATTAATTGCATAAAATAAACTCATATAAGGAATATCATTTAAATTTTGTATAAACTTATGATCCTTTAAACTATAATGAACTTTTGAAATTAAACCTTAAAGATCAACCTGCAACATAACGTCGCTATCTTAATCAAATAATATGAATAAAAAATTTTCAACTTTAATTTTTGTATTTCATTTTTTATATTCATTTTTGTATAATATAACTGTAAGCTGTCTGTCAAAATATTGTAATATAGTGAACGTAATCCTGGGTAAGAATCCTAAAGGACTAAAATTGTATTATTTTTATTATGAATGATTGATTCATTCTACAAAAATATTATTTGTAAGTTCAAAAGAATAATGAAAGAATATTCTTATAAATATATAGGGTGATTACGGAATAACAAGTATATACGGAATAACAGTTGTCTGATTAATAAGATCCATGAATTTAATACTATACTATAAAACTATATTATTAACCATAAAGAATATGTTCAGTAGGTAGATGACAACCCAAATGGCTACAATACAGCATAAATCTTGAGTGATTCCATATAATAATCACATCAAGGCCCGTATAAAACATTATGCCGAAATTTATTTCCAACAAGCATTGTGTACTGCTTGTATAAAAATCGTCTCCGACTGATTCTAGGATTCGTGTATAAGTTTCTTAGCTCATACTTTCGCATATATTTTAATGTACACACAAATTCATATACAAATTTTTTATATATAACATATATATATATATATATATATATATATATATATATGTTATATATATATATACATATATATATATATATATATATATGTTATATATATATATACATATATATATATATATATATATATATATATATATATATATATACATATAATATATTTATAGTATATATATATATGTATATATATAATATACTATAAATATATACTTCTTACATTGAAATAAGCAAAAATTAAGAAATATTTTTTGTTTGAAAAAGTCTCTTGTGTCTAAGGCGTTGCTTCAACATTTTCAATTGTTATATTATGTGACACGAGTTTGAAAGTCTCATATGTCTGCATATTTACATATATCCCTATCATTCCATATAGATGAAGACGTTCGTATGTAAGTATATATACGATATACTATGGCATATAATTCTCTCATCTACATTATGGAAAACATCAAAAACGAAACATCGAAAAAATAAGAAAAAAACAAATTACAAGTAAAAAAAAAAAATGAAAAAAAAAGGACTCTTAGGACGACACGTCGTCATCATATGATAATCATTTTTCGAATTCATCCTATTCACTATCACATATACGAGTATGTATAAATGTAACTTTTAGTCAAAATAAATTTTACTATATACAGGATGTCTAGTTTCAATGTGCACTACTATATGTATACCATTGTACAGATAGACTCTCATGAGCAAGTATAACTTTTGCAAGGAGACAATGTTCACAGTTAAGCAGGTTCTAAACTAAAGAGGCTTAAACACAATTCCGTTCTTGTTTTATAAAGGCACATGACTAATATGATTTGGAGAGTGCAAGACAAGATTTTCTTCTTGAATATCAACATTAGTTAATTTTAAATTTTTAAATGATTTCATATGACATTGCATCTTTCGCTAATTTTAGCACATCTTGCATATCCATAAACTAGTATTCTCATTGATACGATCCTCTAATCTAATTTAAATTTCAGAACTGTCTTTTATCTTGCCACCTTGTATACGAGAGAAATAGAGAAAAAACTCAATTATAGTATCTCTGTGTGTTCAATTTGTCGTAATCTCATATATTTAATTTATTGACTTTATTTACGTTATGTGTATATGCATATGTATACAAGTAAAATCTAATAAGGTATATTTTTTTTTTTGACAAAAATATTTACAGTAAGGTAAGAAAATTAAACAATATAATTTTTGTCGAAAATTTTCATTGTATACAACAAATTATTTTGTTGATTTACTAAACATAGAATTACCATATATTGTATAATTTCCCGTAAATGAAATAAATTTGTATAAAGGTAGAATTTTTTTATATTTATTTACAAAATAGAACAAATTTATACACAGTATATTTATACAATGTTTACTAAAAGCAACATAATTACATTTAATTGTTGACTGTGTAAACAAATTTAAAAGAAATTATTCCCCTTAAATATATTAATATTTTTGGCACTGTTAATAGTATAATTCTGGGAGAAAATTTTTATTGTGGTAATTTAATATAAGAAAAACACAAGTTTTTTTTTTACTAGATATATGCCTATAATTATTGAGAATGTCAACAACCAAACGGAAAGCGTGGATACTTTTATAGAGATTTCTTGAGAGAAAACTATAAAAAAAGAGTGCAGTTCAAAATATTCACTAAATTAAAATATTAGCGATTTCTTACCTTGACCTGGTGCATCGGCTCCACGTTGATATCCGGATGGGGCCCCCTTCTTCTTATTACTACATTATAATTTTAGATTATTCACAATAATCCATTCAAATATTTTCAGAACTCTTTCAACACATACTATTAATTCATTTTACACATTTATTTTATAAAATTATATAAATTTCATAAAATATTTCAAATAAATCAAATTATTTATTGTAAAAGCTGAAAATATTGTACATGTTGTCTGGCTTATATCAAAATTATAAAAAAAAAACTTTAAGTTTGAGAAAAAATTTTTAAATTTTTTATTGTTAAAAATCAACACAATTTAATAGAATTTTTAATAAAAAAATAAGAAAAAATTTATAAAAAAAAGTCCTTGATGAACAAAAAATTTGCATAATATGTTTATAATACCGTAAAATAGATTTACGTAGATAAAGGAGCATAGTATGTAAACGTGGAATAAAATATTGAAAATATAATTTTGGACACAACAAATTGGAAATTTTCATAAAGAAAATCGTCTCACCAGAGACACCACACAGAAAAAAAAATAAGGGTTTAGTTCATTCGTTACAAAAAAAAAAATCTAATTTAATATCAACATTAAAATGACTCATATATTATTCAGGTCCTTCTAAAATTTAAAAATTATTTGGAAAAAATTTTAAAAATGAAAGTCATTTTGAATTTAGTAATTTGATTAGGTTAATTCTAATTAGAACGAGAATATAGCTATGTTCATTAGCATCCTTCTCTCCCACACGCTTACGTTTATTAACATTTCACTCGAATTCTTTGAATGAAATTTTTAAAAACCAATTTGGCGTTTTTATTTATTCAACCAATTTATTTTATTGTCTTGGCGTACAATAAAATATATTTTCAAAAAATTGCATAATTTTCGGGACACAAAAAAATTTTATTTCTGACTTGTTTAATTTATTTTAATTTTAAAGAGAATTAAAAAAAAAACTAAATAATTTCATATAGTTTTTTTACTAGAAATTACAATAAAGCCATTGAAATTTTCATTTAAATTAAACGGCAACTATGCAAAAAAATATTTTGCAGCAAAAATCTTCGAATTTCCCATAAACAAAATTCTAAGAAATTACACATGTTTTAAACAATTTTCTTTCACTTAAATCATTTCCTGCAATTCCCATTCTCCCAAAACCAAATTACCAATTTATCAAAAAACTTCTTATTTCTTTGATTTTTTATATTTAAAAATATTTATACAGAGAAACTTTGATTTAAAACTTTTGTTTCTTTTTAAAGTATATTCATCATATTATCCTTAATAAAAATTAATTATGATAAAGATTGATTGAGATGGAAAAGGAAAACAAAAAAAAAAGAATTCCTCAGTTTAAAAAATTCCAATGAAATTTACAAAAAAAAATTTATACACTCAGAAAATGAATGTGTACATTAAAAAAAAATTGTTAATGTCATGACAAAAAAAAAAAAAACTTTTTTAAGTAAAGTCTTTTGATCCTTGTACAAGTAAATTTTCATTCTCCTTGCAAACTCATTAAACAAGAAGAAAAAAAAAAAAAAACAATTTTTTTTTCTCTCAATTTTCAAATTTTCTTTTTACAAAATTTCCTAGTAATTTTTTTTTTTAAAATGGCGTATTTATTATTTGCCGTTATTTAAAGCTTTAAACTTTTAATTATTTAAAAGGGGGAGGGCTGCGTAACAAAGTTAAATGAAAATCTCATATTTTTTTTTATTTAAAAATTTGCGAAAAATATTTTAAAACCATTCCCAATGATAATTAAAATATTTTATAAAAGAAAAAATGAAAAAAAAATTAATGAATTTTAATGATTTCTTATGCGTTTTTCTAAGAAACTGAAATTACACATGCAAATTCATTTGAGGATTCTAACATACAAAAATTTTGCTTACTTAATTGTCTCATACTCTTTAATTAAGTGTTTGAGAATTTATATTGAATAATAACCATACTAAAATTCGAGCAGAATAAGAGAACAATAGTGTGGAGTCTTTAGAAAAATTAAAATCATAAAAAGTGAGTGCAATAATTGTTTGACAAATTTTGAGACACATTTTTTAAATATACACCGCATTCAAACGCCGGCTTGCAGAACAAAACCCTGTACGTAAAATTTTGTAGAATTTTGAAACCAATTATTCTGTATGTTGCGTGTTTAAGACGTGTGCGCCGTGTGTTGTGTATGTTATATGTTGTATGTTGTGTGTTGTATGTTATATGTCGTATGTTAGTATGTTATATGTTGTATATTGTATGTTGTATGTTGTATGTTGTATGTTGTATGTTGTACGTTGTATGTTGTATGTTGTATGTTGTATGTTGTATGTTGCATGTTGTATGTTGTATGTTGTATGTTGTATGTTGTATTTTGTATGTTGTATGTTGTATGTTGAATGTTGTATGTTGTATGTTGTACGTTGTACGTTGTATGTTGTATGTTGTATGTTGTATGTTGTATGTTGCATGTTGTATGTTGTATGTTGTATGTTGTATGTTGTATTTTGTATGTTGAATGTTGTATGTTGAATGTTGTATGTTGTATGTTGTACGTTGTATGTTGTATGTTAGTATGTTGTATGTTGTATGTTAGTATGTTGTATGTTGTATTTTGTATGTTGTATGTTGTATTTGGTGTGTTGTATGTTGTCTATATTGTTACATTGGATGTTTTTACGTTGTATGTTGTTATGTTGTATGTGTAATACAAAGTTTTATCGGGATACAAGTTGCTACTTATTAATGGTTCTGACCTCTACTGTGGTGAAAAACTTTGCTAAAAAACATAACTTATTTTAATTAACTCCGGTAACTCAGCAACAAGTTTAAGCAGTTCTAATAACCCATATACCCATAATTTTACATTTTTTTTAATTATAATTTATTCATCAAACAATCCCTTATTTAATCTTCTCTTCAATTAATTACACCTAAATTTATTCCACAATTAAAACCATTTAAAATTATATTAAAACAAAAAAGAAAACAAAGTAATTACCTATATATAACACGACTAACAATTTTATTTATAGATGTATGTAAGTATGATATATAGAAAATCAATATATATAATGTAATATATATACAATGTTTTATAATTATATAAGTACCTAACTACTCATAAAACTCAAATTAATCCTTAGGGTTAATTTCATAATTTTATTAGGTTTATTCAAGCATTAAAAGCATATTTTGCCTTAATAAATTTTCGTTGTTACTACAAACAAAAACTTTCATGTAAACAAAATAAAAATTTGTTTTTTTCTCTTTCTAGACTAATCCAATATGTTTTATTTTCCCTTGCCGTCCTCCTAAATTTATTAAAAAACAAAGTCAAGTCAGACTATAAAATAAACAAATTTTTTAAGATTTATAGTTTATTAGCTAGAAAAAATTTTGGAATGTGTAAAAAATCTGGTTATTTAAAAAAAATTTAAATTGTTTGCTAAAAGTCTGCATAATCAGGCAGTCGTAATTTTGCTCGGAATTATTACTAGAACGCGTAAGAAAATGTTGTTAACGTAGGCATGAAAAGTACGGACTAATTGTCATTTAAATTATTAATTGACAACTAGTCCGTGTTTTTCCAGACTTTTTCTCACTTGGCGAAATTTTTAATTTTAATTTTGTTTCCCAATTACATGATTTCCATATCAATTTCATAGAACTTTTAAAATATAACCTTAAAATCCATAATTTTGCTCCAATTAAAATTGACACAGAAGAAAACGACAAAATAAGGACCTTATTTTTGTATACCAAAGAAAACTATGATTCAATTTTATTTTGAAGAAAATTAAGGATTTTACCTTTAAATAAGTCTTGTACGTATAATCTTGCTTAAAAAAAAAATTCAAAAAGGATATCAAGCTTCTTTAGTATCCTTTTTTTTCTCTTTCTTGAAAAATTTTAAATACCTTTAAAGTTAGTCACCTAAAATGAGAGTTTTTGAAAATTTTATTTTTTTTTTTATTTTTCTTATTTTTTTTTTTGTTTTTTTGTTTAAATAACCGTAAATATTCAATTTTCTGTTATAGCTCAAATTAAACTTACACCCGTTAGTTATTAGTTGTGTTATATATTATTTTAAAATTATGTAGGAGGATACAAGAGGGAGAATATTTATATATAGTTAGAAAAATAAAAATAGAAACTTGTTTGCTCACAAGAAATATTCTAGAAGAGTAAAGACAGTCTCATAAATTATTCAAATTTTATTAATTTTTATCATAAATCGGTAATATTGTATACATATTTAACTAAATTAGATTTTCGTTTTAAATGGTAATTAAAATTTTATACCAAACCAAGATGTACCAATGGATTTTCCTACCCATAATCCAAGGTTGTTTGGTAAACCTTTTCCTTAGAGTTTCGAATAAACTAGATATCATGAAGTATCAATAAGCCAGTTATTTTCCACAACTGAAAATTACAAAATTTTTCACATAAATTACAAGTCCCTAATAGACTATTTGAAAAATAATGAGATTAAAATGTGCTCCTGTAATACGAACAGCATTCAACTCTTTTCAAATTATTTTGTATACGAATACGTATAATGACACTCATTAATTGTTTTCTTCTCACCACATAGGTGGAGTATAAAACAGTAAATGAGTATCTACTCTCATTTATATCTTATATGCCTTATTTAATACTAATAATTCCCTCTCTTAATTCCAAAAAAAAATTTTCTCTTTTACACTTTTTTTTAGATTCAATCGTTAATAAAGTAATATTTTAATTAAAATTTATATTATACAGAGTGAAAGAAATAATTGCACTATATATATAAGAATTTTATCCTACGATATTTTCTCTTCAAGTCAATTATGTACATATACTATAATATATACTTATACCTAATATGAATGTATATGGGGTAAGACTTATTTAAGCTACTTAAAAGAATATTTATTTAATAGGATAACAAAAAAAAAAAATTTTTTTTAAATTGATTATATCGTAAGTAAAAGTTTTATTAAACCGAACAAGCTTTAAATCTGATATTTAATAAAATAATAAGTAGATATGTTTATATATATATATATACGTATATTTTTGATGAGATTTATGTAAGTAATAGTAATAATTACCCTCTTTCACTATATATATCCTTACATACATAAATTCTCATAGATTTTTTACACACTTATTTTATAAAGTACTCTGCACTATGTTAGAGAATATATTAATCTTTTATATATATATAATTAAGTATATATATCATTATTACTTATATATATATATATATATATAAGTAATAATGATGAAAATTAATTATTGAAAAAGAAATTCATTAAAATATTGGAATCAATGAACCTTATTAAGAAAAAATAATATGAAAAATTTATAAATGAATTCATTTTGTATACAAAAGTTTATTTACTTTAATTATGATGTTAAAAACCTTTAAAAATTATTAAATATAAAAATCACCGTCGAAAATTTATTATTAAATTTTATAATAATAATGAAGTTATCAAATCTAATCAATAACAAATTTTTTAATTAAAAATATTAATATTATTTTAATTGATTATATAATTAGACTGTATAGAATTTAATATAGAATTTCTACATAGAAACTAATCAATTCAAATTTAATTAATTATCAATTTAATATTATTGTTAATAATTATAAAAAAAAATTTTCTCTATATTTTAAATTATTATATAATAATAGAATTAATTACATATTTTAATTAACTATGCTTTAATAGTAGATTCAAAATGTTGAGAGTAATTACACGTAATTAAAAAAAAAATTGCGATAATAGAGACTCCTAGCGGACTCTCTCTATTATATTTTCAAGAGTAATGATTAATCGATCAAAAATATTAAGTCAGCATATTTGAGAGTATAAATTGCTATAAAAATATACGAGTACCTCTTATTAATGTACACATATTTTAATTGGAGAGTAAAAAAGCGTTACAATCTTCATTAAATTTTTTGGTTACTTTGAGTTGTTCGATATTGTGTAAGAAAATAATGTATAACTCGATTTTGTTACTCTCAATATGTGAGAAGGAAATAAGTGGGTAATTACTAATTTGTGTTTATTTCATGTAAACCTGAATTGGGAGAGTTCTATAATTAAAATTATAGAACTCTCCCAATTATTTTGCAATCTCTAAAAATTAAAATTTAAAATTTAATGTGCTTTCGAAAATTAATATTCGAAATTTAAATAAACAATCTTTCGATTTCGATATATCAATATGCATAGTCTGTATTTAATTTTATTTTTTTTGTAGAAAAATGTTAAAATGTAATGTAAAGGTTTTGATAACAAAAATTTCTTAAATTTCCACAAAAATCATTTGTGCTTTGATATTATAAAACTGCAAGAGACAACAAATATTTTTGAATAAATTTTCGAAAATATATATTAAAATTCCGAAAAATGAGAGTATTAGTATAAGCAATACCAAATTGAAAGGGAAATTTTCTAGACTAAATTAGCATTTGTAAGCATCTGAGAAATGTAAAATTTTGGTTCGAGTGATTAACAAAAAACTCTAATTGATAATGATGAATTCGTAAGCGCAAATTCCAAAAAAAAAAAAAACAAAATTAGTTTTGATTTAATCACAAAATTACTCAAGCATGTGATAATTAATTCATAATACCTAAAATAATTTTTATACTTATACTCACATACAATATAAATTAAGTTTAATATACTATGTTCTCGAACAATTAATTTAAATAAGTTCCCCTGCACAATATTGTAATCTAAAATTTAAATATCAAGATGTATATATGTATGTATGTGAGAATCATTTATTGATAAAGCAAGCTTGTGTTTCAGTAATTATATTTTAAACGTCATATTTAGAAGTTAAAGTTCAAATTATTAAAACTAAAATATATTCACAATTTAATGTTTAAAAATTGTGACCTTTAACCTGTATTCAATATAATATTAATCTACAATTCCAAACTTATAACACACAAATATATAGGTAATTTAACTAACTTAAATAACTTTGGAAGAAAACAAAAAATTGTTATTTATGAATAATAAAAAATATATGGTGCGCCATTTTGTAAATGTCACACTTTAAAATTTTAAACGCCTTGTAAAATTTTTTATTTTCTTATTTTATTAATAAATGAATTTGTAAGTTTAGGTTAATTGTAATTTTACGGTTCTTTTAATATATTTAACTTCAATTTAACCCAAAAGCTACCCCCATACAACTTAAGTACCGTTAAATCGCAGGTAGAAATAAATTGTACGTGACTTACTAAATTTACCGTAAAAAATTATACATATAAGAATTTTTTTCGACGTTTTTTTTTTTTTTTGTAAATAAAAAATTACAAATTTACCTTTTTACACCCCTACTCTTTTTGAATTATTGAAGATGTTTTAGTATATACAATAGTATACAAGCAAAGGTGTTGTTAATTGAAGGAAAAATTTTGTGCAAAAAATGTCTAAGGATACGTGACTTTAATTCAAACGCAAGGGGATTTTTTTTTTTTTTTTTTGGTAAATAAATCAAAACCCATTGTTTTAATAATTTTACACGCCCTAATAAGAGAGACGTTAATATATGTATTTTGTCAACTTAAACAATTTTCATATTTCTTTTATTGTCAAGTGTGGAAACGGAATAATTTTGTATGTTTTTACTTAACAGATGTAACAATTTTCCTAACCTAAATCATATATTTTCCAAATTAATTTTGAAAATATTGCATTTTTTTAGTTAATGTTGGTGACAAAACACGAACAATAACCTGTCGCTTGATTTAATACTACCATATTCTTAAAATCATACAATAACACCAAAACATTGAAAAGAGTCGTGGTATTAAAGTAAATATTGCTTGTGAGTGAAAAAATAAATGAGTAAAATGATTGAAATTTTATTCATTCCTATTCACTGTATATGGAATGTTTCCGCGAAAAATATCAAGGAGATCATCGTATTGCGTCGTTCTTTAACTAATTGCCATAGTAAACTTAAAAATCAATTGAAAATTATCTAATTCTTTTATAACAAAATTAACAAAATTTCTAAACTAAAAAAGAAAAAAATTTTCAAATATATAAGAAAATATTTGTGAATATTTTTCTGGGTGTAATGGAGTCTATACTCAGAAAAAATCATTATTTGAAATTATTAAGCGTTCAACTTCATTTCCTCCAAAAATGCAGCCAAAAATGCAGCCTGTTGGTCTCATATTTGCGGTAGTAAAAATAATTAACATGCCATAGTTAATGGGGTTAATGAAATTACATTGTTTCAGAAGAAATGAATTAAATGGTATGAAATTAATGATGCTACTTCATTGCTACCATGCTACTATTATTGATTATTTAAAAACGATAAATTTTTTAAAGATTTTAACAACTTTTTCATTACTATCTTGTATTAAAATTCGCTGGTACTCGCAATGACTAAATAATCGGCAAGATGAAAAATATAGCCTTCTTATGCGATCGATTTCCTTAAATATTCCTAGTAGTCCCGAAATAGTTCTAATTAATTGAAAATAAGTAATTCAATTTTCTTTTACACTTATTAATGTCAATAGAAAATTCTAAATTTTAATTTAAAAATTTTTATATTTTAAGCTCATACAAGTGCAAATTATTATAACAATTTTCATACTCTACAAATTCGGCCTATGATTTAATTATTCTTATATATACAATGTTAGTTACCCGGAAAATTATCTTAAATCTCTTTGTATTATATAAGATATAATTTAAATCTATGAAAAATAAATAATTCTATTTAAAAAAAAAAAAAAAACAAATTTATTATTTTCTAAATAATATTTTTAATAAAATTTTTACGGAGAGAATTTCATTTAGAAACGCACAATTTTAATACTTAAGAGAAAACAAACATTTTTATTATTTATTAATATAATTTTATATTTACAAGATTATGTACAATTAATTTATACAAATGAATTCACGTTTAAATAATATAAAGTAGTGAATTTTACCTTGAAAAATTCATTTGAGAACTTTATTTTTCAATTTATATTCAAAATTTACTATACCACTACAAATTCCGTAGTATGTAAGTATATATGTATATACAAATACGGTTAATTTTTAAAAAGGAAACTATTTTTAGAATAATTTTATTTTATATTTGTATGTATATAGTGAGAATATTATAAAACAAGAAAAAAACAAAATAATAAGCATTATGCTTGGACATTAAAATTAATATTTTGTGTACATTGTTTTGAGAATTACACAGAAAAAAAAAATTATAACAATGATGTGAACAGCATATAATCGACAGTCAAATTTTTCAAAATTAAAAATATTTGGCAAAATTTATTAATAAGTCTAAGCTAAATCGAAAGTAGCACGGGACCGAAATAAAAGTACAAGCAAAACAATTCATTTACAAAAAAGCAATACTGTTACTGTTAAAAGGCTGACACTGTTATCTTTTTAAATTTAGTAGTGTTTTCCAATTGAACTAACACAGAAAAAATGCATAGGCCTGCTTAAGTCTCGATTTGTAAAACTCGATGCGAATACTATACCTCCCACTTCTAATGTTTTTCGCTTACACTCTTAATATTTAAAAATTATACATTAATTTTCCATTTCAATTGAAAAGTTTTTCCCCAAAGATGCGCATACAATTTATTATATACACTTACTTGTGTTCGACTATAAGCTATATTATAATTGAAAATAGTATTAAAATGTATGTAATTAATATTTGTGCTTACTTATCATAAAAAAAAATAAGTTTTACTTCTACTAAACTAGACAACAATATCTTTATGAAACTGAAGATGAATTTTCTAAGAAAAATATAATTAAATATTTAATTTAAATTTGAAATTAAAAATTTAATTTTGAAATAATATAGAAAACGTGCTGAAAAATTAATAAAAAAAAAAACTAATAATTATTCGAGTTCTTTCCCATTATAATATACTTTATTGATTCAGCCCTAACTCTTTGAGACCTATAATAGTATGAAGATAATAGATAAACACGAGAGAGCAAAAGTTTGAGTTTTGAAAATTTGAATGTTGAAATTTCAATAAATAAGATGGCAGACAATTTTGCTCTGCTACTTAAAAAGTAAAGAAACATTCATGCATTAAAGGGTTAACATTAGATTCCAAAACGGAAATAGAGTATTAGCATATCACATTCATACTAGGCTTGAAAAGACTTCACACAAGCCTACTACAAACGAGAATATTCAATATTCTCAGTCAATCGAGAATGTTTTTCTAAAATTACTGTGCCTTTTGTGCTCACGTTCTCAATTGTTTTAACTGCTGTCTTCAGTATATGGTAATAATCGTGTAGCTTGTGCGATTACTCATAACTTCTTGTTAATTTTTTGAATAAATTTTTTTTTATTAAATTTTCATAGTAATTTTGGAAATTATTTCTGTTAACCGCACAAACCAAAAAAAAATTTTAACCTCACTTTTATACATATATTCGAGACAACAATATTTTTCGTTAAAATTAGTTCAAAAATAACATTTGAACACAAGTACACGAGCTGAAAACTCACTCTATCTACAATACATACAAAACTTATATCATCGGAAATTTGGAGTTTTCTCAAACAATTACCACGAATCAAAACAATTGAATATAATTCAAAATTTTAATGCCTTAGGGCTTAGTTATCAAATTATTAGAAATTTATTAGAAATTCTAATCAAATTATTATAAAAAATCGCATGTTACTGCAATAAATGAGAGATATTGATATTTTGATTTGAATTAAAGGTAGGTGATATTTTAGCCATTTTTAAATGATTCTAACTGTAAAATTGATCATTGATTACTAATTACAGTGAAATTTTCATTCTATGACTCTCATTTGAGTAAATTTAACTTTTCAACTTTGTTTATTGAAATATTTAATAAAATTGTTGGATTTGTTGACGGCGAAACTTATTCTGGCAAAAAATTTCGATTGATTAATAAGACGATATCAAATCAGATCTGCAATAAGGTGTTTGCCCTCGGTTTATTGACTATCAAAATTAATAATATTTTCTTACGACCAACATTGTGTTTTATGCTTCTTCTTGTTTTTTTCGTGTTTTACAAGATGACATTTGTCAACAACACCATCATAATCTAATTTTATTATTCAAAAATCGTTAACTTTTATAGTCTTCGATTAAATACAATGAGCTCATTTTAATATTTAATGTAAATTTTTTTTTTTGTTATCATAATTTTCATAAAATAAATTACATATACTTTAAAAATAAATTTGTAAATGCCATTCAGGTAAAGGATAATGAATTTTTTAAAAAAAGGACATTAAAAAAAAACAGAAAAGTTAAGCTGAAAGAGACCGATAAACTGATAAAAACGATAACTAAAAAAACATTAAAAAAATTTTTAACTTTTTCATAAAAACAAAAAATCGAAAAACTTTCACCATAACTCAAGAAAGAGGAGAAAAATTTTCTTTTACGCCCAAAAAAAAAAAAAACCCTAATGTAAAGTCAATGAACGAAGTTGAACGTAAAAGAAAAAAATTTGTTGACCTTTTTAGACATTTAATTTACCCCAAGTAAAAAAAAAAATAAAAGCCAAAATCTGTTAAAATTAAATTTCAATGCAATGGCATTTACCGTAAACAAAAGAAATTTTCAAATGCCTTTAAAATTAACTTTAAAGAGCCTAAGTAAAAATATGAAACCTAAAAGAATTTAAAAGAAAAAATGACAGAATTTTTTTAAAAGATATTTGAGCCTGAAATTGAAGTATTTTAGGTAACTTGAACAGTCTATTAAGCGAATCCTAGATTTCTTTTGCTCTATCAATAATTCCAAAAGTAAAAAAAAAATTTAAGAGTTTGAATTTTTGCTATTTTTTTTTGTTTACTTTTTATTTGTTGTCAAAACAAGTAAATGTCACTTGTTAGTTTTAGGCCATCTATTGTTAATGAAAATAAAAGTTAATGTTCAATAAAGCACATTTCCTGTTAAAATTCATTCAAGCTGTTATAAAATTATAATTAAAGAATTTTAATTAAAAAATTCAATTAGAAATGAATGAAGATATCAAAATTGTAATTAAAAAACTGAAAAGTTGAATGAAATTTAAAAGAAATTTTAAATAAGAACTTTTAAATCAATGCATTTTTAAAAATTTTAATTTTGCATACTTTTAGGAGTTGAATATTTAAAATACATACATGCGTTCTTAATACATTATTGTTTTCAAATGCAGTATGATAATAACAATAAAGTATACATGTAGAATAAGTATATGGTAGTTGTCTTTGACGATGTAGAAGTTTTAAAACTGATTTGTGACTCGGATATACATTAGAATTAAATTATCTAGAATAGAATTTCGACAGAAGCGATAACACCCCACCATTAATAAATTAAAGGGAAATATTACAATTAATTAAAATTTTGGTAATTATTGGAGTTAACTATTAAAAGGTGTTAAATAATTGCTGGCCCCTAAAAGTGGGCGAAGTAGAACACCAAAATATAATCCTTTCAAAATTCTCGAAAAATATTCGCTGTATATGAATTCGAAATTTTGAAATTCTAAATAAGACAAAGTCAGTCAAATAGACAAGAAAGTAAATAATTTTGTTTTAAAAAATATTTGTTTTTTTTTTCTTAAACATACCAAAAATAAACAGAAACAAATTTTTGTTTTTAATTGTGTTTGTGTTTTTGTATTTTTTACTCTATTCAATATTTGAAGAACGGTAAAGAAAATTGAAAAATTTCTCAAATAAAATACGAGTACACTTAAAGATCAATGAAATTATTTTGTAAGAAATTTATTATTGAAAACATTCATTAAAAAATCATTATTATTTTAAACAGGATATAAACACATACATAATATACGATAAATGTTTATATCGTATTTAATAACATATGAGATTCGCTTAACCCTCTATTATGTACCCTTTGGGATTAATCAGTCTATTAAGTAGTAAGTTTATTTAATGAAAAAATGTACATAGTACAAATATCTCTCGGCAACACATTAATTCTAATTTGAAAATTTGGAAAAATTTACAAAAAAATTTTAAGGGATTTTGAAAATTTGAGATAAACAATGTTGTCAAAGTGTAATGTTATCAGTCAAAAATTACTTGTTTTTTTTTGGTTTTTTAACAAAATTTAAAATACCCATTTAATAAATAAAAGTGTTTTAAAAATTCACCATTAAATAAAATTAGGAAGTCTTTAGAACTAACAATAAATTATTGTATTATTGAGTGTTGGGTATAAGTATAACAAATTTTTGAACGTGAACTGTATAAAGGTTTAATTTTAATTTAAATAATTATATAAGTATGATCATTTTTACTAAGATTATAAAAATAGTATGTTGTAATTAATTGTGTGACAAAAATAAGCTTTATAGCTGTATAGGGTTAAACATTTTAAAATTTAACAAAATTCTCAAACAATTAATATAAAGAATGTTAATATTAAAATTCTTTGATTCATAAAATGTTTATTTTAATTTAAAAAGAACAAAGAAAAAATCATCATAATCTTATATTATGTGAATATTGTATAGACAGTATCAAATTATAATTAAGATTTCCAAAAAAATTAAAAAAAATTCAGTAGGCACTTTAGAAATAAATTGTTTAATATTGCCACAAAATTGAAATTATTTTTAAAGATTGAAATAAAAATTGAGTATTAAGTAGATTTTTAAGAATTTTCTAACACGAGATAAACTTTTCAAATAACAAATTGCAATATAAATGGGAGAATTATTAAAATTGTTCACATAATGTGGTAGCACAAATGTAATTCCAACATATCAGATTGTATGACGTTGTTATATAAGTACGTTAGTTGGTTTTAAAATGACATTATTCTATAAATTATAAATGATTCTAAGCGGATAATCGAAATTGGGTCATTGATACGAGCACATTATTCACATTGTAATGTAACTATATAACTAAGTACTTATAATATTAAATTATTTTTACATTTAATTAAATTATTCCCCAATTACTTAATAACTATTCAATTTCTTTCTAAATCAAAACATTATAAAGACAATAGATGAATAAAAATAATAATAATATTGTCTACAAATTATAATTGCTAGCCTCTATTAGTCATTTTTCTTTCTATATAAGTACAAAGTACTTATATACAAATAAACTTAAAAAAAAAAAAAAAACAAATAAATACTTAAGTAATTATTAATATTTTCACAAATATAGTAACGTTAAAAACTTGCAAATATTTATTCAATTCGATACTTAAATGCAAAATATTTCAATACAAAAAAAACTTATAACGAAATGGACAAGAATAAAATACTTAAATGAAACAAAAAAAAAACTTTCGAATTAACTGTTATTTATAATTAATTATAAGTAGGTACTTTGTACTTACTTATATTTAGTTATAATTAATATTTTATTTGGCAGGAAATTGTGTTATTTAACTAAGTGTTATTTAAAGTTAAGAATATTGTAAATGAAAAACATTTTAAATTAATTAATAAGAATTAATAGCACAATTAAATTGTAATTTCATTAGGCTGAATATGAAAATGAACTGAACACAAATAGGAGTTAAAATTTCCAACTAAATTTGAATTGTAATTTTATTCTTGAAATCATTTTTGTCAATTTTTTGTAATCTAGACCTCGAATTTTTAACACTATTTCTGATATTAAATTAAATTATTCTGCAAATTTGCAGAAATTACAAATAAATGCAAATTCTATAAGAACTTATACAATTTTAATTACATATACAAAATTGTTGCTTAATTCGCTTTTGCGAAATTTTGTTATTATAAATTGAATAGTTTCAGTAATTATTGTTTTGACCATAAGTACTACAAAACTCATTTAGAAGAATTATTGGTGATCCCAATCCTAATAAGTATAGTTGCTTTCCTGAGTCATGGTTCAATTTAAAAGGTGCAATTACACTTCTCATTCCATAGTTCTGGAGAAATCTAGTGTTAGCTTATTACATAACTGAGCTGAACTGGATTAAATTTTGAATTTATGTCTATTTCTGAAAGTATTATTACTTAAGCTTGCAGCGGAATGATTAATTTACCCTATCATTACGAAAATACTTAAGATACGCAGAAATACAATAAACACTGGATCATAAACAGCTGATTTATTTATACAAAACATACCATAAAAATACCATCAATATTCGGTTATTAATATTAAAATCAAAAATTCATTTTCTATTTTTAATAATATTAATTAAGAAACTTCTACAATGTCTAGTTTGCGGCAAGTATTTACATCAATTTTTTTTTAATTTTTCATTGACAAAGTTTTCTTTTTCTGTATTCTTTTACTAATTTAAATATACAAAATCAATTATCAGCTAAAATTTCAATATTTTGTAACATTAAATTCACTTTTCCACAACAACAACTTAATAGATAAATACTTAAGTACCTAAAATTTCAAGTACCCACACAATATATAAGTAAATACAATACTTAGTTACTTATCAACATTTAAATAAATTACTTTTGTAATAACAATTACTCATTTTTGAAATTGATTTTTTCATATCAAATTAGAAGAAATTTTTTCTTATCAGCTTTTAATATTTACCTATATAGATAGCCACAGCAAAGAAAAAAAAAGATTATGGTAAAATTTCACAAAAATCAATAAACTATAAATAGATTTACGAATTACAAAAAAGAGAAATTCTTTATCAAGAATAAATATTTTATTGATTAGACCACTTGAAACACATAGCAGCATTATATTACGAAATCAAAAATAAATGGAATTTAGTAAACCGAAAACGAAAATTTAGAAATTGTAAAGAAGAACTTGTATACCTAATTAAATAATTTTGAATTTCTTAATTAAGAAATAAAAAAAATTGAATACTACGCTTTTAAATGAAACCTACACTTGGACAATTTAAAGTGAATAATTCTAAAAATAAATGATTCCAAAATAAAAATTTGAAATTCAAAGAATAACGAAAATAGCCATGTTTTTAAGGATCAATTAATAAAATTTTTAAGGATACACAAGTAAAAAAAAAAATAAAAATAACAAAATACCAATAACTTACATCTTGTGTACTTACTTAAGAAATTAAGTATTCAATATTTTTAGGTTACTAAAATAATTTTTGATAAGTACTTAATAAGAATAAAAAAAAAAATCAAGGTCATTTTTAATATTTCAATGGAAACAAAAGGGTTCTAATAATTATTTTTGTAAAAAATATATAGATAAACCATTAAGAATAATTTGGAAATGAAAATTTATTTTAAAAATTGAATTTAAAATTGTCTGGTCGTTGCATACATTATATAAGAACAATATAAAGAAATAAGATTAGTAACTTAATAAAATGAGTACCAAAAATTCGTTTTTTCATTCTCACAAATTTATTCAATGAATTTCCCATGTAAGTAATTGTAATTATTTCTAAAAGTAATTAAATTTTCGAATATACATGAGAAATAATAGAATTTTTCCCGCTAAAATAATGTTATTAAATAGTCATACTCAGAAAAATTTTAGTTACTCAATATCGTATTAACTGTTACTCAATATCGTAATTATTTTATTATTATTATACTAAGTATCGTATTTATATTACTTAATATAATTTATTTATTTTACCAAAGTATAACAATTTTGTTCAAGGGATAGTTATTCAACTAAGTATGTCTAGCTCGTGTATATTTACAAATTAAGGTTATCTAATAATTCTATACTAATTTTTTTTTTTAAAAAAGATTAAATGCAACAAGTTTTGATTCATTATTTTAATAAATTCATTGTATGTGATGCGAGTAATAAAGGTTAATTTTAATAAATAATTAATTATTTTGTATTACATACAAAAAATTGTAGGTGCTTCATATGCTTTATTACAACTAAATTTGTTTTATAAAATAAACCTGTTGCTTTCAAGTCAAAAACCACTTTCTTTTAAAAAGTGTGTTTAATACACTTTTGAATTATACATTAAAATGAAACGTCTGTAACTAGTATGTAAGCAGGTTCTACTTAACTTGTTTTAAAAATTTACATTTTAATTTTTTAATATTCAGAATTAAACTGTTATAAATGAAAACATTTTACAATTACAGTTCTTATGCAACACTTTCAGTGACCAATTATTATTATCTACATATTACCTACTCAGTTTAAATAATTACATAAGTACTTACGATAATTTTACTAAAATTAAGATTTTGAAAATAGCTAAGAAGAATTTCTTTAACTATCATAGGTAATGAGCTAAAATAAAAGCTAAAGAAGCATTTTATAAAATAATTACAGAATAATTATGAATTAAATATGAAAAATTTTTTAAAAATTTACAGAATATTATCAAAAACTCTTAGTGTGAACTTGTTTTTTATCTTCAGAAAATAAAAAATTTTCTTCTTCATTTGCATTAAAATATTTTCTTTCCCTTACATATAAGTATAATTTTTTTTTTTTGTTGAATTTTTATCATTAAATAAGTAAAAAGTTGTTGTACGATAAGAATTTACTTGTTATAATTAAATTATATGTATATGCATGTACAATATATTTAGGCTTACTTCTTATTTACATAAAATATAATATTATTGCTTTTACAATTACATGTAATTTTACGTCCATTTGCTTTAATAACAAATGTTGCATCTTTGAGTTTATTCAAATATTATGAATTCTAATCAAACTATAACATGTTAAAATTGAATTTTTATTTGTAATTTTAAATTTGCTAGCCATAATTTAGTCTATACACTAATAATATAAAAATTGAAATTTGTTGAGTGCTATTTTTTTTTTAAATAAGTATTTGACATTCATTCTAAAATTGGAAAAATCAAGTTAGGTATTCATTATTTTTTAAAATGTTAAATAAAAACATTAATAACATGATATATTTTTACAATATATAGATAATATGTATAGATAATTTACCCATTTACTTAAAAGTACAATCATATATACTATGAGGACGTACTTCTATTCATTTAAGTATAAAAAATTGTTCACTGTAAGAAATTATTTGAATAAATAATGTGAAATTATAATTCCTAATCAAATACTAAATATTTAATTGTGAATATGAACGTAATACGAAAATCACCAGATCGTATCAAGCCATAGTCACCTAAGTGGGCACTTTTAATTCATAAAATATAAACAATTATTTTCTTCTCATTATTGAACTAAAAACAAGTCAGCTTCAAATAAATTCAAAAATCACCTAAAATTAAAATAAATTCTGATTAGAAAATGACTATACTGAAATAGGCCAATATGCATTCATCTGAATATTATTTGAATTAGAATATGAATGTAAACAAATTTATTTTTGAAAATAAGAAAATTCTTTTTTCATTTTTACATACCTGTGCCATTTGTGGTTTCTTATGTATATCTCTTGGATCAATTGATTCTGGATCTAAAAATGTTAATAAATTACATAATAATACACCATCACGTAATGTTAATGCTAAAACACGTATTTCAGATGTTTTCCAATTAGCTTTATGATCTGGTGCTAAAATTTTACATCGCGTTAACCAGGCAGAACATTCCCGCCATAGATTTTCTGACATAGCCATTTTTGTTTTTTTTTGTTTATTCTTATTTTTCTTCTACTTGTTTCTTGTCACTTGTGTTTTTTTTTTTTATTGTTTATTTTTATTATTCTTTTAAATTGTATTGGATTGTATTTCATATGAAACAAAAAAAAAAAAAAATAGAATTTTTTTTTTAATTGTTGATTATTTTTTTTTTGTTTTGTGTCTCCAAGTAGAATTTATATTTTATTTAAACATCACTTTATATAAACATTTATGATTAATTTCTGTAATATTTAAAAAAAAAAATTTTTATATAAAATAATCTGTTATATCTAGTTAATTTATGTAGTAGGCAGTTTTAAATAAATGGCATATTTCAAATTGGTATCTACTAAAATTAATTGAGAAATTAAAAGAAATTTTAAGCTTTGTCTCAATAAATACACTTCATATATTACGTACATACAAACAATATGTAATTTTATTTATTTAAATTGTTTCAAATATAACAAATTACAAAAAAAATTAATATTCATTTAAATATCATGTATGAAGTTGTATGTTTATTCACATATTACATACAAATATATTCAAATAATATATACATAATTATTAATATAATTCTACTGGATATAAATAAGGCCTAAGCCATAAATAATTACAGAAGAAAAAATTTTATTAAAATAATTTTTAATTTTAAATAATTGTAGGCAAAATTTTTATTATTATTATTATTATTATTGTTTCTATATTATATTTATTTAGACAACAATATATTATGTCCATATATATACATTTTACATATATATATATATATATGGTTATATATTTATTCCATTTTATATTAGAAATAAATTAAATTCTTTTTGGATAAACCATAGACGGATATGCCAAAATGTTTATTCTTTGCGCTATGTAAGAGTACGATATAGGGTGAGGCTTTGTTTTGTTATTTTTTTTTTTTTTTTGTATTTCTCTCTCTTGTTTTGTAGATTATTTAGTTTTTTTTTATTATTATTATTATTTAATTTTGCTGTTTTACATAAATGGTCAAACACTTTGTATGTTTATAGAATCACAACACACTAACAAAGCCCAATATCATATTTGTTTGTACATTTATAACTTAATCATTTTACGGGAATAAAAAAACAAAGTTAAAATTAAAAAAAATAATAATAAAAACAGGAAAATAATTTTTTTTTTTTTACAATTCTTTCATTTATTTTACACTTCTCCCAAAAAAAAAAAAATAATTTCAAAAATTTCCTTATCTTTAAATTTCTTTCTTAAATTTTAAAATTACTTTTTTTAATTTCAAAAAAAAATAAAATATTATTTAAGTCACAATTAGAATAGTTTATTTTTTTCTATTCTTTTCTTTCTTATTATAATTAAATAGACATATTATTCTTCTTAAAATTCCATCAAATTTAAATAATAATAATAATAAGGAAAACAAAAAGTAATAAAAAATATCTCCGAATCCGACGGAAGAACGTTTAAAATATTTTAGATAAAAAAGAAACTACACCAACCGTATTAATTCACAAATTCCACACAAATGACATTTCCTGCCTGTATTTATGTCAAATAAAAAGAAACAAAATCAAAATAATCAGAATAAGTGAAAAAGAGAAAAAAAATAAATTGTCACAAAATGTCAATATAAAAAACAGAAAAATTGTATTGAATCGATATTTAAATAATCGAAAAATTTTATTTTAATGTCAGATCTACAATATATAGAATTGAAATTTTTTTTTTTTATTTTCGTAAATAAATTAATTTTGTAAATTAACATACAGAATCAATTTGATTTACATATTTTTAAATAATATATAGAATTGAATAAATTAAAAAGATATTTTTAATTAAGCTAAATATTCAAGGAAATTATCCAATGTGTTTAAAATATCTAATTGAATATTATTGACAGTTGCTGGAGCTGAAGAAATATCATTTAAAGGCTTTCATGTGTAAATTATTTTACAATTTGATTAATTTAATTTATATTTAAACCGAAAAATTCATTGAAATTATACAAAACCAAATCAAATTTTAAATAGTCAACTTGTTTTTCTATATTGAGGTATTAAGCATTCCAATTATCCTAATTCTTCTTCTATACTACTGTTGGACCTACACAATTTGAATTCTTGCTAGTGTATGAAAAGAGATTTTATTAGAATTTATATAACTTTATTGCGAATAAATCATAAATCGTAAATTAAACAAATATTTTAATGCAAATAATTTTGTAAACAAAAAATACATTTTGTTTTTACATTGTATTAATATATAATTATGTACGTACATAAAATGGTCATTTCTTTCTATTTCACCTAAATTTTTTTTTTTTGTTTTAACACTTCAAAAAGGGGAAGTAAATATTTTTTTTTTCCTTGCTTTTTTTATTAAATGTTTTTTTTTTATAAGAACTATATTGTTGATAATAGTTTATCAATTTTAATTTTAAATTATTTTTTAAACTATTTCATATTTATCAACAAAAAGGAATGTTTCTTTAGAGAATTTAACTGGTGTTTCATCTTCAAGTGCAATAACTTCTTTTGCTTTCAAATCAGCATATGGCGTTTTTGAAACAAATGATACCTTAAAATATGTAAACAAATAATTAAATCAATAAAAAAAATCAAAATTTGCTTAAAATACTAGCGCTGATAGTTTAAAATATTAATATTAATGTTACTTAAGTGAAGATAAAGTACCTGCAATGGGAAGAAATCTCCTGGAATTGAAGATGCACAACTAAATTCTAAAGATCCAGCTTTATTTGAAGCATCAATTATAGGCAAATTCCATTGTAAATTATGTTTTCTGGAATCAAAAGTATATGTTCCATCACATTCGCCAACATTTGGATGTACTGACATTCTAAAGAAAGCAAAAAACAATTATAAATAACAACGAATTTGCATTAATTTAAAAAAATTCAAAAATTAATATAAAAATATACTTACGGTAACGGAATTGTTATACAAACATCTTGCAATTCTAATCTTTGACATTCTAATTCATATTCAATATTAACATCACACCCACCATCTCCATTTTCAGATGGCCAACAATTAACTAAAATAAAAATTAAATTAATTATTTCTTTAGAATAAAATTTTTTTTTCAACTAAATTACTTGTAAGTGGTACAGCTGAATCATCTTGAGTTTGATACCTCCATTTAAGGACACCCACGTCAGTGTTTAATGGGAAAGGTTTTGCGGGATTTTTAAGACCAATACAACATTTCGACTTAAACAATTCTTTATCAACGTTGGGATGTGTTTGTAATTGAATTCCACGAGTATCGTTATTTTCTAACGCTACTTTAATTTTTCCGAATTTTTCGTCAGAAATTCTTAATGTTAACAAACCAGATAATTCAAACGTTTGTAGACCTCCGTCACGACCGAGCCGAACCACAATTTTATCTTCCATTTTCAAATGAACACTACAAAAGTTTTTAAATTTTTCTTTTAAGATATTAATTAATGACTATTAATTAGATATTACCTTTCCGTATGAACGTCAGAAGCGATTTTCGGTTTTGATACAGCACTAGGAGTAACTGAAGCTGGAGTTAGATTAGAAATCTTTTCACCTTCACTTTTAAGTTGATCTACAAAAGTATCCACATCTTTAGATTTTCCGCCAAGTTTCAAAGCATTCTTAGATGCCGGTTTACTAAAATTATATTATTTTTGTGTTTCGAATTACATTTTATTTTATTTTGAAATTTATTTTAGTTACGTTGGATTAACTGTTGGCTTTATATCGTTACTAGATACATCGATCGATGGGGTAGTAATTGCTGTTGTATTACTGATTCCACCTGAAGAACCAAAACCATCACCGAAACCATAGTAACCACGTTTCGACCCAGAATTTCCAATACCTCCACCACGTTTTGCTGCTTCCATTCGTTGCCTTTGCAATTCTTTTGCTTTTTCTCTCATTTTTTGTTTTGCTTCCCTTTCTTGTGATTGTCGAACCGCTTGATAAACTTTTTCTTCGTGCGAATCCATTTCAACGAAAGTTTTAATTTGTGCTAAATTAACACTTTCTCGATAACCTAATGCAACAATTTCATCAAAAGCAAATATTAAATTGAATGCATTTTCTACTATTTCTTTTTCTTCTAGTGAGTGGCAATACTCTGGTATCTAAAAAGATAAATTTTTGTTTACAATAAGACTTAGTTATCTAATTATAGCTTCAAAATAAAAAAAGGCGAAAAATACTAACAACTTTAGAAAATAAACGTAAAGTTTCCAAATCTTCTAAAATGTTACTAGCTTTTGTTGTAATAAGTAACATATACAATTTTTCCATCGGTTGATAGACATAACGCACTGAATCCGTCTCAACAAATGTGTGCTGTTTTCCAGTTGTCATCAACTTTGGAAAAGCAGCTAACAGACCTTCAATTCTTGCTTTGGTCATTTCAACAAATTGCCTTGAAATTATTACTAAGCAAATTTTTTAATAAGAAATTTAATTATAACATGCGTTTTCTTTTATTTACCTTTGCCGCTTTTGGTACATACTGCTGACGCGATAAGAACCTGAAAATATTATTTAATAACATTAACATATTTATTACAAGTTTCACATTATAAAAAGCTTACCATTTTAAATACAAAATTAGATTGAAATTTGATTCTAAATTTTCCAAATTTTTAAATATAATCAAAAAACTTATAAATCCAAAAAATTCCTTACGAAGATTTCGGATTTTCGGTGACGTGTGCTGGGATGTTAAATGTCAAAAATGTCAATATGTGTGACACATACAAAAAATGTCAGTTGTCAAAATAAAAACTTTGTAGTAAACATTTGCAAGGCTACCAACTGGCAAAAAAATAAACTAAATGTGAATTTGAGATGTCCATAAATTTTTTATGAATGCGTTTATGCAATTTTCATTCGATTTCTCATAGCAAAATCAAGAAGAAATAAAATTTCTGTGTCAGATATTAATAGTGAATTTTATTAAAATTTTTAATTATTCTAGTTATTATACAGTAAGAATATAGTAACCTAGTTCAACAAAAAACTTTTGAAATTTGCCAAAAATTGAAATGCGTCAACACTGTGATTTCATTTTCAATGTCAGCTGACTCTCTTTTTCTGACATTGATTTATTTATATTTCGAAATCAATTCATTTTAGATTAATAAAATAAAATTTTCTTGTAACATAAAAAAACACATACATATTTGTAAATTTTAAATAAGAATTTCCAATAACAGAATGGAACAAACTTTAGATAAAACCATAAATGAAATGTAATAATCTTTTATAAATTTTAAAATAAACAATTTTTTTTTAATATAATATACCTTTATAGAATTTCAACTCCGAATACAATTGGGTGTCTTTTTGCTGATAAACAGGGATTATGTTTAAGTGGTAATCCATCAATCTCATAAAACTTTAATGAATTATTAAAATTATTTTAAATAATTTTTAGCAAAAGGTAATATATCAACAAAAGCAGCTGGAATTGCAATCGCTATCTCAGAGCAAGCTTGTAAATTAGAACCAAACGCTAATCCACCAGTTATTTCTTTAGATTATGGAAATAAGTAATAAAATTTTTAATGTTCTTTAGATAATATATATGTATTATAACTCAAAAATGTCATAAATTTTTAAAAAAATTAAATATTTTTTTATAGAACTTGTTTAATACATAAATACGGTGGACTTACTGGTGTTATTTATAAGCAATCAACTGGACCCAAATAACTGGGTACTTTTATTTTGTTTTATTATTATTTTTAATTTAAGCAAATCGTATGATATACATAAAATATAATTTATACATTGAATATAATATTAAATTAAAACAGAATATTTTATAAAAATAATACGGAATTGTTATTTAGGTTTCATATTTATGTAATTAAACACCTGAAATATTATAGTATACATATTAAAGAAAAATGTTTAGAATCCTTAGTTTGTAATTTTTTTAATAAATCTCAAATTATGCACTTTGTCATTTAATTGAACGCAATGTACGATGTAAAATGAAGTACCAAACAGTGCGTAATTCAATTCGAATTTGAATTAGATACTGATTGGTGTCTCATTTAGCATTTGAATTAACCACTGATTGGTGTCTCAATTCTCGTTTGAATTAAATGCTGATAGGTGTTCTATTTTGCGTTTACATTATTCATAACACTTCAGAAATTACAAATTTGTATTAATAATATTTATTACTGACCAAGGAATACTTTAATTTACTGAATAAGGAATCAACTGCTAAATTGATTAAAAGCGATAAAAGGCATACATTTAGCTTTCTTCTTTTCCAAATCACTTAAGTTTTTTTACACCAAAAATTAATAATTTATTTTATTATTAAATATATTTTGCAAGACGGAACCGATTTATTGTTTTTATTGAATTGCTGCAATAATCAGGTTTATAATCTAAGTACATACAGACAATTATATAAAATAATAATATGTATGTATGAATTAGGTATTTTATGTGAAAAATCTAATTAATAATGCAGAAAATGTTAAAATCATTATAGTGAAATTTATTGAATAATTCTATTTAAATTCAAAATTTAAAAAAAAAATACAGGTTTGAGTTAATTAGAATTTAAATATGTTTCTCTAGATATAATATATTAATTATTTGTATGTATGTACATATGTACCAGTAATTAAATATTTATATACATACTTGCACACTCTATGTAATTGCAAACTTACAACAAATCATTTAATTATATTAAAACTAACATATATATATATACATATTTTTTTAACACATTTACTAACTCATATACTAATAGTTATTTCTAATTTTAATTGATTGATTTAAGATGCAATTTTGGTTTTTTTTTTTTGTAATTAATAACTTGTTATTTTTAAGCAAATTTATGGGATCAGGAGTTTTCTGTTCTAAGAAAGAAAGAATAATATTTTAAATATTGATTTGAAAGAGCTTTTGAAACAAATAATTAATTATAAATGTGATTAATATTATCATGTAATTGGAAATTAAGATTATTTGAAAAAAAAATGATATGCTAGAAATTGGTTCTTGATTCATGGGAAAAAATAAATACCTACTATTATTTTTTTTTGTATTTTAAAATTACTTTATATGTTAATAAGACACTATTATTTATAACACTACTAATTTACTCACTCTTTATAATATAGTTAATAAGGGAATCTAACAAAATTTCCTCTGACGCATTCCATTATATGAATGGTTTATTTTTAAACTGACCTAAGACCATTTGCAATTTCAAAAACTCTTTTATTCCCAAAGCAATGATAATGTAAATAGCTGGAATTGGAATTTATTTTGTCGAATATGAAAATAAAAATTCTATAAAGCAAATCATTAGTTAAGCGAATTTTTGGTTACCTTAAACCTAAACGCAATAATATTTTATTTTTAATTGCAATGGGCAATTAAAATGAGATTAGAAACTTAAATTTATGCATAAACAATATGTATGTAGCAACATTTTGTAAAAATAGGTAACATCCTTATTCCTAATTAATCTCATTTTGTGATTGCAAATGTTAAAATGTTTAATATCAACCATAGAGCTAATGAGAATATAATAAGATGCACGTTTTTTTCATATATAACATAAAATAAAAACGAAATAAAATAATAAAATTAAAGAAGTAAATAAATAAATGAAAAATAAAAATTTAACCAAGCCCATCCATCTCTCTCTCTCTAGATATTTGAAATTACAAATTTAACAAGATTTAGTGCTATGCAAGACTTTAAATTCATACATAGCACCACGTACATTGTACCAATAACGCTTCTATATATTTTACTATTATGCTTCTGCATTTTACTATTATTTTTGTTTTTGTATTTTGGAATATACATATATACAGTCATTTATGTAGCTCTATATATGTATAAAATGAAATATTTTTCAATAGCAAAGAGAAAAATTAAAAAAAGAAATAAGCGACTGAAAAGATCACCTCTATTATAGTGCAGAACAGTTTAACATTATAACTTTTTACAATATACATATGTATGTATGTATATTATATATACATATATTGTGTATAAATATAATGTACTTTCAACTAACCATTATTATTATACTTACATAACGAGCTATTAATTCCCATAATATATGTATACGTAATGTTATTAAAATTTTATTATTTCTGTGGCAATAAGACAAAACTATTTATGTAATTCAACTGAGCAAGAAAATTTTAATTTTACCAGAAATTTTTTAAATTCAAATTTAACAAACTTACCGTTCAATTCAGTAAATTTTGAGATGTTCAAGTCAAATTAAAAAATTTGACCAAAAATTGTATAAACTTAATTTTAAACTATATTTTAAATTGTATTGCAGAGTTCATTGAGCAGTTCTAAGAACAATTTTCCCACAAACAATCTAAAAATTTTTCAACTTAATTTACTCGAAATTTCTAATTCTGTCTGATTAGTAGTTTTACTTTGTTGCCACACAATTATGCAGGTGTATAATTGTATGATTGTGTATATACATAGATGTGTGAATATTTCCACCTGAGAAAAAAATTTAACAATATTGGTTTCCAAATTTTTCAAATCGAAAAAAAAAATTTAATATCAAAAATAGTAAAATAATTTTGTTAATATTTTTGAACACAACATAGCAACTTTATTAACCATCACTAAAATAAAAAACAAAACAGCAAAAACGGATTTGATATTTGCGGAGCCTCGCGGGGCCCAATAGCAAATAATCTAAAATTTTTCAATTCAATTTTTAATTTTGATTTTACAAAAAATTGTTTATTATTATTTTTTATGAGAGCTTACAAGTGTTGTAACTAGCCCTGATGTTCCAATTGTAGATTTCAAACCATAAATGAGTTCAATATTGTGTTAATAAACATTCCAGCTACAATCCGTTTTAAACATACATACATATGTACCTAGAAACAATAAGTTACCTTTGACATCCACACTTTCTTACAAATTTGTTCAAAATAAACAATGGTTCAAAAATGCAAAATCGACTTCAACTTGATTTATTTAGTGTAAATAATATATGTAAATTTTAATAGTATAACAATATACAGCAGCCCAAACTCCTAAATATAAGCAATTTTGACAATAACAGTGTTAAACGACGCAATCAAATTATGTGTATGTACACATACAAATGTGATTTACTCAGTTACAAATTTACACACATTTGTACATGAATAGCTTTCAAATAAAAATTACAGAAATAAAGTATATACTTACATCAAAAAGTATGAGCTCACCTAGAAAAATAACAATAAAAATTGAAAAGAACAACTAAAATTTTAAGTATAAGACTGTTACCTATGTATTTTTGTTTTTGTTTTTTTTTGCTTTTTGCCACCTTTAACATCACATCATTTGGGCTTGAAACAGTATTTTTTGAAAGCTATTTATGAGTATAAGATAGATAAATGCATACGAACATGAAATAAAAAACAAAATATACTTTAAATATTGTAAAACAAAAAAAAAATTTTGTTAACGTCCTTTACCTGCCATACCCGTAAATCTAATCTTAATAACAATCAATTTATCTCTCGTCAGTATAAGAATTTGTTTCTTTTTAGCACTTTTCCAAAAAAATTTTGAAAAAAAGTGCTTATTAGTTTCACTCTGTCCGTCCGTCCGTCCGTCCGTCTGTCCGTGTGTCTGTTTACAAAACTTCTACACCCTTGAAGATAGAAAGCTGAAATTTTGTACGTACATAGAGTTTTACTAGAAACTTATTTTCGTAGAACAAAATTTTTATCTATCTCCCCCCCTTTAGAAATTATACCCCCCCGAAACCCTAAAAATGCATTCTTTAACTATTTAGTGCAATGAAACCATAAGGATTTTTCAAATTTAGCAAACGCAGAAAGGCAGTGGCATGCTTCCCCTAGCGGGGTATACTAAAGGTTAACTTTAGAAAAACAAAATGGCCGCTCAAATTTACCGTTATCTAAAGTCCGTTTTTTCCAAATTTTTGATCTCGTTTTTCTTCTAGATCCTAGTCTGTAGAAGATTGAAACTTTAGGGGCTTTTAGACCTTAATAAATAATTTATTTCGTTGGAAGAAAATTTTTTTCCATCTCCTTCCCCTCTCAAGTTGTTGCCTCTTGAAATTTGTAAAATTTGAATTTTTGACACCTTATATTTCCGAAACCGCAAGCTTTTTCAAATTTCTATAAACACAAAAAGCTAACGGTAAAATCCATGACATTAAAAAATATAATTATTTTTCTTAACTCACACAATTAACCCTTAAAATCGAGCATTATGTTAATCCCTTTTTATATTAATTTTTGCTTTATTTCAAACACTGCATATATGCGTCATCCTAAATATATGCAATCCTAGAAAGAGTTTTGTATATGAATGAAAATAATTTTTAGAATGTGTGATAGGTATACATAGACTGTATTTAAAAGCAGAATTTTCACTTGCTGAAGGGAAAAGTGCTACAATACAAACCATTGGTTTGACCCAACTTTATTACTTTTCCTTTTTTTTCCTCTCGTTTAATGATCGCGAATCCGTCCATGCTCGTATACAATTTTAGTATATACATTTATTAAATATAAATTCGAATGTAGATACTCGCTTAGTTTGCTACTTGTATATTATAGAAATTGCAATTTTTTTTGCAGTATTGAGTTTGACATTTCATTCATACTGAATTTTGTATATTCTTACCACTGACATTTTGTAATAAAATTAATGATATTCGTTAATCATTCTCTAGTTCTTAATTTTAACAAGTATATAATACTTAACTGTTCAGACCGTATATGAGATGAGCTTTGGCGTTGCATATATTTTAGCGGAAATGAAAACCATTTTTTTGAAAAACAAAAATGTACCAATACGGTTATGATGTACTAGTCAGCGTCTAGTTCATATAAGCTGAATTGCGCATCATAAAGGTGCATAGAGCTGCCAATTATTATTAATTTATTTTAGTACTATTGAATTGGTTTTAATTATATTTAAAATCAAAATTACTGCACTGGTAAGTGACCTAAATATACCCTCGATAGCCGCGCGTCAGCCTGAGGTTGTTTACCTAAAAAATTTTAATGATACATTAAAGTTCAGATAAGAAATTTAATAATTGTAATTATTAGTAATTTCAAATAAAATTATAATTATCACTATAACTACTTTATTTTCTTTATATTTTTATTATTTCATAGAATAAAAAATAAATTTTTTGACAATACAGCTATTATAAATGCTCATTATTTTATGCTAATAAAAATAGGATATTATTAATTAATACTATTATGTTGAAATTTATGAACTCACCTTCTAATAATAACAAAATTGACAAGTTCAAACAATAATAACGAAAAAAAAAATGTTTAATTTCATCTCATTATAAATTAATTAATAATTATTATAAATTTTTATCTCTTACTTCTTCTTAATTTATTACTCGTACCGTATTTGTATTTTTGTATTGCATACGGGTATACCTTTAATAATATTTGCTTCTCAGACTGCATACGTCATACTCATGTATATATACATTTTTGTATTTTATACTTTTATATTGTAGTTCTCTAATCTCTAGTTAGTATTCTCTTCTCAATATTCTTTTAATTTATTATATACAGAATAAAAAAGACACAATATGATTGTTGAACATTCAACACCGTACTACTGTATTATAGTATGGGTTTTAGTAGTGTTACCTTTGGGAAATTTTAAAATGTTCAAAAAGAAGTACAATTTATAGGATATTATAATTTTCCAACAACTATTTAATACTGAACTGAGGTAAATAGAGTATATTTTACGGTAGACTCGTCACTTACCTAGTAAACTCAATGACGTAAAAAACTGGTTCATGGTTATCTACAAAATCACGCACCAGCCCTATATTCCTCCCTGGAGCGAACTAAGATAAAAAAAAGTAGAATATTAATATTATTTTTTATTATACATACATATACATATACTTGTTCAGGTACAAATGGTACAGAGCCATTTATAACAGAGTCACATACAACAGAGATATTTTGTGTTTTTGGAGTTGTTTTGACATTAAATTATAAAAGTTAAGATTATGTTTTATTGATTTACCCAAAAAGACTATTTCATTTACAATCTACTCATGTTTTTGGTTCTTTCATGTAATATTCATTTGTATGATAATTGATATTTGGCATATGCAATTCGTCTGATGTGCATAATCATGAATAGTTTCAAAACGTCAATGGAACTCAGCTATTGTGGCATAAAATCTTTTGAAAAATGAGCAAATATGCTACATATACAGTAGATTTGAAGCACTAGCTCTTACTCATATTCTATCTTTTATGGTATTATTATCATTCAATTCAATAATAAAGTATGCTAGACTGAAAACTAAACTTTTTCGACTTCTATACACAATCTCTAAAAGCAAGCGAAATATTTTATAATAAAAATGAAAATTAAACAACTTTTTTTTCTGTTGTTTTTCTGCTCATTTTCTGTTTTTATATTGTTTGTTGAATGATGATGGGGGAGAGAATATTAATTTTTTTTTTTTGTAATTTTAAAGTTTAAAAAGCAAGTAAAGTAAAGATCATTGAAAAAACGCGATTTGCTTTTTTTATTTTATTTTTTGCATTTAAAATACGGAGAGCGCTTTTTTGTTTGTTTCTTTTTTTTGCGTTTTTTTTTTGTTGTTTTCTTCTTTAAGTGTACGTTATTTATGATTGTGTGTATATTTATGCATATAATATATTTTTTTTAAGATAATATTAAAAGTACTATTGTAGAAATAATGTAAGTAACTAGGTTTTTTGTTGTTGTTGTTATTTTACTGCCGCTTATTGCGCTACAATAGTAAATTCAACAAAAATAATAGTTAGTTAAAAAAAACAAAAAACATGAAAAACAGATAAAAAAAATTTTAGCATTCGTTATAGCGAGTTAAATTAAAAAAAAAAAAAAGTATTATAAAATGTAGTGAGTGAGTGAACGGCGCAAACAACTCGTCTTAAATATATTCAAGCTTCAGGTTAAAAAAAAAAATTACAGAATAATAAAAAAATAAAATCTCATACTCAAGTATGTACACACAGAGTGCGTCCAAATAAAAATATCAGAAATTCAAATTTTTTTACTATCATAGAAATTTTTTTTTGCTCACTCACTCATATTGAAATTGCAGTAATGTTATGTTAATGCCTTATAATGTGCTGATTTATTAGATTAAATGAAATTGTAGATAAGATAAACTGGTGCTTAGGAAGATTTCCATTAGCAATTTTTATTTTTAATTACCAATACCTCTTGTAGGGTAATTACCCACATAAAAGTGCGTATTATACGAGTATTTAGGTATTACCCATATTTTTATATGGGAGCGTCTAGTTGAGAGTGTTACATACCAACAAAGAGCCGAATTGTATTTACGCATTATAGTGCTAACACTGTTGTTGTTTTTTGATTTTGACAGTCGTTGTCGCTGTACTTTATTTGAATTTTAAATTTTTTTTTTTAGATTTTTCATGTGAAATAATTTTTATTTTTAATTGAAAATTAAGTTTTCAATTAAAAATAAAAATTTTCAATAAAATAAAATATTAGATTATAACAGTATTGAATCTGTTTAAATTGTAGCTGAATTTAAAATTTACAAAAAGAAAATGTATTGAAGGATTTATAGGTATGTATGTATGCATGTATTATTTCTTAATCATTTCTTAATTTTATTTCTTTAAGGATCTCATAATCATGGAGAAATGTTGGAAATGAAAACGAATTCAATTTGTGTACCTTATTTAGAAATTGACACTGGAAAAAAAAGTGGACAAATGATGAAACAAAATTATACTAATACATATGTAGTTGACTGTTTGAAATTGAATGAACATTTCTGTGATGGAAAAAGGAAAAAGTATGAAAGTGTTATGGAGTTTTATTTTGAATAACATGAAAAACGCCTTCACTTTTTGTGATAAAATAAATTTTTAAAATTTTTAGATATAACAACATACCTTGTGAAATTTAGTTGCGGTATAGCGATTGAACTGATCTGCAGGCATCATATTTACTTTTCCGGATTCCAAAACAAGCATATTCGACTATACTTAGAACTGCACTGCAGTTGAACTAAATTAAAAATTCCTTTTCTTATAAGACTGTGGCAACAAATAAAAATATGTATGTATATAAACTTTTTGGTAAGAGGAAAAAATAGCACTTAAATAGTATGAATATGAAATGGTAATTGCGTGTAACACAAATCCGCATTTTTAAATATAATTTTACAATTTTAATTATCACAATTTTAATTATTTTATAAATAAGTGTTGCCGTTACTTTGAAATTTTTCATTATTTTTGTCTCACTAACACTATTTTTTTATTTTTTTTATTTGAAATTTTTAGTAGTGCAATGTTACGCACTATTCTTGCATAATGAATTAGAATTTTCAAGCTGAATTGTGTATTAATGCAGAACTATTGCAATTCATATGCGCTACTATTTTTTAAAAACAAAAAGTAAATTTCTGATTTTAACGTGTACATGAAATGTGATATACCCTGTACCTATACATAGTGTTTTGATACGCGAGCTTGTTATATATTATATATATATGAATATATATATATTTGTATATTGTATTGTCACGGTTTTCTATCGTGTTGAATCTGTACATACGTACGATACGAGAATATTATTATGGAAAAAAAAAATTAAATAATAGTCATAAAGGCAAAAAGGCAACAAAACGAAAAAAAAAAAACATTTTTTTTTTTAAACACGAGAATAACAAGAATAAAAAAATAAGAAAAACAAAAACAGAATTTTACGTACATTAAAAAAAATACGCCAAACACCAGCAACCAAACTAACAAAATAACAAAACATAAAAAAGCGAATGTGAAACGTCTCTGCTCTACGACTAGTTAAAGTTAAGGTTTATTTTTTTTTTAAAGAGTGTACACAGTGTAGTCTGGCTTACTCATTCAAATTGCGAGGTTGTTGTAAGTCTAAGTCCGCTTTTCGCTATTTTTTATTGTTTTTTATTTTTTTCTTTTTTGTGTTATTTATTTCGTTTGGTTTTTTCTCAAAATACAAAATTTTTAAAGAAAATTTAAAAAAAAAAATAATAAGTTTAAATTTTTTTTTTATTATTTTTGATCTTAAGTTTTACACGCTTTCTGTAGTATTTTTTTTTTATCATTTGTTATTGTTGATCTTTCAACTTTCCGGAATCCGGATCGTTCGCGTTTTTTTTTTTTTTTGGTTGAAGAAAGGCGGGCGGGCGAGCGGCATATTTACAAATTTTATGAAAACAAGAAAAATAAAACAGAACAAAAAAACAACATTGCTAGAAAACAAAGAGAATTTTTTTAAATTATTTTTTATTTTCTTGTTGTTGTTTTTTGTTGTTCATTTGTTAAAAAAAATTCTTACATAAATTGTTTAACTGCTGCTGCTATAATGGTGCTTTTCATATTAATTTTGATGTTTTGAAACGAAACGGCGGAATTTATTTGTACGTTTGTATTGTATGTATTGACGTACGTTTTCAACGATTTTTGTAATTTATTATTGTACGCCGCTATTACGTATTCCGTACGTTTCGTTTATATATTTAAAAAAAAAAACTTTTATTGTATTAAATTATTTTTATTTGTGTATGTGTGTGTGATACACACATTTTAGTAAATAAAAATTATTTCTATTATACAAGAATATTGGATTACTATTGCAATAATAACCAGAGATTTTGGATTTTTGGAATTCGAAATCATAACAATATATACAGACAGCTACGCGCTGAAAATAACTAGGACTTACTTATTACCTAGACATTTTTAACAGAACAAGAAAATGTTGTGATTAAACAATTATTTAAAATTTTTTTTTTATAAATGTTATTAATAGTATACAATAAACATATATACAACATTTATGTATGTATGTATATACAGTGTAAATAAATAAAATAGTTGACAAAAATTCTCTACTATTTTTGGTTAAATTTTTTAATTCGTTTTTAGTATATTTATTAAAATTAATTTATAGAAAATAATATCAATAAAAATAATGGATGAACTTAATATAAGATTAATTGATTTAGTTGAATCCGAGCCATGTATATATGATAAAACAGATGTTTTTTATAGTAATAAGGATCATGTTAAACAAGTATGGGAAAAAATATCAAATGCTATGCAATTATCTGGTAAGTTAATATTAATAATTTTATGCAGCTTTCTGTAATTTAATATTCATAAAATATAAACATAGCATTCAGCTATTGAAAACACATTGCTGAATAAATTAAAATGATTTATTTTCAATTTTTACCAGGTTTTTTTTTTACATTAAGCAATGAGCGCCTCTATATTTACATATTTTCTTTTATTTTTATAATTATTGTGAGCTACAAATTGCAATATTGTATATTTTTTGTTTTAAATCTAATTCAGCTTAATCATAAATTGCTGAATTTAGTTTAAGAATAACATTGTTTATTATTACATTAAAGAACTCAAGAATACTGCATAGCATAATATAGGGTGAAGTGATTTTGTGAAAATTTTTCTTGTCAAATTTGAAATTCAAATCAAAAATATATAAAGCTGAACAAACCAATTAAAAGTAACGATATACAGTTGTCACAATTTTATATGACATTACCAGCATTTGTACTAACTGTGCCTTGATATTACATATTTTTAAATATTACTTGTATTGATCACTCGATAGCGTTGTTTTGAATGAATACTCAAATTTAAGGTGAAATCAAAGATGGGGTATACAGGAGCAGGCTCTGTTATACCCCTGATTATCCTAAAATTTTTGTCATATTTTAAAAGAATTTAAGGGGTTAATAAAAATTTTTTTCTTGTTTTAAATACTAGTCACAATATTTTATTTAAAAGAATATAGAAAAGATATTTCTGTCATATTTTTTGCTTTTCACGCAATTTCGAACAAATAGATATGAAGTTTCGCCCAAACTTCCAACTGATTTTATTCTATAAGAAGTATATCAAAATACGAATTTGAACTAAGCTGTCAAAATGAGCTATTCAGCAATAGTAATTTTAATTGCTGAATAAAATATTAATTTCTCAATTAATAAATTTATTATTTAATCACGTTTATTGCATTTATATATATATATATACATATATATTATATATTTACATATATAATTATAATGTATTAAATGATTTTACATTTTATATTAAAAAATATTTAAAGTTCACAAACATAAAGTATAATTTAAGTATAATAAAAAATAAAAAAAATAAAATTGCATTAATAATTTTTATTTTGAAAAAAATTTCCCACACAATCACTTCTCTGCAATTTACAAAGTATTAAAACAAAAAGTTCTTGATTTTTTTTAAGCAAAAACATGAAAACATTCAGAATAATAAGAAAAAAAAAAATACAAAATACACACAAAAAAAAAAGTAGTAATAATGAATTTAAAATAAAACCAGGAAATCACGATTTGATCACTTTAATAGCAACCGTTGTGTTGTATACCGAACTCTTGTTGTTTTTTTTTTCGTTACTTTGATTTTTTTTCTCTCTTTCAACTTTGTTAAGAAAAAAAATATCTTAAAAATAGCAAAGAGATGAAAAAAAAAATCTAAAAGCTAAACAGAAACGCGTTTAATCCGTCAATTTTAAATCTTTATGTTCTTTTTTTTTTTCTTCTTGTTTTCTTGTTTTCTTTGCTTTTATTTTCATTTTTATGTTACGTAATTATATCGTATCGTATATTATTATTATTATTATTTTATAATATTATGGACGTGAAAGTCCGAAACTAGTTGTTCGACCTCTAAATAGAAAAAAAAAAGCAAAAAAACATATAAAAATAAAAATTAAATGTTCTGCAATTTTAAAAAAAATTTTTTTAAATTAATTCAATAATATTTTTTTTTTAATGTTTCTAATTATAATAATTCTATGTAAATACACATACATATATGTAAATACGGGAAATTTACGATAAATTTCAAATTTGACATGCTCGTTTATTGTAAATGCATGATTTTTAATTAATTACATTATATTTAAAATTAATTTTACTTGTTATATTGTATAAAATTTATATAATTCTGTTATTTAGTTCGATTATTTTTAAACCACTCTCTTATAATATATATGCATGTTTTACAATATGCCGGTAGATGGCAGTGATTTATTGAGTAGCATCAAAGACATTATAAATACTTAATGTATTTTAATTGAAATTGCTGCTGAATCAACTATATTTAATATTCCAAATAAATGCTGATATACGTTTAGTTAAATGATCTTATTGAATATAAAACAAACTAAGAAAATGTTAACCCTTTCAGATTTAAGATGAAAAATGTGTTCCAACACACAGTCCTTCTTTTATGCTTCTTACGCTCTTTCTCAAACAAAAATAAAATTTATTTACCGAAGAGAGGATGTGAGTAGTATTAGGAAAATGCTATCTGTGCTTGTGTATTCGCTCATTGCATAAACGTGTAAATAGGTTCATTTACAGAAAGCTATAAATACTCAATAATTCTTATCACTTAATTACTTTTTCGCCTAATTATATGCAAAATAATGTATTACATACACATATTTGAATTTGTTTAAATACTCCCATATCTAAGTTGCTCTATTGTACAATAATTTAAGTTTAAAAATTACGATATGGCGTTAAACTATAATTAAATTAATTTGCGTTAAGTAATTATGTAATTATTCAGGTGTAAGTATGAACATGAACTTACTGATAACTAACTATGTACATTTTATATTTAACTCAAACCATACATATGGTAAAACTATAATAATATTAATAGTGCATTTTCAGACTCCGCATTTATACACATAGCTTAATATACCGACATTATTAACTAAATATATATTTGTGCATAATTAGAAAATATTTCTTATATACTTATAGTTAGTTATAACTAAATGTCTATCAAATATATTTCTTAATTCCTTTGTGTATTCATATACATGCACACAAACAATTATAAAATGAACGGTGAACGCATGTATTGTTGTCATTGTACTTTAAAATCAAAAAAGCATCCCGTATTTTTTTTTTACTATTATTTTTTTCTACTATTTTGTTTTATTTTACTTTTGTTTTTTTTTTGTGTAGTGTTATTAATTATAACTTTTAAACCAATATGATTTGAATACTTGGATATTTAAGACAAGACAACTAAATAATAAATTATTATTCTATAGAGAAACATTTTTTTGTCGATATACATATACTACATACACAACGATACATACACACAATTAACCAATTTTTCAGTGGTCGCCAATCTTAATCACTAATTATGTCACAATTAAATTGTCAAACAAAATTTGACTATAAAAAATTAATTTTGTTATTTCTACGCAATTCAGCAAATACAAGTTATAAGCTGAATTGTATGTCATTATTTATATTTACATAGTTAGCATGTTAGAGTGACATTATTGTTATATATAAAAAGGCTGCTTATAAAAAGTCAGAAAGAAAAAAGGAACGAAACCACAGTAATTCTAACATTTTCCTTATATATGGTGTCCGAGGACTCGATAGTACTCCCGTAACAAGTTAATAGAATGCCTCCAGAGGAACAAAAACATCTGTAGTGACATTTTGCTTTTTGGATCTTCCTTTTCAAATTAAAAATCCTCAAAGTCGGAATTTCTGAAAACCGTCTAATTTTCATATTTTTATTGATAAAACTGCAAATATTGCTTTGTATATTAATTTTGAAGCTCATGAAATTCCTCTTCAATTAGTATATGTCAGTGGGGTCGAAGACTTTTTAGTGTCAGAGATATTTAACAGTAAAAAATCAAAATTTTACTAATAAATTTTCATTTCATTGTCCTTTACTCATAATTCCACATTACTAACCTATCGTTTTTTTTTACAGAAAACCGAGCCTTATATTCTTATCACCTTTTTTGATATAACATAATAATGAAAAAATCTCAGGAATAATATCAGGCAAAAACCATGGGGTCTAAAAAATTAGAAAATTGACCAGAATAAAATTTTTTTAAAATTTATTATCCGAAATTGTGCATTATTAATATGCAACCGGTCTTTTCCAGTTAAAAGACATTTGCCTCACCTTCGTTTTACTACCTAATATTTTCTAAAAATTTCAGGAATATCGTGCCTAAGAACGAAAATTTAAGATCAAATTTACTAATATCGCTAATTAGCTACAAAACTACTCTCAATCCAAATCACTAAAGTCTATATATACATAGTTTAGAATATTATACATTACACACATATTTAAACGGAAGCAAACTTAAAATATCGTACTGAATATGAAGTATGGGTTGCCGATTAGGGAATTATTTTTATAGGTCTATGTATACTAAATTGCTCATTATAATCGAATATGTTGTATAGAAATATTAAGTATACTTACTATTATTGATCACATACATACACATATACATGGCAGGCAATTTTATATAATATATAAATGTATGATCACATTTGTACAAACATATACACCACATATTCGCACATTTTTTTTTTTTTTTGTAATATAAGGTAAGATTCTTAATAACTATAATAAAAATTCTAAAAGTTCCCACTAATGGTGGTTATTTTTGTTGCTGATTAATATTTTTGTTAGCTTTTTTGTTTTCTTTAATTGTTGTTATTCTTTTTATTGTTATTATTATTATTGTTTTTTTTTTTTTGTTTCTTTTCTCAACTACATAAAATGATTCAATAAATTAAACTTTTGTTTTGGTTAACAATTTTTTATTCGCGTTTTTCTAACGAAAAAAACCTTGAAATTACATTGCATTTTTTTTATTATTATTATTCTTATTGTATATATACATATGTTAAATTTGTTTTTATACATACAAACGTGGATATACTACATATAAATATATGTTATACGTGCCTTCTACATTGTATTCTATCGTACAGTAATATTGGTATATGCTCCACTAACCGTTAATACTAACGTAAAATACACACAGATAAGAATTAAAATTAAATAAAAAAAAAAAAAATCAAAAAAGCTTTTTTACATTAAATTTATTCGATACTAGATTCGTATGAGAGTGCTGTGAGACAAAATTGCGATTAGAGAATATAATTTGTGCCGAAATTGAGAACTAAAAATTAATAAAGAAAAAGAGATTTGTATAGGATTAGAAGAGAATTTAAATTAGCATTATAAAATAATAGAAAATTTTGCAAAATTTTCAGAAATTTGTTTATGATTATGACTATTTTTCTAAATAGCAACCAGGTGTAAAAGAGAAACAAGATATAGTATCATTAATAACAAAATTTTAATGTCCTAACTCTTATACATATGTGCTTACAATATTACAAACCCTTATACATCATAAAATTATTATAATATAATATATGTATAATATTTATAGGAATATAGGAATTTGATTATGTATAACATTAATTTTACATCTCTGCCCCCTTTATTATATCCTCATATTCCCTCCTCCTCCTTCTCTCCCTCCCCCTTCACATGAAAATATTTTGTAAATAAAATAGTTATAAATTGCATATTATGTACGAATAATACTATAACTAACGAGGTACAAAAAAAAAAAAAACCAGTTTCTTTGAATAGAAAATCATAATAATAATTATTGTTATATTGTTATATTCGTTCTTTTATTGCTATATACATACATATATACGTAAATAAAATTCTTTTTTTATTATTTATTGTATATGATATATAGTTTTATGTGATTTATATATTAATTATTGGTATTTTAAGAATTTAAGGAAATTACACTTGAATATTTTTCATATTTTCTAACTGCCTAATATTTATTTATTCAAAATTGCATACAATTAGGCGTGAATATGTAATAATATGTATATAATATCTCAAATATGAAACGTTTATTCTTGTTCATGAATTCTGTTATACATGAGTAAACATAACCTATAAAATGGCTAAAAATATATGTAATTAATTATTAATAGTTGAGTGTATAACAGTTTACTGATTCAAGGATATGAGTAAACGTTATAACAATTAATGAGAGTAATAAAATAAATAAGCCTAAAAGAGAAAAATTAACAACGTGTTGGGAACTTTATGAATAATGCCACAATTAATTGTTATAATTCTACCGTTATATAAGATGATTTAATCAATATTGAATTGCATTCATAACATAAAAGATGATGACTCATAAATGAAATTTTTCATTAAATTGAATAAGAGTTTTGTTTGTAATATTTGTTACTTAAATTAAATTATGTTTGAAGGGAATTTATAAAATTTTGTAATTTTTTAGTACGCCTTTAATCATTCATTATTATTAAGGATTTCCTTAGCAAACATTAATATTTTTTATTTCAAATTTTTTTTGCTTTCTTAAATTAATTAACATAATTTTTCTTCTTATTATTTTTAGTTCCTGTTTGTCAAAAGAGATGGAGATATTTACGTGATTATTTTGTTCGTCAATTGCATATGTCAAAAACTGATAATAAAAAATCATATTGGGCTCTTTTTGAGCGTATGCTTTTTTTAGCACCGTTTTCAACACGTAAAGCACGTGTTAATACAACATCAAGTGAATGTTGTACAACAACATCAATGATACCTGGTCATAATATTACAACAAAAAAGAGACGACAACGTTCAACAAGTGCAATAATTAAAAAAAATTGGGATAATGATCAAAATAGTAATATATTATCAGTATCAAGTAGTAGTTCAAATGCTGGCCTAGATGAATTCAATAGTTTTGATTATTTAAATTTATATCAAGCACAATTTGGTTTTGCTGATAATGCTGCTCTATTACAATTACAAAAACAAACAAATTTTCCATTAAATTTAGATGATCGTTTATCATCTTTACCATTAGAAATTCAAATAAGATCACCATCATCTGAACCTAATAATAGTACAATAAATTTTTCAAAACGTTCATCAAATAATACAGGATCAATAAATGATGATTTTGGTAAAAATCTTTCATTAAAATCATCAACAGTAGCAACAACAATATCAACAACATCAATTACACCAGTAACATCATCATCAATACAATCGAATGATCCACAAAATTTAATTGGATATAATTTAGTTTCAACTTCAACAAATGAACAAATTTCAATAAATACAAATAATAAAAATAATAATAATAATAAAAGACAACATCGACAACATTTAAAAAATATTAATTTTACAAATCATAATGATATTAATTATAAATTACAAGATTTTGCAACAAATTATACAAATCCAACAGCATTATTAAGTGTTGAAAGCCATTATAGTAATTCTGAAAAATCACCAAATCCAAATAGTATGCAAAATGATGATGATTTAAAATTTTATAATAATAATAACAGTAATAATACAACCACCGTTAATATAAATAATAATCATCGTTATCATAATTCTCGTTTTAATTCAATTGAATATAATAAAAAAAATCTTATTACTAATGATAGTATCGATGATAATAATAATGATGATGATGACAATAATAATAATAATAATAATAATAATGAAAGTAATAATATTAATAATAAAATTCATAATAATATTATTGATAATAATAAAATTGGTGCAGCAGAAGATTTAAGAAAAATTGATTATAAAAATAATTCAACAAAAATATCACCAAAAATGAAACGTTCAACAACACGTAAACGTAAAAAAACAGATATATTAAATGAATTATTAGATATATTAAAAAAATCAGAAAATACTAACTGTGATGAACATGATTATTTCTTTCGTAGTTTATTAAATAGTGTACGTAGAATTGATGAAAATTTAATAATACCATTTCGTACCGAAATATTAAAAACTGTAATGAAATTTAGAGAAATGAGTAATAGTAATAATAATAGTATTAATATTCAACAAATTCATGAAAATAATTGTTCAAATAATAATAATGATACCCAAAATAATAATAATAATAATAATAGTAATCAACAATTTAATTCAATTTTCAATTTAGCTGATGATTATGATGATGAAGAAGATGTTGTTATTATTGATACCGGAGAATCAAATTGGAGGCAAAAATTAAAACGTTATTAAATTAATATTTATATTGTTTAAATTACTTAAAATTAATATAGAATATAGACAAAAAAAAATTATGTAAAACGAAAGAAAATATAAAAATGTAAAAAATCAACATTGACAAAATAGTACAAAATTAAATTAATTAAAAATAATAATTTTGAGGTTTATAAGTGATAAAGGAAACAAAGTGTGTTAGCATTGAAGAAATACAATGTAAAATTAATTAGCAAGAAAAAAAAAAAACAGAAACGATAGTTCCAAAAAATTATGTGAAAGTATTATAGTTAGTAAAGTTTTTTTTTTTTTTTTTATTTTATTATTATAATTTTTTTGTAAATTAAAAAATGAAATAAAAAAATTTAATTTAATATGTTTTTACTTGAATATATAATATGTATGTATTATTAATATTATGCATTAATATCCCATTTATTAATTTGTATAATTTTTTAAAAATATGTCCTGGACTAGATTAAAGGCATTTATTAGAAATGCATGACTTCAAAATAGCAGTAATATTGCGTTATTGCAATATTCAACAATTAAATTATGAACTAATTGTATTTGCAACTCTGAAGCCAGAGAAGGTTATGGTAAATTATTAAACGTCAAATTTTACAAAATCTGAGTTGTCTGAGTTTACGAATACTCTACTGCGTTTTTACTTTCAGTCAAAGCTTAAATTCTTAAACCTTTAAAAAAAAGCAATTAAGCGTCAAAATTGTAGATTTTTTTTTTACATGCAGAGAGTCTGACGTAGTAATTCAGCAAATAAATTTGATGTATTGAGTGACTATCATTACGTTAAAAATAATATAAAAAATATTTTTTTTCTTAATTTTTAATATGTAAGTATAAAATTATTTTAAATTTAAAAAATTTTTTTTTTTGTTTTGACGTTTACGGATGATCAAAATTCAAAGTCAATTACGGGTAAAAAGTTTACTACATTTCTGTCCGTAAAAGTTTTATACGTCAGACAGTTTGCAAACTGAAAACAAAATTTTGACGTTAAAAAATTTGCGGTTAATCTAACATAAACTTGGCATAATCAAGTCTACATTTTATACAACACATTCCCTTATTCTCTGTAAATGAATCTTTTCCATATTCGTCTTTTCTCATGTTGTAATATGCTCAAACACTTTGACAAACATAAATAGCTAATATGCGGATATATTAATATTGTAATTTAGTTTACATAATGAAATAAACGTAAGTAGTAGCTAGGTCTTATTTCCGAGAAAAAAATTTTTAATATTCTGTATGAAAAAATTTTGTACGAAGAAATTCTTTAACAAAGCTCTATCCTGTATGAAAACCATATTTTTTTGGAATGAAAATCACTAAATAGTCATTTTTGTTTATTTTTTCGAAATTACAACCTGTTGCCTAAATCCCACTCAAACCATTCTTTGCTATTCAAAGCTCTAGTGATTCGGTACTTTACAAACTCTTAAAAGAATTAAGTTTAAAAATATAAAAAATGCTATGTAAATTTGTTTAAAAACGCCCCTTATAATTTATAAAAAGGCTTTAAATATTAAAATAAAAAAAAAAATATAAATTTAATTAAAATAATGAGAAAAGGCTATGCTTTTTATTAAATCACTTGAAATAAATGCACTTTCATTTCAAAGTTAATTATTTTTTTTAAATAAAAATTAATTATTTAATTTAAATGTTTAATTATTTGTTATAAAATTTTAAATATAAAATTAATTTTTATTATTACATTTTTTACTTTTTAATTAATTTGTACATTTTGGAAAATTTGGTTCATGTTAAATGCTTACTGGTAACTTAATTTAGAACAAATTTAAAAAAAATTAGTATGTTGGTTATTAAGTACTCATTTCATTTAAAAAAGGTGAAAAAAAAAATATAAAGAAAACAAAAATATTAAAAACTATTACAATAACAAAACGAATAAAATGTGTGAATGAACAAATTATAGTGTGAATGAATCATGTACCCATTACTTTTTACCAATTCTAGACTGAATAGAATTTTAATTCTTAAAGAAGAAAAAATTTTCTTGTACTTTTATATCCATGTTACTACTTTAATATAGTAAATATTTTTTTAATATTGAAAGTATTAAAATAATTAAATAAATATGTGATTTTTTTTTTTAAATTTATAATGGAAAAATATGAACTTTGAAACAAGTTTATATTAGTAAGTGGGCACGATGGCACATTCGAAAACATTTTGGAAAGCTTATAATTTATAAAATCGTAGATGTTACAACAATTTTACAATTAAATTAAGGAAACTAAATTATTTTGAACATATTATACTATACACTACATTTTTATTTTAATATTAATAATAGAATAATTAAATTTGTTTTAACCAAAAATAAACTTATTATCATTTTGTTGTATTTAAAATAAATTTTTGGTAATATTTTAAATGAAAAACTTAAAAAAAAAAATCATTTCATTCATTTTAAATAAAAAAAAACTAATACTGATATTTTCTGATATTTGTGATAATCATTTTTCAAAATAAATATAAAATTATTAAATTTTACAATAAATCTGTTATAGTAATGAAATTATTACATTAATCATCATAATTTTGAAATTATGCTCTTAAAATAGGTATTTAATGAAAAAAAAAAAAAAATTTATTACAAATATTTCGTTATTATGATCGACGAAGCGAATGAGTAGGCGAATCAAATGAACTAGGAGAATCGAATGACATTTTATCGGCGAATGATTTCATTCGCCATATCCAAAATGTTGCTACCGCAAGACATCCGAAAATCTACCGAAAATAATGAGATTAATATCACACATATGTACATTGTTTTTTAGCAATGTCGTAGTTGTTGTCTACTAATTTATTTAAATTCTCGAATTGTTTTTGATTCCTTTTTTGACGTATAAATTAATATTAAACAATCAATATTTTGTGCAGTATTTTTTTAAGAATTTTATAAACTTATTTATAGATAGTTTGGATTTTTCCATTACAACACTATAAAATGCTATAATATCTTATAAAGAAAAACACTTATGTATTATTTTGATATTTTTGGTTTGGTTTCATTCGTCAAGCTTATCACACAGAATTTTCATACGACAGATTTGAATGCCCCATTCGCCTAAAATTCAGGCCAATTCGCTAACCATAACATAATAATACCAGAAATTTATATTCGCCAAATATTTCATTCACTTTGCCGATCATAATAAATATTAATATTTTTTTATTAAAATTATATAAATGTATTTACGAAATTGTTAAAACAATCTATTATTTTTAATACATGCATAAACAAAATTTTCAAATTATTAATATTAAAAGTAAAAGAATATAAAATAAAGACATATAATGTTGAATTTTATATTAAATTAAATAATAATAAAATATTTAATTAATTTTATAATAAATTTTCATTTAAATTAAATTAAATTATTATTTCTTTTAATGTACGTACATTTTTAATATTGACATGGAATTTTTTTATAAAATAAATTTTTTAAAATTATATTTTTTTTATATTCATATAACAATAAAATCTATTGATATGTAATGTAAAATAATAAAATTTATAAAACAAAAACAAAAAAATTAATAATAATGGTTTAAGGTTTCTTGGAAAAGTTGCACTTTTAAAATTTCAATATGTTTAAATTCTAATTTCTTTCAATTATTAAATTATTTTATAACACATATCTCCGCTGCTATTACAGTACTTAATTACAAATAGATTCCTTAATAACTAAAAAAAAAAATATATTGATATTTTAAATTTTAACAAAATTATATTATGAAAAATACTTAGAAAGTTATAAATTTTAATAAATTTCATATAATTTTCAAATTGAATTTAAAATCTACATTTTTTTTTATATAAAATATATTTTTTTTTGTTATTTAATGCAAAATATATTTAAAAAAAAATTGTATTATAGCTTGTTAAACTAATAGAATTTAAGTTCGAAATAATTGTCATATGATTACAAAAATTATTTTATTTTATAATGAGATTGCAATATCATTAATTCAATTTTAATTATAAAGTAATACAAAATTTACTTTTATAATTTCTGATATGATTTCATATTATAATAATCTATATTAATTATATGCCACTTATATTGTTCTATAAGAATTCGAAATTGACAATGTTTTTGGTTGAGATCAAATATTAATGTTATTATTTATAGCACAATCACTTATTCATTATCAGGTTTTTGGTTTTTTTTTAAATTATGATTTACTAAACTATATTATTTTACAGAAAAAGATTCTTTAATATACAAATGTATCTTTTTGTGGAGAGTAAAATATGCAGCTCTGTCATGAATTCCACTCGTAGAATTCTACGAATTACGAATATAACTATTTGATTACAATTACAATTTCAGTACTATTACAAATTTCTTTCGTAGAGATTATGAATCACCAATGGCAGTATCATTTAGTTTTTGAATATTTTTTAAAAGTGAAAAAAAAAAACAATTTTTGAGAATATGAATTTATTTCCTGTCATGCTAACTGTTTTAGACTAACTCAAATTATGTTAGAATAACGACTGTGTTAGAGTAACGACTATTCTCTTTAAATTGCTTGTTACGAGTGATTATTTCTTTCGTAGACATTCGAGGGTAATTTTTACTACGAATGTAATTTATGATAACTACATTAAGAATATTCGGAGCAGAATTTTACTAATTCATAATTAATAATACGATTTCCGAATGTAATCATATAAGTAATTTTCCGAATTTCAGAGCTACGAACGAAATTCATGATAGAGCTGATGGTATTTTTTTACGATTAATTTTCATATGATTTCCAAATGTAATCATATAAGTAATTTTCCGAATTTCAGAGCTACGAACGAAATTCATGATAGAGCTGATGGTATTTTTTTACGATTAATTTTCATGTTCATTTTCAATGGATTATGATTATTGATGATTGTATAAAATTCGATTGATTTTTTTCCTCATTTTGAATTTTACTACAATATAATGAAATTATTTTTTCATATTTTTTTTTTAATAATTGCTAGTATATAATACTGATTGAGATGGAGATGAAATTCCCAAAATTTTTGTTTTATAGTGAGATTACATTTTAGTTATTTTTTTTCCTTTCTTGAATATTTTTTGCTTGTTTTTGATTTTGATGAATGTTCGTCAATCTAAAATTTACATAAAAAAAAAAAAAATGAGCATAAAATATAAATAATGAAAAATAAAATAAATAAAATATAAATATACTTACACTTTCATTAAAATTTTCATTCGTATGATCAATATTCTTTTTATATTCATATTCGCATCGAATTTTCAATGGTTTCTTATGGTCTTTGTTACTGTGCTCAATAATTTTATCTAATACATTATATAAGTTATTACAATATTGACATTCGTACATTATTATAATAGAATGATCCTTATCCAAATGTTTTATAAAATTTTTAGGTTTAATTGTATCTATACCACATATTAAACAAAAATGTTGTTTAAGAATTTTTTCATTTTCTTTTAAACATGTAGTAAAAGAATATTCTTCAATATCATGTTTTTGTGAACGTATAACATTTGTTATATTCATTTCAACTTTATGCATTAATCTAACATGTTTTTGAACAATTTGCCTTTGATGATTATAAAAAAAGCAAATTGTACAAGTGTATAAAATCTCTGAGTGCATTCTTAGATGATTTTTAATATCATTAAAATCACATGTTACCTTATCAATTTTGAAATTACAGTGAATGCATTCAAAACGTTTTATAGATCTGTGTATTAATTTCAAATGACTCTCAAAAAATAAAGATTCTGATTGTGTCCCATATGGACAATTTTTTTCAAAACATTTATAACGTCCTTTTTCTAATGGAATAAATTTTGGTAATTGTAACAATTTTTTATTTGAATTTGATTTACTTTTATTTTTATTTTTAATATCATGCTTTTTGAGATCTAATACATTAACAATATGTATTAATAAAGTTAAACGATTATAGTTGATTTCATTTGGTATACCAATAAAATATTGTTCAAGTTTTTCGCTTTTTATTTGCAGTATTTTGTGTTCTATACTGAAATGATTTTCCAACTTACTCAATGAAGTAGTACAAATGCCACATAAATAACAAAAATATGGATGTTTTAAATCTTTATCATTCAAAGATGAAACAATTAGTTTTGTCAATTTCTGAAAGTTTTTTTCCAATTTTTCTAAAGAATTATTTCTTGTAAATCTATCTAAATTTTCTTTTGAGCTTGATGAATATTTAATTAAATATTTTGATGTGTAATCATCAGAACTCCAAACCGTTTCATTTGCGTTTTCAGCTATTTTTTTGAAGTCTTCCATATTTTCAGAAATTCTTTTCATCTTTTGTTTAAGAAATTTGGATTCCAAAAATTGATCTTCATGTAGAATATTTGATAAATCAATTATAACAGTTGAATTCATTTTGAATTTATCATAAAGTTGTATTGATTTCTTCTGTTTTTAAAAATAAATTCATGTTAACATTTAAATTTTTTTTTTTCATTTAACAATTACGTACATGTTTCTCCAACTTTTGATTTCGAAGCCTGGCACCAACAAATAATCCTTTTTCAGCATGAATATCTGCCATATGAATTTCAATCAATTCGATTGAGTCAGTTTCAAAGTGACAGAAAAAACAGCAAAATAATCCATGATAATCACAATTACAAAATACTGAATTGTAATGATTGCGCTTGAAATGATCTCTCAAATCTTCTTGTAAATAACATTTGCCTAAAAAAAAAAATATATAACATATAAAAAATATAGTTTTGATTATATAATTTTTTTGTTTTACCTTCATTACATAAATGACAAGTATATGGTTTTAAATAACGTTCTCTACTTTCAATGATTACCTTAAATAAAGCGTTCATTGAAAGCTCTGGACCATCACAAACAATAATTTTAGAAGTTTTTTTGTGATATTTTTTGATATGAATTTTTACATGGAATGCTGAGTAGCTCCTATAAAAACAACTACTACATTGAAAATTACATGAAGCATGGTATATTTTCATGTGTTTAATTAAATCCGGCGGTCTATTTAACACTACATTGCAATAACAACATTCCAAATTAATACTTTTATGACTTTTAAAATGATTTTGCATTTGATCAGCCCAATTTGTCGAAAATGTACACATCATACATTTAAAAAAATTCAATAAATTTATTTTTGATAAAATTGAAAATGATTTCTTTTCATCAATATTATCATTATTTAGCCATGGTTTCATCATATACATTTCAGAAAGTACAGGCAATGTCACAATTTCTACAGGTTCAGTTAGTGTACATTTCGACCGTTTTTCACTACTTTCATTCATTGAATCACTTTTCAGGATTCTGCATGATTTATCTTTTAAAAAAGAAATATTTACGGATTATTTTTTTTTTTTTCAAAACGTTAATAAAATATTATATTATATTTCTAATTAAGTAATTAATTTAATTTTTATTTTAAAATTGTGTAAGCTTACCATTATTGATATAATCACAAACTGGTTCATTCAAAACTGTTATCAATTCTTGAGAATTTGGTTTATTAAATTTCTGTTCTGTAAAACTTTCCGTATTTAATTCACTGAAATTCTTTTCAAATATTTCTTCTATATTAGTCATTTTTGCTTTTTCAGAGAATTTTACAAGTACGAGACTTTCACATAATCTTTCTGGTTCTCTTGCAATTGAATGATGATTTTCCAAATGTTTAATTACATTCGATTTATTTAATTGAATGAATTTACATTCAGCACAAAATGAACCAACCACTTCACTTTGTTCTTGATATGCATAGATTCTTTTAGGATTACCACCTTTCTTACAATGTTCGCAATGTTCAATCATTTTTGTTTCATGAGGCAATTTTTTACAACATTTATCGCATTCCCAAGCATATTCACCTAAAAGAAAAAGTGTACGAAATCTATTGTTTAATGTAATTACTTACATATATTTCATGTAATAATTTCACAGAAATAACTGTGTGTTAAATGTTTATAATTGCCTTCAATGTTGAAGGGAATGAGGTTTTCAATTGGTCTATAAAGAAAAAGATTTCTTTACCTGTATGCGTAGAATAATGTTCATAGAAATCACTTGGAGCTCCATAAATTTGTTTATCACAAAATGCACATTTACATCTATATTTTAGTTGAATAATTTTAATTAATTTCGCTTCCAATATTTTTTTTTTATACTTTTCAATTAAATAATAAGGAAGTCGAGAGCAATATATTTCATGATTTTTGATATTATTATGATTGTTAACGTAATGAGAAACTATAGAATTGACTGTTTTATCACATATTACACATTTACTCATAAAATTCTTATTATAACAATGTAAATTTTGATCTGTATTTCTAAATATAATTTTTGGTGTATTAGATATTTTTGATTTTGTTTCAATTACTTCATCTAATTTAGTTATATTGCTTGCTGCTGTTACTTCAAATTGTAAATCTTTTAATTGATTACTATTACAATTTTCCGATGTTTCGCAGTTAATTTTTTTCAAAACAATTTTTATATTCTCTTTACCGGATCTTTCTTTTTCTTCATTTTCTTTACTTCTAGCTGTTGCAGAAATATTCAATGCGGAATTCTTATCTTTTGAATTGCGATTATTTTCAAATTCAGGTTCAGATATACAAACAGACTTACGTCGACTTTGTTTTGGCTTTCTTATTTCTTCGTCTGATAATAAATCTGCAATTTCTTCTTCATCCCAAACTTTGCTATGTCGTCTTATTTTTTGCAAAGCTTTATTAAATGCAGGACGATGTGTTTTGGGTTCAGGTAAAGTATAACCCCAATTTAAGAATTGCTCTTGGAGGCCATGAAGTTCTCTTAAATTAACATCATTTTCAAGATGAGAACAAACTGATTTTCGTCTACCTTTCATCTTTTGTGGTTGTTTCACTTTTTGGGTTATTGAGGTATCATTCGATTCTAAAATACAAAATGTTAAATATAAATAAAATTAATACGTACGTATTGCAAAACTAAAATCTCACCTTTAACTTTATTGAGATCTGAAGCATGGTATGTGAATCTTCTTCTAGTTATTTTAGCAGGTTTACTTGAGATGTTATGTTCATTGTCATCTGTTGTCATTTGTTTCTGTTTTTCTTCATTCTCATTTATAGATCGTACATTAGTTATGACAATGTTGTCGGTGCAAGTACTGTCTGTTAAAATATTACTTTTGAGTTTTTTGCTATTAAATTGTCTATTACTAGAGCAATTTTCTGATTTATTAGACAGATCTTCATCTTTTGATGATTTGCGTTTTCTTGTTGTTGAGACTGGCTGTGATGTATCTGCTGTATTTGATATTAAATTTTTTCGTCTATTACAGTTCGGCATTATGACACTTTCTGAATTTTGGGAAGCACTTATAAAATTTTCATTATAACATAAATTTGTTGAATGAGTACTGTCAACAATATTATGTTGTATATTACAAAATTGATTATTTTCAATTGAAATTTCAGAATTTGAAGAAAATAGTGTATTTGAAGAATACGAATTCAATGGTATTTGATGGTAAATAGTTGGAGAAAAATCAGTGGTCGTCGACATTGCTTGAACTTGTATATTTGGAGTAGGTGTATTATATCTTACAATTTGGTTTATTTCAGATCCTATATTAAAAATTTGATCTGGTACAACTGCTGTATATAAATTATTAGCCGTAGGTGTTATAACATTTTGGGAAATTATTAATGATTTAGATGAATTTTCTACAAAATTTTCTCTGATGTCAACCGAAGTACTGTCAGGATTGGTATTGTTTCGATTTGTACCTACTTTCAAAATATTAAGAGCTATTTGCTCTAATTCTCTTATACTTTTATTTTTTAATTCATCATTAAACGAATTTTCATTTTCATTTAATTCTAGCTTAAGATTATCAACTGAAATATTTTGCTTAGCTAAAGTATGATTAGAATTAGTTAGAACTTCATCCTCACTATCAATAATTTCAATAACAGTTGTTATAATATTTTCAGTTGATTTCTTTCTCCTTGTAAAAAGAATTTCTTCCTTTTCTCTTGTATCTTTGAAATCATTAAGTTTTTCCTTTTTGATTTTATTAGGAGGTATTAAATACTGTTGATGATCATCTGTAGAATCTTTAGTTTTGTCTGTTTCTTCATCACTACTATATATTACTATTGTTTCATGCTGTGCTACCTTTTCAGTTTCTCTTTGTTGTTGTGTAAATTTTTTTTCTATTTCCAAAGCCTTAAAATATTATAAAAGATATTTATATTACAGTTTGTAAATCCAAAAAAATTGGGACTGTATAATTTAATTCAATATTATTTTTTGTAAATCAAAAAAAAATATTGAGAGGGACTGTATATTTTTTTAAATTGTTTGCAAATATAAAAATATTTATTAACTGAATTCCAATTTTAATACTTACATTTTTATATACTGATATAGTTTTATATTTTTTTATTAAGTGTTCCAGTTTCTCCAGCTTTTCTTGGTTATTCAATATATTTCTGAAATCAAATAAAAATTGCGAATTAAATAAAATTGTTATTGTAACAATATTGATTGAATTTATAAAATTTTTTAATGGGCAACTAAACATAATGAAGCAAATATGCATTCTACATCAAACACGACTTCTATTTTGATTTTCAAAATTTTAGTCATATATCGAGTATAATTTGTAAACTTATTAAATTGTTTACCAGTTCGAATAAAAATTTTTAAAAAACATACATACATACGAGTACATATGTATTTTCTTATTGCTTAATCAAATGAAAATAGAAAATCTTTCTTTTAAACGTACCTTATATCTTTTTTTAAAATATTGACCACTTTTTTTACATTTGGATCTTTAATTGTTTCCAAAAATGGAATTTGTTTGTATATATCTTCGATTCTTTCTTTTATAGTTTTCATTATGCAAAGATCTGTGCGAAGTAGGAAAGAATAAAATAGAAAAATTTAATTAATTTTTTTTTGTTCTTAATTAACTTGGACTTGTAAAATCCCGGCATACTTAAAATTTATACTATGTACATACCTACTTAAAATGTAGAAATTTTTTTTTAATTCTATAAAAATATTGCTGAATACGATAATTGCTGGGGGGTTAAATTTACATTTGACAACATAATCTTTACTGATATTTTTAAAGATACATAAATAAAAAAAAAATTAAAAATTATATCGAATTGAATGGGTCCGCAGAATGGTTTCATACTCTGTGACGTCATACAGTGTGAAAAGAAAAAAAAAAAACATTTTATTGTACCGTGTTTAACTTGAAATTTCCTTAAAAGACTAAAAAGATCTTAATAAAATTTTGAAAATTTTTGAAAATTTCTTAAAACATTGAAGTAATTTAAGGTCAAAAAAGGTTGGAAGGTTATTTTTCACATGAGCTTTACATTTTATTTAGAATCATTATACGGCGTTGCCAACGTGTAAGGTTTTTGTTTTCTTTGAAAATAATATTAAAATATTTAACTTAGACTTAATGATTAAATGATTTAAGAAATTTTAATTTTTAAAAATTTTCAAAATTTTAGCATAGCAGAAAATTTTTAACTTTTATTTACAAATTTAAATTTAGACTTATTCTGTAATTCTTTATTAAATTAAGACTAATGCCATTTATTTAGAAAATACAATAATTTTTGCTTTAATCAAAAATTAATGACGTTTCTTTAATTTAATTTATTATATTTCATTTCAGTTGTATTCTGAAAATTTCCTTTTAAATTCAATTTTAAATTCATCCCTAATTTAATTTAATGATGTCATATATATATATATTAATGATGTTTAAATATTAAAACAATTGAAAGCCACACTCCAGGGAGCCTAACTAATCAATTTGATTTTCGTGAAATACTTAGTAAATACATAGTAAAGCCCCAGTCTACATATAATATTTAAATTTTATGAAATTCTGAACTCAAAATATATATATATATATATATATATATATATATATATATATACATATATATGTACACACATATCTAATAAAATTATTAATTCAATCTGACCAACTTCCTAACTTGCTATTGAGAATTGTAATTTTTTTTTATTTACTTAGAATTATTGTATTAAAATTAAGTTGCTGCCTATTTTATTTATAACTAAACTATTTATTCATTTGTCGTAATTCAATAAACATATATTGAAATTTATACTATTGTGTTTTTCCAATTATCCTTAAAAGGATATTTATTTTGGATATTCAGAAATAAGTTTAATCAATAAAGCATATTGAATGTTGATGTCAAAATGTGTTCTTGTCAAATTTTTGTTTATTTAAATTTTATATTTTTAGATTAATTTATTTTTTATTTGTTCTTGAAATTGAAACCTTTACATATTTTGTGTAAATCAAATATTGCTATAAAAATTACCATATACACATTGACATAATTATTATCATATACACATTGACATAATTAATCATAATATTACAATGTTGAATGCCAATTAGCATACATTGTATCTCGGTAAGTAATATTTGAATTTTACAACAGAGAATACAAAACAAAAAAAATTATTTGCGAACAAAAATTATTTAAGACTTCTTTAACTATATCGAATCTCATGCAATCACTCTGGCGCTTTTGAAGCTGGCAATTCATGATTACCTGAGTTGCCTGATAGGAAATATGTTAGCTATCAAACAGAAATATCTCTACTAGGTTTGAAGGTTCATATGTCCAGAAATTCGTCGGCAACCCAATCCACTAGAGGTAATTAATCATTTGATGATATACTTGGAAGAAGAGGGAGAAAATGTTTAATATAATATAATCCAAATCTTTGAGGTTATAATTCCTCTTTAGTATAAAAAAAAAATAAACAAAATTTTTCCCGCATTCTTTTTTCCTGATATCAATCCCCTCTATTATGTATATCGGTATCGGCCGATAAACGATAATTTATCGGCAAAATTTTGTGTTTGTATTACCAACATTGTTTATCGGTAAATTTTATCGGAGTCGGGAAAGCTTTTTTTCCCTGTATAGGAAACGTATTAGCTGGTATTATGAAAACGATAAATTGTCGGGTTTTCACCGATTTAAAAGCGGGTACAAATTTTTAGACGACAGATTTTTTTTTTGTAAAATCTTCATTTTATCAAGGAAACTGGTGTAATTAATTGCTTTTTTAAAATGTAAGCATTTTTTCTAAATTATTTTCTTTCAAAATGTTATTCATATATTTTATTTAGGAGTAAAATCGTAAGCAACAAAAAACAAATTGCGCGGTTAGTAGAAAAAATGGAAGAGGACTTAAACCTGGCAAGGAATGATAATCTGAAATTCTGGATAAACCTAAAAAATGTGTACATATTATATAAATAATAAAATAAAATAGGTACATAAACATACATTTTGTTGTCTAAATCCAATGGATTAGTTGAATCTCTTATATGTCGTCTTTGAATAGCTTGCGTTTCTTCACTTACTACCGTTTCTTCACTTTCAAAATATAATGCACGTGACATTTTCCCGATATATGTATACTTTTATTTTACAAATTTAACAGAAAATAATTTTCTTACTACAACTTTTTAGCACATCAAAACCAAATTCAAAATAGTTTTAAAAATTTTTTGAAAATAACTTTTGAAAGAAAACAAATGTCATTAGAAAAAAAAACATTTTCTCCAATTTACAAAAACAAAAATTTGTATGAAAAAGCTTCTTTTAATCGGTTGAAATATTTTTATCGGTATCGGTTCATAATACAGAAGAAACCCAAAACCGATGAGAACTGCCGATAATATATCGGCCGATACCGATGTTCATAATAGAGGGGAATATTTCACGCCTTGCGAACAAATAATAACAATGGGACATACCTGATACAAAAAACAAAATTGATAAAGAACTAAAAGCAAATTCTAAAACACAACATGTAATAAAATACAATAAAATACTATAACAGAAAAATATAACAAAATTTTTGGAATTCATTCAAGAAGGATAATTACCGAAATACTCTCAAAAATTTTATGACCTTGGAACATAATTGTTCTTAAAATAATTTAGTTTTATTTCTAGCACATAGTATGTATGTATATGGTTTGTTGACAAAAAAATCTCTTATAGAATATACATACATATGTACATACATTCATACATACATTCATTCATACATACATATACATACCATATTTTTTCTATTAAAAATTTAAAGCTATTTAAAAATTTTTTGAAATTTCAATTTACATTTATAATTTAGTTTTCCACATTGGGTTCTAAATTCAAAACGGAATTTTATTGATGTAAATATGTGTAATCATAAGTTTTTATTTTGGACATGAACCATATGACTAGAAGTTGCTTTCAAGCCGAAATATGAATTTCTAAAAGTTGCAGTTAAGAAATCTGATTTCTTGTATGAACGAGATTTTACACCCGCATTTTTCAAAATTGACACCCGATTGTTTTCAAAATTAGGTTCAAAAATTTGAGGTTATACACTTACATGCATTCATGATATACGAGTATGAATAGCTATTTATCTTCTCCGGTTTGTCAAACTATTTGACGATGCCAGGCCTGTACCGTAGTACATGATTGACCCGGAAAATTTTCCATACATTATACTGATGTGTGTGTACAACAACTAATTATATGGACTCGACATAGCCGTCACAAGCATGGAATGTACCAGTATACGTGACAACAACATAAAACGATTTATTAATAATTGGGTTTGTTTTTTTTTTTTTTTTTTGAAAATTATGAGTTTTTTTTCTTTTGTGGTTTTGTGAACAATATTATGGAAATTTACTGGAAACGATAAGAAAAAATAAATTTTTTTTTTTGTTGCTTATTATTATTATCAACTGAAATCCTAAAAACAGTCGCACATGTTTTTGAAAAAAATCTTCTTTTTTCCTGCTTTTTGAATAGGTAATAGTGGATTTGTTTTTTACCGACCGTATTGTGTATACAATAGGTAGATGATGTGATGGCAACAAATTTTGCATATCGAGTTTTGTGTGGGAATGCACTTCTCCATAGTAGGGAAGTGTAAGTAAACTATTTTCAGCAACCTGTGGGTCCGTCGGTCTGTTGGTCTGTCGGTCTGTGTGTGTATGCGTGTATCTCAAGTTCGGCTGAACCGATTTTGATGAAATTTTATATGTTAGTTTATTTCGACCATGGCACGGATTGATCAACTTTTGGGATATATCAGGCCTCGGGAACTGCACTTTTTAGCGGGCCCGTTTTACTTTTTTGAGCATTTTAAAGAAAATATTAAACCAATTTACTTGAAATTTTATATGTAAGCTTCACTAAACCGACCGCGAAACCTCCTAACTTTTGGAAGAAATCAGGCCTCAGCAGCTGGACGTTTACTACGGGCCAAATATACATTTTTGCGTATATAAAGAGAAATAATCAACCGATTTCATTGAAATTTAATATTCTGAAAACAATGAACATATAAATTTTTTGGAAAGATCAGGACTCATCCGATTTGCGGGCCGATTTTACATTTTTCACCGTATCTATGGAACGAATTGATAGAATTTTTTGAAATTTCATATTTGAGTTCTGGTTGTTACCGAAACTAACTGGCGAGCATTTCAGGGAATTCGGGTAACACAAAGCGAAATTCTACTAAGAGCCAAATTTACATTTTTCTAGGTATTTTAACTATAAGCTTACTAATGTCCTAAGAATTGGAAATAAGTATTTAACAGACTATTTCCAATTTTTCTATAATATTCTGTAACATTTTCACTTAACTAGACAATACACATTGCGTTCGGTTATGTGCTAATCACATCAGATTTCTTCTTCTTGGGTTTTCTTTGCATTTAGGAATGGCTTCTTAAAAATTGATTTAATTTATATGGAATTTTTTTCGTACATTTTTAATTTAATTAACGGCAACGAATTTTTTTTTTACTTTCAATATTTTTAATTGATCTGTTTAATTGAAAATTTTTATATTAAAAAAGCATTGAAATGAAAAACATCGATAGCCTAATTAAATTTACAAGCGTAAAATGCTCTAAAAATTTGAGGGCGTTAAAACTCAAAATTTAAAATTCATATTTTTCAAATATCACAATTTTTGTCAACTCTTTTACAATACAATAAACTAAATTTTAATTTAAATAGTTATTTGAAAATTATTTAGTATGCAACACTTAGAAATTCTTCTAAAAATGTGATTTTTTACCCTTTTATAAGTAGTAAATAACTTATTAAATTTTTTATGACATTTATCTACTGTAAAAGGAAAGTTCTGGTCAATATTTTCTATTTTCCGGTGGCGTTGGCGTCATAACATACTCTTTTTTCTTTTTTCTTTTTCACTGAAACCCTTTTCATCTTCTTACCATATTTGAGTTAAATGTTTTGAATTGTCGGAGTCCCAATATTTTTCGTTTTGTAAATTGCTCAGGTTATATGTAAATATTGATTAATTTTTACAGAAACTAAAAAAAAGAAAAAAACTTACTCTAGTAAATCTTCTATATCATCATTATTCATCTTGTTTGAAATTAAATTAAGCTATCGTAGCAGTTATAAAATTAAGAATGCCACGTAGCAAAAAATTTCTGAAATGTCTTACTTACAGTTGTAGTTTTCAAAAAAACTGCTACTTCAGTTTCACTTTTTTAAAATCGTTGCTTTGTACAGTTAACCCAGTTCTTA